>NW_023605194.1:600000-967500 GCF_014898055.3 Talpa occidentalis
CCGGCCGCACACCCCGCCCCCGCCCCCGGCCCCGCACTCACCTTCCGCACGCCCGGGTCGTGGATCCTTGACCTGCGAGAAGCACCACCCGGAGCCGCCGCCGGCCCTGCGAACACACCTGCGTGAGGCCCGCGCGGCCGCGCCCCCGCCCCTGGCCCCCACTCCTGCCCAGCCCCGCGCCCCGCACCCCGGCTCCTGCCCCAGCCCCGCGCCCCCGCCCCAGCCCCGCGCCCCTGCCCCGCGCCCCTGCCCCGCTCCCGCCCCTGCCCCCCGCGCCCCTGCCCCGCGCCCCTGTCCCCCGGCTCCTGCCCCTGCCCCCCGCGCCCCTGCCCCGCGCCCCTGTCCCCCGGCTCCTGCCCCTGCCCCCCGCGCCCCTGCCCCAGCCCCGCGCCCCTGCCCCCCGCGCCCCTGCCCCCCGGCTCCTGCCCCAGCCCCGCGCCCCTGCCCCCCGCGCCCCTGCCCCCCGGCTCCTGCCCCAGCCCCGCGCCCCTGCCCCGCACCCCTGCCCCAGCCCCGCGCCCCTGCCCCCCGGCCCGACTCTGCCCCTGGCCCGCCCGCCCCGCGCCTAGTCCCTGCGCGCCCCTGCCCCGCCCGGAGCGCCGGCCCGCGCCCCGGGGCCCTCACCTGCCATGGCCCGCGGAGGCAGGAGGCGGCCCCGAGCAGCCCGCCGAGGCCTCAGCCCGCCGCCGCCTGAGGGACAGCGCCCTCTCTTCAAAATGGCGCCCCACGCCGCGGCCCCGCTCGATGACGTCACCCGCTTTCTGCGCCGCCGCGGGAGGGGGTGGGGTTACCCGGAGGCTCGGGGTGGGGCACGCCCCGCGCCGACTGCGCCTGCGCCAACCGCCGCGGGTCACGCCCACTGACTCGACCGGTTCCTCTGCGGGCAGGTGCGCTTCCGGGAGGCCGGCGGGGCGGGGCGGGGCGGGGGCGGGGATTAAGGGAGGCCCCGCCCTGTCCCGACCATCGGCCAATGGGAGCGCGGTCCTCGGGGACCAGCCAATGGCGGGCGCGCTCGGCGCCTGGACGGGCCGCACCTGTTCGGGCTGACACCTGGGCGGGCCGCACCTGGCCACCCACCTCCAGGCCGGTCGCGCGGCCCTCTCGGACGTGGCGTGAGCACCGGGACTCCCGGAGGGCCCGGTGTCGGTGTCGGGGCTCGCGGGCGGCGCGTCGCGCCTGTGCGGCGGGGGTCTCCGCGCGGGGGGTCAGTCCCGGGGGCCCCGCGGGGTCGCGCCTGTGCGGGGGTGGGGTCACCGTCCGGGGACGGGGGGCGCCGGCCCTCCCGGGGACGCTGTGGCCGCAGAGGCCGGTCTGCGGGAAGAGGGCGCGCCCCTGGGCACCTCCGCGCCCGCCCCGCGGCCCTGAGGCGGCGGCCGACTGGGGAGAGGCCCGTCCTGCCCTTTGGCCGAGGCCAGGGGTGATTTTCGGGCGTCTCCAGGGAGCGAAGGGGAGTGGGCAGCGGTCAGCACGTCCCTCCTGGCCGTGCAGCACCTGGAGACTTGGGGGAGGGGCGCCAGCCGCTGTCACCCGGCGGTCAGCAATTCGGGTGCTGCCTCCCCAGGGAGCCTCTTTTCCCCTTGGGTGAAGAAAGCAAGGTTGTAGCCCGTGGAGGGTCCGGCGGCCGGGAGAGAGACGAGTCCCTCCGTCACTGCATCACTGCTGGTCAGCCCTGCCGCCTGCCACGCCCTGCGCAAGGCCCAGGGACGCCCCGCTAAGGAGTGGCCAGCGCTGGCCCCGGGAGCTCACACTTACGTGAGGCCACGGCGGGAGCAGGACAGGGAGGGAGCAGACGGAGTGGATAGAAAAATAAGGACAGGAAGGGGGAGTGGACTGTGCAGCAGGAGGCTGAGGCCTTAAATTGGGTCAGTGGAGATGAGGGCGCACGCCACACGGGGTGGGAGCCACACGGGGTGGGAGCCACACGGGGTCGCAGCCACACGGGGTCGCAGCCACACGGGGTCGCAGCCACATGCGGTCAGGAGGTTTGCCAGGAGGCGGGTCCAGGCAGGATTGGGGCGGTGGGCCGGCAGCAGAGGGGGTCTGAATGGCCTGAGCTCTGAGCCACTGAGGCTGGTCCGCTGAGACTGCAGGGACCCTGGGTTGGGCCAGCCTCCGGGTGAGGAGATCCAGGGTCCCCAGCCATGGCTGCTCGTGGCCCCTCCTCGGGCAGGGCTGCGAGCTGACCCGAACCCAGAGGAGCACTGACAGCGTGTTCTGGGGCTCGCTGCTGAGGCAGGCGCGGACTGAGAGAGGCACGGGGAACGGAGCGCGGCAGCTGAGACGCCCCGGCCGGCCTGGGCAGGGCACGGGCTGGCCTGGGCAGCGCAGACCTGTGGTGAGGGAGTTAGAGGCGATGAGAGGAGAACCGGAGGCAACACCAGCCCTTGGGTGCGAGGAGCGGAGAAGTGGAATGGAGGCTGCGCTCCACCTGCCCAACAGCCGAGGCTCAGCTGAGACCCCTTCTCGTGCTGCGTTAAAGATGTGTTTTTGAGGTGAAAGTGAGGTCGTTGTTCAGGCTGCATTCTTGGTGGATTAGCTGCCATGCAACTAGCTCAACACGAGGAAAGCAGCAGCTCTCCGGGGATCCCTAGTGCTTTCTCTGCCCCGCTCGTCGTGGATGGGCAGGAGAGCTCGAGCTGCGCCCGCGGATGCTCTGAGGACCCGGGGGCAGGAGCTGCTCTGGGCCCTTCTGGGCGGGGAGGCCCTGGGCTTGTCTTAGGGTTAGACCTCAGCTCAAGGTGGGGGCTGGTGTGGGCTGGTGTGGGCCGTCACTGCTAAGAGGGAGGAAGCAGGGGCTGCTCTGCGAAAGGGCGCTGCACTGGAGGGAGGGCGGCCAGCACCGTGAGGCCGGAGAGCGCGCGCCCAGCAGCCTGGCCGTGCCTGCCCCCCCCCAAGCGGCTGTGCGGCTCTCACACCCACCCAGGCAGAGTGCCCCATCGCTGAGCAACGAGTCCAGCTGTTGCGATGAGGGCGTCTGCGGGCGCGGTGCGGAGACTTGGAGATGGCCCCTGGCCATGTGGGTGGACGCGTCTGATCAGCTGAAGGCCTTGCGAAGGCTGACACGTGTCCAAGAGTTCTGCCTCAGGTCGCAGCGCCCACCGTGGCCTGTCTGCACCGGAGTTCAGACTTGCCCGCCCGCGACTGTGGGGTGTCATCACTAAGCTTAAAAACTAAGTCCCCATTTGTTCTGCAGCTGCCCAGGCCGGGCCGGTTCGTTGTGGGTTCTGGCAGCTCAAGAGAACCTCGCAGCCCTCGCATCACCCCGCAGGCAGGGACATGGGCCAGCGGGGACAGCAGCGTGGCCCCGGAGCCCTCTCCGCACCTTCCTCTCGCAGCCACTCTCCGCCACATGACCTGCCCCTGCCGGTCCTCTGTGGCCGCCTGGTACCTCCGCCTCCGCTCAGGCGCCCGCTCCCACTCGCCGGCACCGTGCCCGGGCCGCCGTCCCCTGCAGATCATTGATGCTGATGGCGGGAGGGCAGGGAAACCTGGTAACTTCCATTTACTTACCTCACAGATGGGCTTTTATTTTAAAAATAAAATAAAATGTCAGCTTCATGCAATTCTGCAGCACGTTCTGTTCTCTAGACGGCAGAGCGGAAGGGGGTCCGGCGCCAGGGCCCGGCCGGCCCTCGCCTTCTCCTGCCCGGCTGCCCGGCTGCATGTAAATGCTGCACAGTTAACGCCTGCCCTGGCGCTCAGGAACTCCGTCGGTCCAGAGGGTCTTTGCGCTTCAGAGGCCCCTTGACCAGTGACCACGTGGCTTCTCACATCACGTCAAGGAGAAGCGTCGAGTCCACTAGGTGGGCCGGGCTGGGCAGTGCCTGCAGGTAGAGCCAGGGGGGCGCCCGCCCGTAGGTGGGGAGCGCTGCCTTCTATCTGGGGGGCGGACCTGCCCTCCGCGGTCAGTCTCCCCAGCCCTTCAGGCCTCTGCTTCAAGAGGGGTGAGGTGGGACTGGTCATTAGGGCTCAAGCCCGGCTGGAGGGCATCCCCAGGGGCCGGGGACAGCCTCACGGAACAAGCGGTGCAGCCTCCCCCCGACCGCCGGCCCAGGCCCCCCGCCATGGGCACAGCCACCCAGCCTTGGCCCAGGCCCGTGCGTGGCTGTGGGCTGGTGTGGGGACACGGCTCCTGGGAGTGACTGAAAGTGGGCACCGGCTGGGGTGAAGGTGTGCCCAGGCGACCCCACGTGGGGCACTCGTGCTAGTGCCACGGGGCGAGAGACTGATCTGAGGGTCCACCACCCCAGCACAGCCCTTGGGCCCCCTGGGGGTCTCTTCCCGGGCTCTGCCCACCTGAGGGTCGGCCAGCTCTCTGGACACTGTTGGGTGTGCCCCCATGTGAGCCAGAGGCGCCTAAGTGCTGACCGAGGGTGGAGGCTGGGCACTGCCCGGCCTTGCCCAAGCGCAGGATGCAGCTGGTGGCCCTGCCCAGCGGGCCTGCTGGCCCAGCCTGGCACTGCGGGGGCCGCGGCGCTGAGACTCCCACGCTGGACAGGGAGAGGCCTCTGAGCCCTTCGGGGTGCTCCCCGCACCCGGAGGGCACGTGGCTAGGGGATCGTGGGCCCCTGGTGAGGTGGCACCCCCACGGGACCCAGCAAACCCAGAGTCTTGTGTCGGGGCGTCTGGAATGGAGGGAGAGGCGCTTTAGGACCGGAGCTGACCTCCCACGGGCCCCTGACCAGAGGCCCCCCAAGAGGTGAGATCAGCCCAGGCCAGGGCCGGTGTCCCCTGAGCCTTGACCCTGTTCCTGACTGACCCCGCGGCAAGGTGACGGGACACCCTGTCCTGGGGTGCCTCTGTCCCCTGGGGTGCCACGGCTGGAGGGAGCCTCCTGGCCTTGCTGGGGTTTCCGGGTGCAGTGCCCGAAACCCAGGGCCCCTGGCTGCACCCCAGCCACTTCTGGGGCTCCTGGGCGCTCACACACATCAGCGCGGGTGACACTTGAGCAGAGCGCGGGAGACCCTCTGCGCGCCGGTCCTCAGGCCTCCGCGCCGGCCCTGCACTCGGGCTGGGCTCTTCCTCGGTGCCTGCCTCCTCAGCCCTGCTTTGGGGTGCCGCGGGCAGGGTCACTGCAGGAGGGCTGCCCCCCAACTCCTGCCCCTGTGTCTCCTGCGGGCCCTGCGGCCCCCTCCCTTCCTGGGGTTCTGCCCGGCCCCTGCTGGGGGAGCGCGGCTGTCTCTCTGCCGGCTCCTCCTGTGGGGAACGAAGAGGCTGAGGCTCTGCGCTGCTGCCCCTGCGGCTGTCACCTGCAGACTTGGATGCAGGAGGCGCTGGGCCGTGGGCGCGGGTGCGGGCATGGGCTTGGGCAGCAGGCCTGACGGCGCCACCTGGAGCAGGTGTGGGCTGCGAGAGTGCGCCCCTGGGTGTGGAGGCGGGACTGTAGGGCAGCTGGGTGGGGGGTTGGCTACAAGAGCACCTCAGAGCCCAGAGGCTCAGGACGCGCCTGCCAGCCCCTGGCACCCCTGCCCGCCCTGGGCCCAGTAGCCGTGCTACAGGGCGCAGAAAGATCACCAAAGGCCTGGAGAGGCCCCTGAGGGCTCCGGGAGTCTCCTTAGCCCGTCTGCCCACCCCTGCTGGCCCCGCCCCGGCGGCTCCGGTCACTGCCCTGTCCTCCACGGGGCTGCAGGCTCATGGCGCCGGGAGCCCAGGCGCTGTGAGGGGGTGCCCCGAGCGGGCCGCTCCGTGAAAAGCGCATGTTTCTGGCTTTGCAGTGTCATCAGCGGCCCCTTTCTCCTCATCCCGTCCATGTTTTGGGGTTCCGCTGCTTCGTGAGCTGCACCGAGTGTGCGCTGGAGACTGGAGGGACATCCCAGGAAGGACCGTCCGACTTTCAGCCCTGCCCTCAGCACCCCCATGCCAGCAGGCAGCAGGCTGGGCATCTCACCTGCCATGGGGTCGGAGTGGCGCGTCTGGGGCGGGGTGCGTCTGGGGGCAGGGGCACGGCTACCTGTGGGGTGGGTGGGGCAGGGTGGTGCCACGTCCCCCTCCGCCCATCGCTGCCCACCTGTGGCTGTCCGGGCTGTCTCCCTGTGCCCCCCGGAGGTCACAGTCTTGGCTCTGTGGGCACAGCTGCGCTGGGAGGCCACGGGGAGCCTGGCTCCAGGCCCAGGGGTGTGGGGTCAAGGTGTTGGCAGAGCCTGGGCAGCCGCTCTGGGCCGGGGCCTCCCCAGGTGCCCCAGCCGCTGAGAAGGGTGGGGAGGGGCTCCGGGAGGGCCTGGAGCTGGCTGGGGGCGGGTGCGCAGATGGAAACTGAGAGAATGAGCAGCCACACACCATAGAACAAAATATGCCCCTTACTAGTGAGTAAATGCTTGAACACTTGAACCAGCCCCTGGACGTCTCTCAGACAGGCGCCTCCGCCGCGCGCCTGGTGGGCCGTCCCCGAAGCTCCGGCAGCGACTCGGCCAGCGGAGCTTCCTGCCGAGGGTGAGCCAGGCCAGCCCCCTCGGATCCCATCCTTAAGAAAGTGCATCTCTTTCTTCAATGAAGACAGAACACCACGCTTTGCCTGGAAAACGCCGTGGGAAGGCAGCCTCTGGGGACCGTCCGTCACCCACCCTTGGAGCAACACCCCGTGTGTGATGGCGCGGGCGTCCTCCGCGGCAGGCTCTGCCCGCACACGAGGGCGCAGGAGGCCGCCCCCGCACAGCACAGGCCCAGCTGGGCCGCCAGGCCCTGGCGTGGCCTGCCATGGGCTCCCTGGGAGCCTTGGGGGCGCCAGCTGGGGGCAGTGGCCCTGCTGGTCAGGCACTAGGCCAGCCCTGGCGTCCTGTCTGCCGCGCTGGGGCTGTCCTCGGGGGCTGGGCCCGGCTTGCCTGGCTGCGTCTGCGCCGGGGCCCTTGGGCTCTCCCGACTGTCCAGCACATCTGGTGTCCTGCGGTGGCTGGGCGCGGATGTGGTGGGGCCACAGTGGTTCTCCTGGACTTTCTGGCAGCCGTGGGCTGGGGGCTGGCCTGGGGCAGCGGCCGAGAGGCCCGTTCCCAGCGTCCTGTTCCCACAGCCTGCGTGCGCCCGGGCTCCGGCAGCCCCAGGTTCTCCAGGGAGGGCGGGGGACGGAGGCGAGCACGCCGTGGCCTGCCCACCCCGCCAGGAACCCCGCTGCTCCCCTGCTGTGACCCACGGGTCAGGCGGGCCGGCGTGAGCTCTGCCGCGGGGGGCGGTGGTCAGCGGGAGAGCTGGAAGTCGTCCTGTTCTCCAGCTTTGCTTTGACCGAATACGTTGACCAAAACCTTTTTTCCAAGTGTGTCAAGGACACGGCCTCGCGGGTCCCTCTGCCTCGGCCATCCCTGAACTCGCTCAGTGCAGTGGCTCCCGGCTCCCTCTGGCCGTCCTAGCCGGGAGCGCTGTGCTGGGGCCCAGGGGACATGGGCCAGCGGTGGGGCCTGCCGAGGGGGTGGCTGCTGTGTCCATGAACCGCCCCCGCGGCCCGGCTGCCTCCTCATGCCCACTCAGGTCAGTGGGCGCTTTCCTTCAGAGCCCCTGCTCTGGCTGGCATTGGGGTGCGCATAGGAGCGCCTCTCGGGAACCCCCGGGTGGAGGCTGGCACTCTGCCTGCTTCTGCTTCTCCCCATCGGCACCTGGGGAGGGCGCTGAGCTGACGGGTCAGGCCGCCCGCTGCACCCCTTAAGGCCGTTTTATGGCTGTTCTCTGTGGTGGGAAGAACAGAACCTGCTTTCAGGGCCGTGTCTGTGCGTAGCCGGTAAAAACGTGCGCGTCATTGACCCAGCCCTGGTGATTTTCAGCTCAATGAAACAGCTGAAAATGACCACCGGCTGCTGGACACGGGCTCTGCCTTAGCCGCACAGGACGACAGGGAGCGAGGGGGTCCCTCTGTGCTTCCAGCCCAGCCCCTGCGCCCTGTGGGAGGCTGGCCCCTGCAGGTCAGCCCCTGCTGAGACCCCGCGCGCCCGCCCCTTGGGTGCCCGCCATGGCCCTGCTCAGTCAGAAACCAGCGAGCTTGGCCCAGCCCTGCGAGCCACTGTAGCCACTGACCGAGGCCCAGAGGGGATCCGGGAGCCCCATCATAGCCAGAGGTTCTGAGACACAGGGCCTGGGGGCGTCCCGTGAGGCAAGCCCCTAACTGCGGTCTGACGCCACCAGGGGAGAGCGCAGAGCGGCTTAGCGCTGCCTGCCGGGGCCGCAGCCCAAGGGACGTGGGGGCTGGTCTGTCCCTGTCCCCCACCCCCGAGGCTGGGAGAGTCCCAGCTCCTGCAGACCCCTCTGGGGGTGGTCGTCCTCTCCCCTGGGCCCTGGCCAAGAGCTTCACTCTGGGGAGCCGTGAGGACTGAGCACGGAGGAGCGAGGCTGGGGGAGTCCCGGCACCGGCAGCCTGAGCCCCGGGAGCTGCCCTGGCCCTGGGCACAGTCCGGCAGGGGCCTCTGCACTCGGGGGGCCTCCTGGCACCAGCCCTGTCCTGGCTGGGCCTCCGAGGCCTCCCTGGCTGGCCGCTGTCCTTTCGCTTCCGTCCCTGGCCCTTAGAGGGGGAGCTAGGAGGCTGGATTTTGAAGGTGAACCTTGTCTCAAATTAAAAGATCAAATTAGACTCTGAAGCCCGGGATGTTGTTTACTGAGGCCTTTTTTTTTTGTAACCAGAAATTCAAACTCAGTTTCTCCCTTTGTCTCCTAATCAGCCGAGCTCCCTCCGGAGGAGGAAGGAAGCTTTGTTATTCAGAGAAAGAATAGAATTAACAGGAGATCCAGGTGACTCCATGAATATTCATGTGGACAATTTAATCAGGTCTGCTCATTATCTGCATTTCCACGGAAGCAGGTTCCCGGAATATAAATCAGGACACCGGCCATTGTGTCGCCTTCCGCCCCCGGCCAGCGCCCGGCTCCTCCGCCGGGGAGACTCAGCCCGCGCCTGGGCCTCGCCCGCACCCTGGGGATCCCGTCACAAGTGCGAGTCTCGCCTTATTAACCGCTAAGTGGGCGAGGCAGCACAATTTTCCAGAAAGCTGCCTTTTTTACTCTTCCTACTAATGACACCAGGGTGGGGGCGGTGCGGTGGCGCGGGGCCCCAGCTCTGGCCTTGGCAGCGGGGCTGGGCGGGTGGGGGCGGAGGGCGGGCTGGAGCCCCCGCACCCACACGTGGCAGCCCTGCTCGAGGCTGTGGGAAGCAGGGGCTGAGAGCTGTGGCCGGGGACCTCACCGAGGGGACTGGCCCGCATTCTGAGCCCAGGCTGTTCTCCCGCGCCGCCCGGGACTCCGGCTTCCCAGCGGCTGTCAGCACAGGGCCCCGAAGGTGCAGCTTCCGGGAGCATCCTGGAGAAGCCAGGGCAGTTTCCCCACAGCATGGTAACCCAGAGGCCCTGAGGACAAGAGGTGGAGCCAGCTGAGCCTGAAGGGCAGGCAGCGAGCCCACAGATGAGCCGTGGGGCCCCAGCCGGTCCCTGCAGGGCCAGCAGAGGCGCCAGGAGAGCCCTGGGCCAGCACCCCAGGAGGGGACGCCCCGCTGTCCCTGGAGGGGCCCGCAGGCGGCCACCGGGAGGGAGGCCTGAGTGGAGCCTGCAGGTCCTGGGGGGAGGAGAGAGCGGGGGCCAGGGAGCCGGTCTAGGCCCCCGTGGGCAGGGCCTCCCTGGGGCGGCTGCCCACTGGCCAGCCAGCTGGCTCAGCAGAGGCCCAGCAGCAGCTGAGCCATCCGAGGTGCTGCCGGCCCGCTGAGGCGGGAGAGACGGCCCATGTCCCGCCCGCTGCTAAGGGTGGCGGAGCTGGCCAGGCCGAGGAGCCCGTGGGTGCCCTCTAGGTCCACTCAGCCCCGCTCCACTGTGAGGTCCAGAGACCACGTCGTTCACCTTGAAGAACTCGCGTCCATCTTCCGCACCTCTAAACCTCGTGGAGCGACAGACGGGAGAACGGGGAGGACCCACCGGGCGCTTGAGGTGAGCTCGAGGCCGGGGGTGCTCCCTGCCGAGCCCGGGGTGCCTTGGCCGTGCCCCAGGACGCCCCCCAGCTCGGGTCTGAAGCACATGCCCAGGTGACGCTCAGCGCCTGCTGGTACTGCCCCCTTCAGGACTGAAATGAAATAAAAACCTTGATGAATTTAATTGAAGTTAAATTAAATTAATTAACTTCTCCCAATGAGAGCAATTAAGTCGCGTGGAGTGAGGTTTGTGCCCTCCCTCACGGCGAGGCTCCGCTCCCCTCTTCCCCGGAATGTTCTTGAATGACTTTTCCCCCAGCACCACTTGGCTTCAGCGCAGCTGGGACCCTGAGCATCTGTGAGAGCGGCCTGCCCCCCTGGTGAGGAGGGTCAGACGTCCCCGGGTCCTGGGGGTCCAGGAGTGACCCCCATGGTGGCCCAGGAGCCCTGGGGGGTTCCAGGACTGACCCTGGCTTCAGGCTCCGATGGAGCCATGTGGTGTGCGCCCCAAGTCGGCCTCCATGCTTAGCGCCATGCTGGGGGTTGACCCAGGCCCACCGTGGCGGCTGCCGCTCCCTTCACCAGCCAGCAGTGTCCACGAGCAGGTCTGCCACGTCACGTGGCTGCTGACCAGTGGGAGGAAGCCTGGGGAGGGTCCATGTTGTGGATGCCCACAAGGCCCTCTCCGGTGGGGCTCCCTCTCTAGGGCGGACATGGGGAGGGCCGCCCTCCGCGGGGCGCACGGGGTTGTGCCGCCGAGGCGCTCGCTAGGGTGAGTCAGTTTTAGAGGCAACGGCAGGAGGGAGGGCCCGTGCAGAGGGGTGGCTGGGCGGAGGGCACCGACCTGCTGGAGGGTGGCCATGGCCGACGGGAGGGGAGTGCGTGTGCAGAGCAGGAGGGAAGGAGCCAAATGGTCTTTGCTCCTAGAAACACGATGGTTCGTGGCGCAGCTCAGAACTGGACACGGCCGACAAGCTGGAGAGCTGAGTGGCCCAGCAGGGCGCGGGGTCAGACACGCTCTACTGCCCCAGCACAGCCGCAGCCGGGGGTTAAAGGCGCATGGTCATCTTCCCAAGGGAGCGTTTGGGTGTAAACCTGCCAGGATAGGTGCAGGGTCCGTGCGAGGAAGCCACGGAGCTCCGAGGAACGAGGTCAAGGGAGAGCTGGGTCAGCGGAATGAGCGTTCAGGTGCCAGGAAGACTTCGTGTTGTCGAGATTTCTTTCTGGGACTGACCGCAGCCCCGACCGGAGCCCAGCATCTGCAGCGAACCGGAGAGGCCTCAGGCAGCAGCACAGGGGAGGACAGGATCCCAGGACCCGCTTGAAGACGAAGGACGGGCAGCTGGCACTGACCAGTCCCAGACCCAGACCCACACGGTGCAGCCGTAGCTCCTGGCAGAGGCAAGGCACAGGGCAGGGAGGAGGCTTCCGTGCAACACACGCGTGGGAACAGCTGGACCCCACGGGAGACTTAATCCAGATGCAGCCCACACACCCTCCCTCGCAGCCTCCCTGGAGGCCACACCCCCGCCCCCAGGCCGCCCAAAAGCCCCGGCCCTCAACGCAAAGCCCATTCTTAAGCCTCCTGGCTTTGAGCGGAGAAGACCCCGAGCAGCCCTGGGCTGCAAATGGCCTTCGGAGGCGACACCGGGGCATGGGCGGGGAAGGGTCTTAGGCCCGCTGGACTCTGGGGTCCTGCTCTGCCTGGGAGGAGACTTCAGCGGGAGGGAAACAAGCCCAGACCCGGGGAGAGGCTTGCGAGGTGCTGATGGAGGACTTTCCGCGAACACACAGCAGCGTGCGGAGCTCGAGAATAAGAAAACAGGGAACCTGGTTAAAAAGTGGGGAGCAGCAGCTCACCCAGAAGACACGCCGGCCATGGGCGTCCCTGTGGGCCCGCAGTGCGAGCTGGGGACGGCCACCTGCGGGCCGATGGGGCGCGCCTCCTGGCGGCCGTGGCGGCGGGTCCTGAGCCTGCGGGGCGCGGAGCCCCACGCGCATGTGCACCTTTGTTGGTGATTGACCAGAGGTGGACGCCGGGGGGTGGGCTTCAGGTGAGCGGCCAGTCCGGGCTGCGGCAGGCACAGCGACACGGAGATGAGGGGAGGAGCACAGTGAGCGGACGGTCCAGCCCCGAGTCCAGCCCCGAGTCCAGCTCGGGTGTCCCGGGAGAGGCAGGGTGTGAGGGCGCAGAGCCCAGGTGGTGGGCCTCCGGGGCGGCCCTGGTCCTGCGTGTATCCGAGCCCCAGGGTCCAGAGCTGGGAGTGACCCGCTGTGGCCCACGGGCTGGCGATGGCGACGGATGCCGTGGCGGGGGTGGCGGGGAGGCCGGGTGGGCGGGGTTCTGAGTTTTGCTCAGTTTCTTTGTGAAAACGGCACTAAAGCGCCTGCGGGTGAAACCAGCCCAGAAGCCAGGCGAGCGCGCGGGTTTGACAAAATTGTACAATAGCTTTCAAGAGTCGCCCATTTTAAGCGATTGTTCTCAGACGGTTTTCCAGCCACTTCCCTCCCGTGGAAGGTCCCCCCAGCCCGCTTCACGGGGAGGGAGCTAATCGGATGCTTTATTTATGCCCTGCTTTTGCTTGATGACGGCCTGTTTTTTTTAGAACTCCTGAAATAATACAGACAGATTAATTAAGATGACAAGTTGGGTATGAATATTACATTTCCCCTCTAGAAACATGATTTGGACGGGCTGTGATTTGAATTTACTGCATTTTAATCCCTAAAGCACTTCTCCAGCTTCGGGGCGGGGGCTTCTTCAGGGACACGGCTGTGTTTGGGGTGAACTTCTTGCCAGACATGCCGGCCTCGGGGGCTGTGTGGGCCTCGCTGGCCCGGCCCGCCCTGTGGGGGCTCCTGGCTTCCTCGCTGGCCGTCCTCCCTCACAGGACCGGCCCGGGGTGCTCAGCCTCCGTGGCGGGGCTCCCTTTGGGCTCCTGAGGGTCCCCCATGTTTCAGCAAAGTCGCGGGAGGTCGTGGTCCCAAAAGAAGGGGTGTGTGGGGGCTGGGGGCTGCTCTCCCCAGAGGTGGGGTGTGGGCCGGACACAGCTGGAGCTGATCCCGGCGCCCCAGCTCCTGCAGATTCTGCCCCCTTCTTGCTGACCGCCAGGCAGAGGATGGGGGCACGGCTGGATGAGCCGAGGCTCCGGGCCCGTGTGGCTGAGTCTGCTGCTGCCCCCTTGGTGTCCCGTGAGTGCGTGGACCCGGGGATGTCTCTGCGCTCCTAGCGGGGCCTCCCTGCGGTCTCTCCACCGGCTGCTCCCTCTGGCCCCAACCGTTTTGGGGGGAGCAGCGCATCTCCTGCCCCGGAAGGCCAGTCTCCTGGCGTCCACGGGGGTGCGTGCATTCCAAGGCAGCTCACGCGAGCAAGCTGCATCCGGCGGGCCACGCCCGGGCCTGGCCCCGGAGATCCTGCCCCCGAGAGCAGAGCCGGCGAGATCCTGAGGAACAGACGCATCCACGAGCCACAGCCAGCCGTTCAGTAAGACAGAGCAGAGGAGAGACTGAGGCGTGGCCTGGCCTCAGGCGCGGCTCTGGCAGAGGGTCCCCTCACGGGCACCGCTTCCGGGCCGTCCCCCTCGTAGGCTGGCGGGCCTGAGCAGCGGGCAGGGCGGCCGGAGGGCAGGGGGCATCCTCACGGCCTCGAGCAGCCGCACGCAGGGTCGTCTCCCCCGGGGCCTCGGCTTCCCAGACACCCGCCTCTGCCTGCAGACGCATGGAGGAACCTCATCAAGGAAAACAAGCATTTTCAGTTTCCAAATTAGAGAATTTATGGTAATAAATCAAGAGCATCGAGTCTAATAATCATAGAAAAACATGATAATATGATTTAATCTTAAATGCATTTCTAATAAAATATTAGAAAAATTATATTTGAGCTAATATCTAGTTAGCCCGCGGCGCTGCAGATGCCCGGGGAGCGCGGCGTATGCCGGGCTGCGGCTAATTAGCGGCGGGGGCGCCTCCTGGTAATTCAATCACGGCTCCGTCTTGGCAGATAATGGCGGGGTTTGTCCGATGTCCTCTCTGATTTCCCACCGAATGAGGAATCTGATACAATCTTTTGCCGCGTGAACCAAAAATTGAGTTTGATTTAACGGTGGAAATTTCTGGTCCGAGCCCAGGCCTGTGGCCGGCGCTTCCCGACGCGGGCCCGCCCGGCCGCGGTGGCCAGCCAGCCTGGTCCGGGGCGCTGCGGACAGTCTTTCCACGCAGGCTTCGGGCCGTTTTGAAGAACGGGGCCGCGGTCCAGCCTGGGTCCTGGGCCCCGGCGCGGGGGGCGAGGGCGTGCGGGGTCTCGTCTCACCCTGCCCGCCCTGGAGTGCCTGCAGCCCCTGGCGCCACCACGCCGCCCAGGGACACGGACTGCGCGGAGAATGCACTGCCGGGTCGGGCGGGGCCGCGCCGGGCGACGCTGCTCCAGGGCCGGCAGAGGCTGGAGGGAAGCAGCAGCAGACCTGCCGGGCAGAGCCGGCCCTGCTGGCGCGGGCGGTGGCGTCCCCAGCTCGCCGGTGGGGCCGACTTGGGGTCTGTCTCTTGGGGAGCTCTTCGCCCTTGTGTCCGTCGGGGGGTCAGGGCGGGACGGGGTGCAGGGTCTCCCCACCACTCTGCCATGGAGCCCGCCGGGGGCTCAGGCGGCACTGTTTGGGGGCAGCGTTATTGGCTGTTCCCCATTTCTGGGTCTAGAGTTTCCCTCCATGGGGGCAGGTTTTGCAATAAGAACTTTGCTGCCTCTGACACCCCCGAAACAGGACCCCGATGCCATCCCCACCCCCCCGGAACCGTGGGCCTGCACCCCAAGGAGACAAGGGCAGGGGCGGCCCCGGCCCAGGAGGACGCAGCAGCACCGAGGCCCACGCCTGCCCCGGGGACGCTGGGGAGTCGGGGCCGGCCCTGCGCTGCCGCTCGACGCCGCTGGTTGGTTCGCTCCTGTACCCTCCCCGCTGGGCGCCTGTGCTTGGGGTGCAGGCCCGCGGCTCTTGGGGTGTCCTCGCTTGGGGTGCAGGCCCACGGTTCTGGGGGGTGGGGATGGCATCGGGGTCCTGTTTTGGGGGGAGCAGCTGCCTCCCTGCCTGGAGGGGGCCGAGGGCTGAGGCGCCTCCCCCCTGGAGCCTGGGGGAGGGGTCCGCATTGACTAGGGGGGCTCCTGGTCCTGTGGGGGGGTGGGGGAGGTGCCGCACCGGGATCCCCACCACCGCCATGGGGCACCCAGGCCCTCCATTAGCTCTGTCTGTGGCTTGAGTTTCCATGGAAACCCTGTAGTGCAAAACCCAGGCAGGCCCGGAAAGTTTTCAACTATCATTATTTTAAAGAATCTTGCTCCTCCCTCCCTGCCCATCCAGAGAGCTGTTTCCATGGCAACTGGGACAGAAGCGCCAGCTGGAGAGGAAGCCTAGCCGGCCACTTGCCATAGTTGTCTGGGGACGGAGCAGGGCGGGCAGGGGCGGGAGGGCAGCGAGGCCCACTGGGGCAGTGCGTGGGCAGGACGGGCTCAGGGACGAGCGTCCACTCTGACAAGGCCTCGGGGCTGTGCCCACTTACACCTGGGACACCCTGCGTGGACTGGACCTGGGAGCACCAGTCAGAGAAGCATTTATCCTGAGGTCCCTTACGCTGGCCCTGGCTCGTGTTGGCTGCAGGGGAGTGGGCACGAGATGCAGAGGCCCACCTGGGTGCCCAAGCTCCAGGGGGCTGTGCCCCTGGCATCTCCCATGGTGTCCCTCGCCCCCACCCATGTCCCCCTTGTGCAGGTGCGGGTCCTCAGGCGGCCAGGAGCGCCATCCCTGATCCCAGCTGCAGGGAGGCATCAGGAGGGCCCGGGGGCGGGATTTCTGGTGACTGTGCAGGGCCCAGAGGGGCAGCAGGGCACGTCCTCAGGGACGCCCGGGGCTCCCTACTCTCTGGGCTGCGGCAGGCGAGACCCTCCTTTGTGCATCTGGCGCTTGCTTGGTGCCTCCGGGTGCAGAAAGCCCAGCCCAGAGGCTGCTGGCACGTGCGTGAATGTGCGCGGGGTCACGGCTGCGCAGGCGAGTCCAGCCCTGAGATCACCGTGGGTCTAGAACCGGGGAGAAACAGACAACTCAGCACGAGCAGCTGGAGACGCGACACCCCCGACAATGTGCAGAAAACCGGACGACGAGGAGCGAGGCGGAGCGGAGCCCAGCGGAGCGGCCGGGCAGGCAGCCGAGCTCAAACGCGCACCCCGCGGGCGGGTCCTGCCCAGTGTGTCCCGACCACATGGAATAAACCCAGAAACCAGGAAGAGGACAGCATTTTGGAAACGCACAAAGAAGTGCAAATCGAACCCCACGCCTGGACGCAGACGCCGGGGAGAGGAACGCGGGGGCTGAGCTGGCCGCGGTGGCGCGACGGGCTCACGGGGTTGGGCCGCGGCACCTTCGCTGGAAGAACAGCCTCGGAGCAGTGACCGGCTGTGCCTCCAGGGGCTGAGAGCAGCGAGCCCAGGGCGAGCGGACGGAGGATGGAGGTGACCAGACTGGAAATGCATGAAACGCAGGGCGCGAGAGCGGCACGGGACACGAGCAAAGCGCCGTTGCTTTGAGATCGCTGCAGCTGACAACGTCCCGAGAGCGGACGGGGGTGCAGAGAAGAGGAGGCGCGTCGCCAGCCACACAGAAGGGGCCTGCAGGGGAGAGCGTGGGCAGGGAGCCAGGCCACGGGGCGCGGGGCGGGGGGGTGGGGTGGGCGCGGGACAGACACTCCAGGGAGGGACGAGGCAGCAGGGAGGCCCGAGGTGAAGCGCTTCCCCGAGAACAGCCAGAGGCCGCACGCGGGCGAGCAGCCCCGCACTAGTGCGCCGGAGACGCAGTCCAGGAGGGGCACCCTGGTTGTCCACCGCCTCCTGGCGGACCGAGGCCGAGGGGCCGCAGGGGTGGACAGGGCAGGCAGAGCTGGGGAAAGCGGCCTGTGGTGACGCTCAGCCCGGCAGTGCGAGGCGAGTGGGTCACCCACGGCGGACAAGCCTCCTCTGCAGAGGCCAGGTGGCGTGGCCAAGCCACAGCCCGAGGGAGAATGAGGGCGAAAGAGCCTCCCTAAGGTCAGGAGGACAGAGGGACCCCCTTGCAGGACTGGCCAGGGTCAGGCCTGGCCCCCCACCCCCGTGGCGACCTCCTTCTCCGCCCTGTGTGGAGCGGGGTCTCCTACAAACAGAGCCGGGCTGTGCGGAGCGTCCCTGCTCCAGCCTCGGGCCGCTCTGCAGGCGCCGGCCCCAGAGCCTCGCTGGCCACTTCTCTCCGGCCACCTGCCCCAGCCCCTCCCGGGGCCTCTGCCCCTGACCCCATACTCACCGTCCTTCCCAACGTCCGGGGGGCTGCCATGGGAGGCCCCGAGGGGCGACCGGCCGACCAGCCTTGGGTCCAGGAGCTCAGGGTCTCCGGCGCTGACCACACGAAACAAAGCAGGCCAGGACACAGCGAGGCCCTGCCTGGACAGACCCTCAGGGTCCCGAGAGCAGAATGTGCCCCCACGTGGGCCACCGGCTGAGGTGCACAGGGGTGGGGACGCTGGCCCCGCGGAGGCCCCTGAGGGTCGCGAGGTTGGCCCCCGGGCACCATCAGCCGCACTCCCTGGCCCTCAGCCCCACACCCCGCCCTCGGCCCCTTCTGCTGGGGAGGCTCGGTGGGGCAGCTCCAGGACCTCCTCACCCTCCAGGCACCGTGTCTCTCCCGGGCAGCGGGGCTGGCTCCCGCATCCGCCCCGGAGCGCGGCTGGGCTTCCGCCTGAAGGTCGTCCTTCCCCTGCTGCTCTGATGCCGCCAGCTCGCCGGGCCGGCGCCCTGTGCACACAGGATGGCGGGGCCCAAGGTGACCCAGGCCCACTGCCAGGGGCAGGCCTGGGCACCCGCCAGGCCAGGCCGGGGTCCCCGCCTCGGCCAAGATCTCTAGGCTCCCCCATGATGCTGGGGGGCCGGGGATGGACGGCGGGGAGCACGCATCCCCGGCCGGAGGGGGAGCAGTCTCTGCAAGCCGCTCGGCCAGCCGCGGCCCGGGGAGAGCTGGTCCCGCCTGGCACCGGGACAGAAGTGCTTTTCTTCTGGGAATCCATAAATTTTCACTAATCTCCCCAAACATTTCCAGAGTCTGTTTTCTTAAAGCACAAACATATACAGTATGTTCATCACTTAAAATATCATTTCCTCAATGGCTGAAAATGTTCTAGCTGTTTCTCTGGAAGTGTGAACAATTAGAGGAGGCACGTTTCATGCCAGGAATGAGCTCCGTCGGCGATGAGCACAGACACCGGCTGTCGGGGCGATTACATCGGGGGCGCCGTGCCTCCTGCACTCGCCCTGATCCCCATGTGAGGGGGGCAGGGGCGGGGCTGGGGTGGGCCCGACCCCCAGCCCGGCTGTCCTGGAGCGGCTCAGACCCAAACAAGCAGCCGCCCCCGGCTGACCTGCAGCTGTTTTTATTTCTAAGGGCCGCATCGTCTCTCTCGAGGGAGAGGGTGACCGTGGGCGGGCGGGGCTTCCTCCCCCGGCTCCAGCGGGGCTCCGAGTCTCGCGGCCCTGAGAAAACGCTGGCGAGAGCCGGGGCCTGGGGAGTGGACGTGCAGGCGGCAGGGCAGGGCAGGGCAGCCCCCTGCTCAGACATGCTGCCCGACGCTCCTCCCAGGGCCCGTGACGGGCTTTGTTTTCTTTGCCTTAAAGAAACGAAGAAAAATGACACAAACCCCCTTCTCAGGAGAAGAACTTTAAAAAAATTTTTGCAGTAGACGCAGCCATTGTCATCAGCGTCGTGGCGTGAGGGCCAAGAACCCCGAGCCTGGGGGGCGCCAGCCGGGGCCAGTCCTGAGGGTCAGCAGCCTTCAAGTTCAGCGCGCCGGACAGCATCTGGCCAGTGACTCTGGTCCCCTTGACAAAGCCCGACGTGCAGTGTGGCCCCCCGTGGGCAGCCCGGTAGGTCCGTGGCCCGGCACCCCCTGCCCGGTGGCCACTGTCCCTTCTACCTGAGTCTTCCAGGAGAGCGGGCAGGACAGCGGCCAGCGTGGGGCTGCTCTGATCCAAGCACTCGCGATCACCGGCCGAGGGCCTAGAAGGTGCCGGACGTTTCAGTGCCAGGCGGTTCACCCCAAGGGGTGCAAGATGCCCAGCGATCCCTAGAAAATGCAAACATCAGAGAACCCCCAAAGCCTGAGCCACACGGGAAAGCCAGGCATCCACGGTGGGGTTGTTCGAAGCAGCGATAAGCAGTAAATCTTAAAAAGCAGCAAGAGGAGAAAAATAACAGCACATTTCACATCAAAAACTGTGCAGTGGAGCAAAAGCTTTAAAGTGCTTAGAAAGGAAAAACCCGTCACCCTGGGACCCTCCCCGTGAAGCCGTCCTCCAGGGATGCCGGCTGCCGGCGACAGGACACGACACGCAGGGCCGGGGCGCCCGGCGGTCAGGGTGCGGGGGCCTGTGCCTGGCTCCCTGGGGGGCCGGCCCCCGCCTGAGGGATGCTGGAGAGGACACGGTCCATGCGGGGGCTGCGGCTCTGGGACAAGCCCAAAAGGCCCAGCAGACCCGGCCAGTCTCTGCAAGCGTCCAGGCTGCCCGGCCTCTCTGCCCTGGGGCGGGGGGCGCAAAGCAAGCCCCTGCGGGGCCCAGGCCCCATCAGGTGGTGCCATGTGGCCCTCGGCCGGCACCCCACCGCCAGGCCCGGGGAGCGGGGATGGGGCTGGGGCTCGTGGCCGCTGTGGAGGGCCCTTGCTGGGGTGGAGGAAACCTGCTGAGCGTCTGGCCCGGGCGCTGGCCCAAGGGGCGGTGCGACCTGAAGACCCTGAGCGCACCTCATCCCGGGTCCAGACCTCAGAGCCCACCCCGCACGGTGCAAATGGGGGTGTCCATCTCCTCAGTGAGCCCCTCAGAGGACCAGAGAGCAAATCGGACCCTAGGGGGACCTGCACTCAGCCCCGGGGGGCGGCCAGAGGCCCTCCTGGGTGTGTCCAGGGAGCCGCCAGGCGCCGCGGTCGGGGAGGAGCCGGGCTGTGCCGGGGGCCGGGGTGCGGGGCCGGGGAGGCGGGGGGCACGGGTCCTCTCGTCTGCGGGCCCCGTCAAGAGAGGCACAGCCACCTGTGCTGGTGGGGCCGGCGGGCGTGAGCCGCGTGAGAAGCCGCCGGCGCCGCAGCCACAGCCCAGGCCGGCTCAGCCGCCCTCACCTTGCGGTCACCGCGGCGCACAAGGCAGACGCCAGGCCGCGGGGCAATTTAGGTAGGAATGGCTGCCGGTGATTTATGGCTTTAATTAAGAGCTTTTTAAGCTTTAATTAAAAAGGTACACGAGCATTCCGTATTTAAGAAAAATGCCTTTGTGTTTGGGTCAATTGAATAACATAAAACAAAATGAGATACATATTTCTAGTCAGGAGCTCGCAGAGGAGCCGCCCGTGCCGGGAGGCGAACCCCCTGGCTGGGCGGGAGGGACGGTGGGGGGGGCAGGGGGTGAGGGGCCTCCTGCTCCCGAGGGGCTGCTGCTCTGACGTGGGGGCAGCGGGGGGCGAGCGGCCCCACGGACAAGCTGGGGCGCGGCTCTGGAGGGGCAGCAGCCTGAGGCGGCCGGGGCTTTGCTGCGAATCCCCCCAGCCAGGACGGCTCGAGGTCGGTCGCGGCTGCCTCCGCCCAGGGCCGCCCACCCCCGGGCAGCGGCCTGCACCCGGCCGGGGGCCCGAGGACGTGGAGGGCGTCGGCCCGTCCCGCAAGGCCAGGGACACGCTCCTTGCGGGGGTCCCGGCCACACATCAAACACCGAGACACGCGCTGTCGGACGTGTTCATCGCGAGCAGCTGGGAGATGGGGCTGTTTCCAGATCACGCTTGTGATACGTGACAGGAGACAAACACCAACTGTTTGGATCCTTGAGAGAAACATAATGTTTTCCTAGCGGGACGCGTGTTTTCATACATGAAGTACCAACTGCGAAGATCCGACACCTCAGCCCGCAGACGCCGCCCGCGCTGACAGCCGGAGCAGCCAGGCCCGCCCGGGCTCAGACCCCTGGCCACGGGCCAAGCCGAGAGCCCCGTCGGGCCCAGGCACCCAGGGCCGCTGGAGCCGCGGGGAGGAGCCGGGAGACGGGGCGGGCGCGGCCTCCTGCAGCAGTGGGGGCAGGGCTAGGGCGGGGGAGGGGGGGATTAAGTGGTGGGGGTAGGGTCCTGGGGGCTGGGGCAGGCAGGCCAGGGTGTGGGGGGAAGGCCATGGGGTGAGGAGAAGCTGGGGCTTTCTTTGGTGCCCCCCAGCTCTCCTGCTATCAGGAAACCTGGAGCGTCCCCCACAGGCCCAGGAGGCTGCGTGCTCAGAAGCAGCCAGCCCCGGGCTCAGGCAGGGGGACGGCCGGGGACGCGGGCAGCCCGGGCGGGGCGGGCAGGGCTGCGGCTGGACTGGCTCGGCATGGAGGGTGGGGGATCCTCTCTTTCCTCTCCTTTCAGCCCCCCTTGGACGGTTCTCCGGCGAAGAGCCGTGCGCTGGCCTGGAGACCAGGCGCTGCGGGAAAGGGCTTCACAGAGTTGCTGAGAATCATCGCGAACCATCGCGAACCATCGCGAGCGTGGGGACGGGACACCCCCGTTTCCAGCCACCCCCCGGAGCAGCGAAAAAGCCCAGTTTTCAACAACAGAACATCACAAGCCGGGCAAAGAAACAAGCAACGCTGACATCGGTAGGAAAACGCGGGCAGAGGAAGCTGTTTCTGGGCGCGCGGCCCCCACGTCCTGGCTCCCGGAGGAGGTCCCCTGCCTTCGGGCAGGAAGCCTCAGCCGTGCTGGGGGCGGGCAGGGGCGCCGCGTCCACAGACGTGAGCGTCCACAGAGAGCGGGGGATGAGAAGGGCTTTCTAGAGCTGAAGGTGAAATAACAAGAAAGGGGGCGCCGGCCTCCCCCGGCCTCCTCCCGGCCTCCTCGGAGGGCGGTGCCCACGCCAGGCTGGTGTTGCTCAGTGCCCCCGGGCGCGGGAGGGCGGGGAGGCTCAGGCCACTGCTGGGAGGCCTTCCCGGGTGGCCGGGCAGAGGAGGCGGCAGGGGGACAGGCTGGGCCCTGAGGTGGGGGTGGGGGCGAGGGCCTCTTGGCCCCCTCGGGCCAGCCTTTGTGCACGCAGGGCCAGTGCTGTGCCCCACCCCCCCCCCGCCTCTCTGTGTTGCAGGCAGTGGGGGCGGAGACCCCGCCTCGCGTGCTCAGAGCAGGTGTCTGGAGCACCATGCTCCCCCCGCCCCCCTGCCGGACGCGGAGTCTGGGGGCCCAGGTGGCGTGGGCATCTGGGCTTTGGTGGCAACAGCAGGTCTTTCCTGAAGGGGCCAGGCCAGGGGTCGGCCAGAGGGACGCTGGGGCCGAGCCGGTGCCCGCACGAGGGCTCCATGGGGCAGGGGTGGCACTGCACCAACCTTGACCTGACGCTGGACTCCAGCCGGCCAGCGCGGGCTCTGTGAGGCGTGACCAGTCCGGGCAGAAGTGAGCGAGCCAGCCCTGGGTCCCTGCCCTTCCTCGGCGATACCCGTCGGCCATTTCCTCTGCTGGGGCCGCCTGACCGGGAGCTGTGGAGCGCGGGTGCCCCACCCACCGCCTGTCCTTTTAATCAAGCTTCCCTGATGCCTGATTGCTAATCAGGGCCGAGGGGACAGCGCGCCGCAGCTGCCGTCAAGGTGCTTCTGTCTTTGGGAGCGCAGCGCCGTCGGCAGCCTCGTGCGGGTGCTTGTGTGAGACGAGCAGGAAAAACTCCTGCAATAGCGCATCTTCCCACGGGCGGTTTTGAGAAGGAGGATCCATGAGTGGGAGAAAGCAACACCGCTGGGAGCTGGCGTCAGGGTGGGCAGCGGCCTCTTGCATGGATGCCGGCTTCTGGGGAGAGAAAGCAGGTCCAGAGCTGGTTGCCTGGCAGGGGCAGGAGGGGGCTCGGCGCCGCTTCCCAGACCAGGAGGGAGGGGCTGTGAGGCCTGGGGCTGGGCTGGTCCAGGCTTCTCCTTTACTGGAGGAGCAGGTCAGGCCGGGACATGTGGTCTTGGCTCAAACTCACTGACCACCCACAGGGCGGTTGGTGCACAGAGGAGAATGCTGAAGGGGCTTTTCCTTGTCAGCTGGGGTTCCAGCTCCTTGGGCCCCTCTGAGCTGCACTTGTAGTGCCAGGGGGCCTGGGTCCAGCTCGAGCGCTGACCAGCTCCAGCCCTGTGTGTCTGAGGGCGAGTGGCAGAGGGAAGGAGAGAGAGGTTTTCTTTTGTCTTGCTCAGAGTCTGGGACCAGCAGAGCCACGGACAGATCCTGGCACAGTGTTCTGGGGGCCTGTCCCAAGGGCGCCGGCCCTACCTGCCTGCTGCACCCAGCACCGCCTTCAGTGAGGCCCGAACCCCGGGGACCCAGATGGACTGACGCTGGGCTTGAGCCCAGTCCAGGTCCACCCCAGCTGCTAGTCTGTCTGACGACATCCTCTTCCTCCTGCGCCACCTTCCAGGAGTCCCCATGGGGCCACATCCCCTGCCCTTCCTGGGCGCGGCTGAATAGGGCATAGGGTGTAGTGGAGCAGCTCAGGCTGTGGAGCCGGCCCCGGGGGTCTGCAGGGAGCATGGTGAGGGGGCACTACCGCCACAGTTCCAAGTGCTCCTGCCCCGACTCTGCTTCCAGGTATGCCCCAGGTGTGCTGCCAGGTGTGCCTCCAGGTGTGCCCCGGGTGTGCCCCAGGTGTGTCCCAGGTGCCTGGTGCAGGTAGGAGTGGGCCCTTCCTCCTGGAGGCTGTGTTCCAACAGGCAAACCCCCATAAGCTGGGCCCAGCCTGACCCTCCGAGTCCACCCTCCTGCCGTCCTACCTCCAGGCGGGGGCCTGGGGAGGAATACGGCCCCTGGGCCCCTCTCCCCTGTCTCGGGTCCCCCACCCTGTGGGAGCTCCTGTGGCTGACCCGGCACCGAGAGCCTGGCAGGAGCCGAGCCAGCGCAGCAGGGGCAGGGCACGGGCTGCCCCTGGCAGGGGCCGTGACGGGCGCGGCCCTGGGGAGCGCTGCTGTGCGGCCAGGTTCCAGGTGGGGAGGCAGCGGGAGGCCGGGCAGAGGGGACGGGCGCCGGGTCTAGAGGCAAAGCCAGCCCGGCAGGGCTCGCATGCTCGCGTGTTCTTTACAGCAGACGCACACGTGGCTGCCCCCGCCCCCCGCCGCAGTAACGAGCTCTTTATTAGATTGTTTAAAAGACAACAGTGTTTGTCATTAGCTTCTCCATGAATCATTAGAATAATGTTTGTGGTTACTGAGCTAAAATTCAACCTTAAAGCCTGTTGTGATGTATTTTTGCAATAAACATATCAAGTTCATTTAACCAATTACTTTTTAAAACACTGTCTCTCTCCCGCTGGGCTTCATTGATCAGATTATGAAAAGGCGATCGATGCCCCATTGTTCCAGTAAATTCCACACGAGGCAGAAAACGGGCATCACATTGACCCAGTGGTCAGCCCCGCACTCACCGTCCGGGCTGACCCGGATAGATAGTGCTAGAGGCGGCGCGGGCGCCCCGGCAGCGAGGACGGCAGAGGCTGCGGTTCAGGGACCAAACCTTGGACGTGGGATTCAGGCCACGGTGCCGGGGGGGTCCGGAGCTGCCAGGGGCCCCAGCGCCGCGGCCGCAGCCCCCAGTCCTCGCAGCGGGGCTGGGTCTCTCCCGTGGAGCCTGGGTGGGCGGCCTCCCTCCCCACCATCTTCGCGGCGGTGAGACGGTGAAGGATGCCGGTGCCTGGATCCTGGCCCTCCACCTGGCCCTGGACCTTCCAGGCGGCTACCTCCTCTGCCCGCCCCAGGTCTGCACCCAGCGCGTGAGCCCGAGCCAGAGCCGGGCCGCTCCAGGCAGCTGCGGAGGGCAGACTCAGGGGTAGACCAGGCCTGTGCGCTCTGAGGCCAGCGGGGGCCGGGCGGGGAGGCAACACCAGCCCAGAGACCCGTGCTGGACATGGCGCGGTGACCACTGAGGCGTGGGTCCAGGTCTATGACCTTCGGGCCTCGCCGTCCATCAGCACAGCCGCCCCCTCAGCCTCCATAGACAGGTGTGTGGGGTTCAGCCAGACCCTGAGGGAGTCAGTGCGGCTTGCAGGGGCCCTCGTAGCCACCGTGGACATGCAGGCGCTGTCCCTGGACCTGCTGCTGGGAGCTTGCATGCAGGGAGCACGGCAGGGAGCACTGCTTCGAGCCGCTCTGTAGGGTCTCTATACCAGGGTCTCCAGCCACAGGCTCGCGTGCGGACCTGCATCAGCAGCGACTGCGCCCGCCACCCTGGCTGCTGGAGGCAGCACCCCAGAGTCGGGGCCACCCTGCCGCCCGAGAAGGGCTGGCCTGATGGAACAGGTGGGCTTGTCCGAGCAGCCGTGGCCTCAGCGTGGCTGCCCTGACCCAGGAAGGGGCCTCCCTGCCCCACGGTGCCGGCCCCTGGGAGAAGGCAGGGTCACTGCCACTCGTCTAGCCGAGCTAACCGCCGCCCAAGGGCCTCACGCGGAGGGTGCTAGGACGTGGCCAGCCCCTGGCAGCCACCCACTGTCCAGAGTGTGATCCGGATCCTGGGCTGTGTCCAGGCCGACCTGGCCTCTGGAGGGAGGCGGCCACGGACCAGGAGACCAAGGTTTGGAGCCCCAAGCCTGCTGTGAGCCCCAAGCTTGGCGCTTTCTCCGCGGGTGAAATTATGAAAATGAATTCTGTGGGCATCTAATCTGGGGTTATGAGTACGGAGTCAACAGAAATTAGGTTTGTGTGCTTAGCGCGATGGAGTCAGCTTTCCCAGCAGGCACGTGCTTCTGGCTCCCGTTGGTCTCTCAGCCCCAGACCCCGGCCGTCCTGCCCACCCGCCTGCTGCGCCGTGTCCCGGGGTGCTGCCCCCGAGCCTCTGGCACCCTGAGCCTCTGGCCCCGGCTCCCCGTCGGGCAGCCTCTCCCGGCTCCGGAGCAGCGCGGATTCTGTGCTCTGCAGTGGAAGCCCCGATCCCAGAGAACGCGGCACAGCGTGGTCAGCACACAGGCCGGGCGCCGGAGCCTGCGGCAGCGGGTCCTACCTGCTCTGGTCTCGCCGGTGGAATTTGAGAAATCGGGAGTCTCTAGGGTGTGTTTACAGGGTCTCCAGGCCTGGTGCTGCTCCAGGCGGCTCAAATACATGTGCACAGTCATACGCGTGAGCATGCACCACTCAACACACTCACATTCTCACACACACATGCACACGCACACCCACAGTCACGCGCGCACACACACCCCCCGCCAGGTCCCTGTTTCCGTCCCTCGGTCCTGGCGGGCACCTGGCAAACAGAGCGGGGGCGGGGCGGGGGGAGGCGGGTGGGGGGGAGGCTGTTTTCCAGAGTTGGAGAACGAGCCTGGAAGACAATCGAGACAGAGCCAGGCCCTGACCCTTGGGCTGGCCAGTGCCCGCTCTGCACCACACTGTCCACCTGTTGGGACACCCACGAGGGGTCGTGTCAGGCTGATGGTCTCCCAGGGCGGCCTGGCCTCGGCGCCCCATGGTCTCACGCCGACTGTGGCTGCGCCTGAGGAGGGGCGCGGGCTGTGGCCCTGAGGTGGTCCGGGAGCCCCGGGCCGCCGGGGAAGGACCGCGGGAGAGAGCTAGGGCCTGCGGCGAGCTCTCTCGATTCGTGTTTTGAAAATAGCAGCAACAGAGTCACGCGCTGCAGGGAGCCACACCAGCAGGATGGGGGCTATTAACTCTGCCCTAAGTGTTTAAAATGGAGATATTCTGTGCTGCTGGAAATTGAGAAAAAGTTTGACACTATCTCCATAGTATGCGGGTTTCTGTAAAAATGTCGACAACAAAAACTGTATAATTTGTCCCAGTTTAAACCTATAATGTGAGCAATGTCTTTGCTGGATTCGGCGATGACGGTGAAGACCGGGGCAGTGTTTCCGCGGCGTCCGGCTGCTCGGGGGAGCGCCTGCAGGGACCGGCCGCTCGTGTGTCGCGGGGTCACAGCCCCCGGCCCCCTGTCATCTAGGCCATCAGCAAGACAGTCAAGAGCCGACCAGTAACTCCCTGTTCCTGGTGTGCGGCCTCCACCGTGAGAGGACACCCACCTCGCTGGACCCTCGGGAGAGGCACTCGGCGGCAGCCGCGCCTCCCGCGCCGCGAAGCCACAGGGCTGGCCGGAGCACGGGTGACAGGGAGGAGCAGTGAGTGGGTTTTCAATACCTGTGACCTTCGTTTTTAAAATGGGTTACTTCATAGTAAGTTTTTTTTTTTTTTAAAGATCTATTCATTTATTTACACAAGCACTGGGTACAGTCAGAAGCGCGGGAGGGTGAGAGAATTCACCAGGCCAGAGCGGGGAGCAGAGCAGGCAGAAGGACCGAAGGACACTGCTGAGGGGAGCAGCGGGCGGCAGGAGAGGTCTGCGCGCCATGCGGGACCCTCACCCTGCGCCTGGGGATCGAACCGGCGCTGCAGAGGCTGCGAGAGCTTCGCAACCCAGCGCTCAACCGCTGCGCCCCCGGGGAGGCCCTCATAGTAAGTTTTAAGATTTAGATTTTACTAATTCATGGTTGTGCTCAGCAAGTGGGTTTCGAGATTCCCGAGCAGTGGACCCGCAGGCTGGTCCCAGACGGGCTGACGGGGCCTGTTCCTTGGGGCGTGCCCTTCTCATGGAGGAGGTCAGAGGTCAGGTCAGGACCCTGTTTCCAAGAGAGGCCTTCGCCCAGAACGGGCCGAAGCCAGTGACCGGCCCGGCCTGTGGTCCTCGGGGCGGCTGTGTGGTCCAGCCAGAGCGAGGGGCTCAGGTCCGCAGGAAGGGGCGTTTCCGGCGCCATGCGCTGAAGGTTAAATGGCCGTTCACCGGGGATGAAGTTCTAGGGCGACTGGATCCACCCCGAGTCTTGGAGCGATCATTCCATTATCTGCTGCCATCTACTGTTGGGGGAAATTTAATTCTCACTCGATAATCCTGTGGGGACTTTTTCTTTCTTGTGATTTAAAGTTTTTTTTTTCTATATTCCTGACTTATATCTTCACTGCGCTCATCTTAAACGCGGGTTCACTTTTCCACGCTCAGTGTTCAAAGGACACGTGATTTCCATGGACTCTGGAAGCTTCTCAGCGCCGGCGGCGTCATCCTCGTCCTCCTTCCTTCTGGAATTTCTTTAAGATTTGCGCCTGCGCTGTCTGTTGTCTCGCCCTGAGCTTCGTCTGCACGCGCCTCGTGGCCTCCGCGGCCGGAGTGGGTGGGTCTCGGGGACTCCAGGGAACCGACTGCATCAAGACCGTGTTTATCTCCGCGGCTCATCCTTGGTTCGGGCTCTACCCAGTTGACACTGTTTCATTTCTCTCTTGTTTAACTTTTAATGACATTATATATCTTCGCTTTCTTTCTGAGAACCTGAGGAGGATCACTTTAAAGTTCTTGAAATCTCTCTCACAGAGGGAGTCTCCCCCCGAGCCAGCCGTTGCCGCTGATGACGGGCTGCGGCTGAGCCTTGTTCTGCGTGTGTTTTGGATTTTCGTTTGACGGGTGGGTCAGGATGCCAGCCGGTCTCCGCTGGGGGCGGGGGTCCCGCTGGGTCCCTCTGCCGGCGCCTGCCTGTGGCCCGGAGCGTCTGAAGCGTGACCCGCTGGCCGCTGCCCACGTGGGCAGACCCGGCTCGCACCCCAGAACAGAGAGAGGACAGATGAAACGTTACAGGGGGAGCAGAGCGCGGCTGGGCCCAGGAGCGGGGCGTCTCGCCTGGCAAGCCCCAAGCAGCAGAGGGGCTGGGCGCAGTGGGCGGGTCTGGGGCCCAGGCTCGGGCGGCCGCTGCCCGGTGTGCCTTGCTCGGCCCTGGGTCTAAGGATGCCCAGGTGCGCGGTGGCCGTCAGAACCGGCCATTTCCACACCAGTGCAGAGGCGGACGTGAGAGGCGCGGGTGGGGCGCCCGGGCTACGCGGTGGCACGCGGGTCAGGGAGTGCCAGAGCGCGTTCCCGAGCGCCAGGCCGTCCAGCAGGGCAGGTGGGCACAGAGGGCCACCCGGGGGCCGCGTGGGGCTGTGCCCGGGGGCGCTGGCTCTGCGCTGGCCTGGTGAGGGTGCTGAGGCTGGACCTCCCGAGGCCCCTCCTGACCACCCCTGGGCTGCTCAGAGGCCCCCCATGCGGCTGTTCCAATTGCAGGTTCTCGGCCTTGTTTAGGGTTAGACTCTGGGGGAGGCTCGGCCGGCTCGGGAGACCACAGGGACCGTGGGCTTCACGCAGCCAGCACGGCCGTCCCCTCTTGGTGAAGGAGGGGCTGGGGCTGGAGCTGGGCTGCCGGGCCCTGCCTGACCACCCCGCCCGGCCAGGCCCGAGGGCGGCGTCCTGGAGCCGGCTCTGGGGCTCCTGCACGCACCGCAGCGCCGCGTCACTCGCACTTATCCCTTCGCCTGCTCGACAGCCGCTGCCGCTCACGCCGTCCCTGTAGTTGGGGAGGAACGAGCTGCGGGGACAAAGGGCTTTCAGAGGACACTTGGTTTGGTTCAGAGCAGGCGGGGGCGGGGGGTGCACTCAGTCTGCACAACCACAGAAACACAGAGTCACGGCATCGGAGCAGATGGAACAACCGGCCCCCACGCACGAAGGGGCGTCTGCTCTTTGTTCTCTGTCTCAAGAGGAAAGGGGTGGCCCGTTCCCTCTCGGACCCCCACGGCGCCTAAGCAGCCGCGCCGGTCGGCTGGGGCGAGTTTCGATGCTTTCTAAGTGCGGGAGGCGGACGCATGAGGGTGCTGTGGGCCCCAGTCCCAGCGGCCCGTCCGGCCACCACCTTGTTACCTGCAGCTCTAACTCCCGAGCGAGGCCAGCAGCGCCCACTCAGTCAGGCGCAGGAGCCCGGCCCTGCCAGGCCCTTCCAGCCCCGTCAGGAGCACAAAGCGGGATCAGCCGGGCAGGGTGAGCATCACCAGCCGTGACCGGGGCGCGGGGCGCGAGGACCACGCATCACAGGGGCCCCAGCAGCCGACCGGCGGACGCCCTGCCGATGAGGCTGACCGCACGGCTGGGGCCGGGGCTCGGTCTCCACGACAGCCCTGAGTCCCGAAGCAGGGAGCCGCGCCCGGGCAGGCTCAACCCCCGACGCCACAGAGGACGGCGCCTTTTCAAGCCTCACCCTGTCTCTTGTCCCTCCTCCTCCCCTCAGCGGGTGCTGGACGCTCCTGTCAATAAAAGGGCCAGGATCTGGGCAGGCTCCACGACTCCCGCTGCTCCTCAGCGCGGTGCTGCCCCCACGCAGGGGCTGACCCCAGGGGTTGACCAGCGAGTATAACTTGTGTCTCGGGTAAAGATGACACTTGAGCAAATTAGTCGTCGTGATCACGGGAGGCTGAGCGCCCGCCCCCGTCACTACCAGGGTCCTCACTTTACCGGCGTAGCCAATGGGACCCCGTCGTCGGAGACTTGACAACGTAATGGAGGAACCAAATGAGAACCATTTCATGCTCAGGACTGTCCCGGGTGCCGGACACAGCTGGAGACGCATCTCTAGACCCAGGGCGTCTGCTCCCCCGCTGTCCAGCAGTTTGGGGTTCAACTCAAATGGGACATGACAGGATAACGGTACAGCTGACGTGTGGAACAGCCGCCAGAATATCGCTATATCCTAATGTCTGCCGTGAAGCGCACCCCCACCCCCCGGGGGCTCCACCCCACCCTGTGCACAGCCCCAGGGGAGCCAGGTGGGGGCGCCACCTCCTGCTGCTGGGAGGGTAGGTGGACACAGCTCAGTCTTGAGGCCTCACCTGCACCCACTCACCTGCCCTCATCTCCACCCACTTTGGCTATCACCTCAGCCGGTCAAGGGCTGCTTTGGGGGGGACAGTAAGGGGCACCGGTCGCCCGCCGCCCCCAGCCTCATCTGAAGGCAGAGCCGGTCCCCCGCGCGGGCGTCTCCCAGAGCCAAGCTGCGCCTACTCCCTGCAGTAAGACTGTGGCGCTGGGTGCCCTGTGGACTTGGGGCGCTGCCCTTGCTAGGAGTCAGTGATCTCTGGCGACCTGGGGCTCAAGGCAGCACCCAGGCCAGGCTTCCCCCCGCCTGCCCCTCAGTGACGGTGCCCCTGGGCAAGCTGCCAGGAAACCCCGACCCCGGTCAAGGGCAGCAGCCAGCCCCGGTCAAAGCCACCCTCAGCCCTGGGCCCTGTCCGCTAGAAGGGCGCTCGGGGCCAGCTCCTCCACAGCAGCTCTGCCCTCCTTTCTTGGGGTGATGAGCCCCCAGGGTGAGGCGCTTGCCTGATGAGGCCTCCTCGGCACCTGCTGCCCAGACCCAAGACCAAGCCCAGGGAGGGGGCCTGTGGGAGAAATGCCCCTGGCGCCCCTGGAGGCCTCCCACAGACCCCAGCCCCGCCCCATGCCTCCAGCAGGGGCCCTGCAAGTGGCAGCAGAGCCCTGGGGAGTGCCCCCCCCAGCCCCCTGGCCTCGGGGCCACCACCATGGGCCCCACTCGCCCCAGTGGGCTCCACCCACTTCCCTTGCGTCGGGCTTTGGGCAGTTTCTTGTGACATTTCCATTTCTGATGGACGCGGCAGCCGTGCCAGGTAGCATGTGGACCCGACACGCCTCTGGGGCTCGGCCTCTGCCTCCTCAGGGCGCCCAACTCACTGCGGGTGGCCGCGGGGTCACTCTGTCCACGCGCCGGGCGTCTGCCCCTCCCGGGCCCCGTGCTGCGAGGGCGTCGCCTGATGCGCCGTCCAGCTGGCGGAGCAGATGGCCGGGCTGGGCGGAGGCTGGTCACAGGGCAGCCGCGGGCACCAGCGGGAGGGCGGAACCGCGGCTCAGGCGCGTCTTAGAGCAGGAGGCAGGCCCAGGGCTCTGGGCACAGAATGGGCTTCTCTGTCCTGGGGCCCCTCACACGGCTTCAAGGGGTACCCCCAGGGGACGTGGCTTCTCCTTCCCCGGGGATCTGCAGGGGAGGGTCTGGCGGGCCGGCGCCACGGAGGCGCCCAGGACAGGACATCCAGTGACCACAGCAGGGTGGTGCTGACCTGGCCGGGGGCTCCTGTGTCTGGGAGCCCGGAGGCGGGGTCCCCAGCCCTGGCTGAGGCTCAGCCCCCGCTAGGGATGCACCTTTCTTTGGTGCTTTAGTGTGAGCCAGGCGTGGAACTCTCTGTGTCAACTGCTGGGTCCTTTGTTACCCTCGGAGTGGCAGCGGCACAGCCCTCGGCCCTCCCCTGTCAGCCCGCTGGGCCTCAGTGCAGCGGTGGGGCCTGCTGAGGTCCCGAAGGACAGACCAGCAGTGAGGGGGTTCCGGGCAGTGGGGCCGCACCCCGCCAGAGACCAGGCACCAGGGCGAGGGCCGGTAGCCGCTTCTCCGGGTCCTGCGGGGAGGCAGCCCCGCCTGCGCCTGGGGCCTGGGCCGGAGGCCTGAGGGGTGCCCCGGGCTCCCTGCACACAGGGGCTTGCCTTGGGGGCACCCGCCAGCTCTGTGGGGCCGGCTTCCCTGTTCCTTCTCCTCTCCAAGCTGTGCACGGCTGGGACCTGGCAGAGCAGCGGCACCGCCTGAGGCTCCTGCCCTGGCTCAGGAGATCACATTTCCACAACCTGCGCCTGCCAGCTGGGCCCCTCCCGGGCAGGCCCCCCTTGGGCGGCTGCAGAAGCGCCCGCCAGCCACGTGGCTTGGGGCCTTAAGAAGGCCGGTGGGGGGAGCACCCAGCTCCCCTCACCAGCCCGGCCCCCTGGAAGGATAAACTATTCAAGCAGAAACTGAATTCAACCCCCATTTGGTGAGCCGGGTCCGGGCTGGGGGCCTTAGAAGTTGCGGGCGGCGCCCTCAGCCCGGCTGAGGCCCGGGTGGCTTCCCCAGAGGAGCGGGAGGGAGGGGACCAGCTCAGGGGCGCTGGGGTCAGCGCGGGGCCGCCGCCTCCTTTGCCCCGCCGGCCCCCCCTTTCCTGGCACACGGCGCTCACTGCGCAGCTCAGAAATCCTGGGGGGTGACAACGGTGGTTCCTGAGGTCACTGCAGCCTCATGCATCCATGTTTACTGCACGTTCATAACGTGGCGCCGTGACCCTGCCGGGCGAGGGCCCCAGCGCGACCAGTGCCCCAGGCCAGGCCAGGCCCGTAGCCGACACCCCTGCCGAGCCCCCCGGGGCCCTCGCGGCCCCCAGCCGGACCACCCCGGTCTGCGCCTCTGGGCCCCTGCTCCAGTGGTGGGGCGCTCGCCCCCCACCCAGCCGGCACCGCTCCCCCCGGGTTACCCGTCTCTGCCGGGCCTCGCCGCGGGTCACCTCACGGCACGGGGCACACCTGGGCGCGGAGGTGGCCGTTCTGGGAGCGCGGCCCCCAGCGTCCACCCCGCCGTGGCCGGGAGCTGCCCTTTTCCCGCGGAGACGGGCTGGGTGCTGTGCCGACGCCGTATTTTCCAGCCGCTTGGGCAGGAGCCGCCACAGAGGCCCGGCCGCGGCTCCCGTCAGGCTGCGTCTTCCCGCTGCCATCTATCTTGATGGTGTTTTGATTTCACTTACATGGCCCGAGTCCCCAAAATGTGTCCTGCCAGCTGGCCCGTGTTATTGGGCGATCCATCACGCCGGCGACACCGCTGTGACCTCCCCGCGGCCGCTGCAGATGGCGGCGCCTCCGGCCGGTCATGCTCAGCCCTCGCGGCCAGCGCAGGACCCGGGGGTCAGGGCAGCTTCCGCACCAAGGATGTGGGCGGCATTTGACCAGGTGGCCCCAATAGGCCCTGGACACCCGCAGGGAGCCCCAGAGCTGTCCCGGCCGCGCAGCTGCCCCTGCTGGCCCCGACTCCAGGGCTGCCGGTCCTCGGCCTCCCGCCGCTCCAGCCCAGCCTCCCAGCCTGGGGCGCGTGGACCCACGTCCCAGAGCTGACACACCCGTGCCCCGTGCACACACGGGTGTGACACCCCCACTGGGTGCCAGCCAAGGCGCTTCGCCCGCGGGTCATCTCTGCGCCCCCTCTCCAGGGAATGCGCCCTGCGTCCCCGCTCCCCCTGGAGCAGGGCGGCTGGGCCTGTCCTCCCTGTGTCGGGCGCCGGGTCCAAGGCACCCTCCACGCGGCTACTTTGCGACCCTGCGCTTTTTCTCAACAGATGCTGGGTGTGTCCACCGCACACCCGCTGCCCGCTGACAGCTCCTGGCCAAGGTCACGGGAGTGCCCCGGCTGGGCAGGCCTGGGTCCCCAGGGTCCGGCGGGGCTGTCCTTCCGAGCACCTGCCTGCTGGACTTGCCTGCTGCCCCAGCGGACCCTCGTGCCCTGGGCACCTCTAAACACTATCGAGAAGCCCCAGGCCCCGGCGTCATGAGGGTCTTCCGACTGCCCAGTTCGCCCTTCTGGACTCTGCGCCCAGCCCGGCCGCTCCAGGGCCCGGGGCCCGCCCAGCAATGCCCACCCCGCGGAGGCCCCAGCCGGCTCTCGGGGCTCTGCTTCCAGGCCGCCCCGCCACACGCTCACCCCCGTTGCGGCCGCTTCGAGGTCAAGTCTGATGAGGGAAAATCTCAGCACAGCGTGCGGGGCTCCTGGCCTGTTTATTAGCGAGCATTAGAACAATCAATTCTTGACATTAACGGGGAGGGCGTTTAATTCTCTGCGGGGCGAGCGGTTTTCTGGCTCACCCCACACTCCTGCGAGGAGGAGGCTTCCCAGAGCCGCTCCCCTATCCTCCCCGCCACGGGCTCCCCCCTCTCCCAGGCCACGGGCTCCTCCCCTCCCCAGCCACGGGCTCCCCCCTCTCCCAGGCCGCGGGCTCCCCGCCAAGCGCAGCCCGAGGAGATAAATCCTCCGCTTGGAGCCTGTCCAGAGCCGCGGTGAGGCCGGCACCTGGGGGGTGACCTTGCCCTCAAGGCCGCCTCGCGCTCTGCTCCTTCACACACTCACACACACACCCCCCACACCCCACACACCACACACACACTTGCTCGCAGCTCCGGTGGGTCAGTGGTCATGAGCTGGCCACGCACATGTCCCAGCCCCGCTGGACTAGCAGGGACACCCTCATGGCGTCCCCAGCCCCCTTAGCTCTCTTCAGCTGTGCCTGCCTCCCGGCTGGCAGGGCCAAGTTTGGCTTGTGCTGCCTCCAGAGCCCCACGCTGCCCAGAGCCCCACACTGCCCAGAGCCCCGGGAGGAGGCCGCAAGTAGCCCAGGCTCAGCCCCACAGTGCTCCGTGTGGTCCTCCCCCATGCCACCGGCGGAGCGCTGCCGCCTAGAGACATGGCATCAGATTTACATGTAGCGTGTAATCACAGCCCGCCATCTCACACACATCCACAGCACCTTTCTCTGGGGTGTGTCCAAGTGTCCACGTTCACGTCACGGTGACTCCGTATTTCCACCAACTCTCCGAACATTTACACCTGAGGAAGCTTGACGATTTAACGTACACGTGTAGAGACACGGAAGACCAACTACCAACAAGTGCCCGGAGGACAATAGTTGAAAGTGGGCAGCACCCTGTGGTCAGCGGACAGTAAGCAGGCAGCGTGCTGTGGTCAGCAGGCCGTCCGCGGGCAGCGCCCTGTGGGCAGTGGGCCATGAGCAGGCAGCACTCTGTGGTCAGCAGGCAGCAAGTGGGCAGCACCCTGTGGTCAGCAGGCCATGAGCGGGCAGCACCTGTGGTCAGTGGGCCCAGAGCGCAGCCCGCAGTGTCAGGAAGCGGGGACAGTGTGCAGACTTAATGGAGAAACTGACAATGTGGACACGAACTTGAGGGCGAGTCCTAAAATGGGGCGGGGCAGCGCTCTGGACCAAGGTCCCTCCCGTCCCCCCTTGGGCTGCGTGTTCAACGCAGCAGGAGCCGTGGCCTCCAGTCCACCGAGTGTTGTGGTAAACATGTCCACCAAGGTCTGGGACAAGACAGGTCTCTTTGGCGCTGCTGTGAAAACTCTAGGCCGCAGCCACGCGTGGGAGAGACGTGGCCTGATGTGAGAACAGGGCGGGCGCCGCTGTCACTCGGCCGACGCTGCTGCCCGGAGCCTCGTGTCTGCGAGAGACGCGGCCGGCTGCCCAGAGCTTGGCCCTCCTGCTTAAACACCAACACTCAATCAGCAAACACCCGATGGCCAGCAAGAGCGCTTTGGCAAATGTATCCTGAAAGCTTTCCAAGATGTTGACATGTTATTTGCAGTGGCACAGCCAGCGGTGGGGGGACGCGGCAAGCGAGCGGCACCGCCGAGGGCAGGCGAGGAGCCCCGGGCACTGCCCCTTCCCGGCCGCCCAGCAGGAGGGCTGCTCCCCACCGGCGGCCACCCCAGCGCAGAGGCTGTCCCCATCGGGGCGCGCGGCCGCCGCGCGGTCTCCGAGCCCCAGTCTCCCGGGGGCGGCCGGTGTCCAGGAGGGCGGGACAGGGCTTTGCAGCGGGGATGAAAGGTGCGCCCTCCCGTTGGACGGCTCAGACACCCCTGCCCTCCTGCCGAGGAGAGGACTCCGCGGAGCCCGGCCTCCCTGCACGCGGGCGGCCCCTTCCCGGCGGCTGGGCGGCCCTGTGGGCGCAGAGGGCGCTTCTACGCCCGCACTTACCCGGCGGCCGGGGGACTGTTTCGCAGAAGGGCCAGAGATGCCTCCGGTGCCCTTGCTTCTGTTCAATCACGGCCTTTTCACGGGGTGTTGCCCTCGAAGCCGCCGGGTCCAGCCGTGATCTGGGAGAACAGGCCTCCTAAACGTGAATGATGGGAGCGTTGAGTGGTGATGGCTGCGGGATCTGGGAGCAGGTTTGACCCAATGCTCTGGCCAGAACTTGGGCAGCTGCCCAGACTGGCTCTGCGGCCTGCGGGAGGCCGGAGTCACGCTGCCTCTCCCCGCCCGCCCCACCCCCCCAGCCCGCTGAGAGCAGCGTCCCACTGCTGACCTTGGGGACCTCATGGGCAGCCCCCCCTCCCGGAAGGTGGACATGTTCCCGGCCATGTGGGAGGCAGGGACTCCCTGTGACTGCGGTCAGGTGCCCCCTCTGGTGACCCCAGGAAGCGTGGGCCCCCTCTGCCTCAAGGACCACATTTTGTGGTGCCCCAAGCCTGGGAGCCCTCGTCTGACCCACATGTAGCCCCCAGCCCAGGAGCCCTCCGCCTAGTGCACGCACCCACCAAAGCTGGAGCCCCCATCTGACGCACGTGCACCCCAAGCCCGGGAGCCCCGCCTAGTGCACGTACCCCTCAAGGCCAGGAGCCCCCCACTTGACGCACATGCACCCCAAGCCCGGGAGCACTGCCTGGTGCACACTCACGGAGGCAGAGGCAGTGGTGGCTGTGCGAAGCCATCCTGGGAGCAGCGCCTGTGGCCCGAGGTGGAGAAGCAGTCCCTGAGGTCCTGGGCCGTGTCCTCAGCTGGTCACCTGCCAGGGCGCCCCCGGAGGATGTTGCGGGCCTGTTGGGGCGCTGGAGGCTCCGCCCTCCATTACAAGCGGGAAGCTTGGGCCCAAAGCGCTGGAGTCACCAGGCCGGGCTTGGCCGCCCGCACCCCTCTGTGCCCCTCACCTGCCCGATAAGCCCACGGGTGCGGTGACCCAGGAGGGCCTCAGCTAGCGGCTGGCCACTTGGGCAGCTGAGCCTGAGGGGCTGCTGGTGTGACCAGAGTGGACTGGAGCCTTGGCATGTTGGGGCGTTGCTGTTTGCCCAAGTTCTGAGCTGAGCAGTGATGACCCCCATGACGATTCCAGATAAATAAATCGCAAAGTCAGGTCATCGAAAGAAATTCCGAAGTCAAGTGTAGCTTTAAAGGTGATTTCATTTCCCTGCTCGTACATGCTGAGCTCGGGTAGGATTTAATCAAAATGTAGAGGAATTCAATTATTTTAAAAATCCTGTATTTTGGGCTGCTCAGGGGGCTAGGAAAATCGCGTTTAAAATATCCAACTTTAATAATATAAAAGACTATTCCAATAATTACAAAAATCTTATTTAGCAACTGGCTTAGTTTATTTTTAAATTTTATTGTGCTCAAACTTTCTCTCCATTTATTACACTTTCGGGATCTGCTTGTCATAAGCCGGGAAAAAGGCATTTCTTTTCAGCTCCAGCGTCTAAGCAGCCCTGACTCTGCAGACGGATGGAGGTGCCCTCTGCAGAGTGGGGTGCTCTGTGGAACGGGGGCAAGGCTCTGCGCAGGGCACGCGGCACGGGACTCCTGCAAGGTGCTGTCGTCGTGATGGTAAAGCTGTGAAAGAAGCTTTAACAGCATCCAAGGCAAGCCCTGTGCTGAGGACGTGGGGTGCTGGGCCGGGAGGGGGTTCTGTGCCGGGAGGGGGTGTTCCCAGCACCCACCACTGTGGGCTGGCTCGGTGGTGTCACACGAAGGAGCGGTCAGCCAGGCCAGACGTGCTCTTTGTCCCAAACATCAAAGACAAGAAAATGCAAAATTCCAGCATCACATCTCCAGCCGCAGTGACCTCAGCTCAGGTACGTGGCAGCTTGGCGTGTAGGTCACGACCCCTCCCGGCTGCCGTCCACAGGCCGTGCTGCGCGAGGCGTCCCGCCCGCAGTTACGCTCCAACGCACTTCTGGCAAGTCGGAAAGTGGTTTCTGGAAAAACATGATGATTGATACTGAAGCTTCTGGCACAGGCAGGCGGGACAGCCCTGAGCAGAAGGCCGACCAGTAGCCATGTCTGGGGTGTCCACTGCCGGGGCAGAGGGGCGCTGAGGCCGGGGGTCAGGGGCCCGGGCTCGTCAGCGCCCTCGGGCTGGGATTCTCTGGAGCCCCTGAGCTGACAGTCAGAACACAAACTTGCAAATGCAAATCAACTTCCTGTCATTCTCTCTTGGCAAAAGTCCAGCCCACCCGCCTCCCATCTGCCCAGAGATGGGACAGGGGCGGGGGTGGCTCGGCCAGGGCTGGGGTGCCCGCACCTGCACAGAACACCGCTCCCTGGGGGTAGAATCCCACGCGGGTCATTAATTCCAAAAGCAAAGTGACGCGCAGGCGGCAGGCGGGCGTCTGGGCCCATCGCTCACCCCGTAATTTATTCCCCGGAGCCGCCTCTGGGGCATGGAGCTGGGACTCGAATTATTTAATTTCTACCCGCTATTTTGCAATTGAAAATTCAAATTCTGCAGTAAAGTAAACATTTATTTAAGTTTTATTGAGTGGTTCCACCACGAGTTATGTTCTCTGTATTTCAGAGAAAGAGAAAAAACAAAACCAAAACCGTTTCTCCTGGTAACAGCTGCGGGACAGGAGGTGGGGCCCTGGGGAGCACACAGGCCCCCCCCAACCCCGGGGCGTCTGCTGCAGCGGCCTGTGCCGCTCTGTGCATGGGGAGGGGGGGCGCTGGGGTGATGGCCCGGCCCCAGCGAGTGTCCGCCCCGAGTGGCCGAGGGGAGCGCGGGGCCTGGGGCGAGGGCTGGGGCGGGCTTGCGATGGTCTTGACCTCTCTGGGCCCGGGTGTCCAGGGGGTGTGGGGAGGACAAGCCGCTGCTCTTGGCCGCTGAGGAGGAAAGAGCCAAATGCGGCCCTTTGCCTCTCCGCGAGGCGGTGCTGTAGGCCGTGGCCTTGGGGAGGTGAGGGGTTGGCGGCTACGAGGCCTCCTAGGGGAGAGTCTGTGCCCTGGGGGACGGAAGCCCCGCCAGCGCTCTCAGGGGGACCCACTCAGACACTGGCCACCAGGGAGTGGCCAGCCCGCAGGGGTCATGTGCCTTGGCCCTCCTGAGCAGTGCCTGATCCTGGAGGCCGACAGGCCAGTCGGCGCAGGGCGGCAGGTACCAGGGCATGTGCACCTGCCGTGCTCGCCTGAGGGGAGCTTGCGGTGGCTGGAACCAGACGCCTGGCACGGTGGCCTAGGGGCAGCGCAGGTACTTCGGGGACCCACTACCCCCCATCTGCCTCCCCTGGGGCTGTGTCCTCCTCTCCACGTTCCCTCGTGCTGCCCAGAAGTTGCCGCTGCTGTCACGGCCTCTGCGCCAGGTGGACACAGCCCCAGCTGCAGGGACGCGTGTGCCCATGATGGCTCCCTGGCCGCGAACGCGCGTGTGTGATGCACACACCTCCCTCCAGGTGCTGCCGGGCATGCCCATGCCGGGCAGATCTCCAGAGCTAGCACTGGACAAGGCACATCTGACCCGAGGAGCCGCTGCCCACGTGCACGGCCACTGACACTGGGCACGCGACCTCGGTCAGCAGGAGCCAGCAGAGGGCAGTGCCAGGGGGCAGCAGCAGCCGGCGTCCTGCGCTCAGCACCAGACAGACCCTGTGGCGCGAGTCCTCGTGTATCTTGGGCCCGGGGTGGGGCCAGGCGCCTGCTTGTGCCCAGGGCTGCCCGCTCACGCCTTTTGCCAGCAGTGCCGGCGCCGAAGGCAGAGAGAGGCGTCCGCGTGGGAGCCAGCAGCCGCGTGATGGTGCGGCCACGTCAGCGTGCACAGTGGAGTTCACGGAGGCCGTGGGCAGCCCGTGCCTGCCCCTGCTTCCCGCCCAAGCCAGGACGATGCCAGCCCACTGGCCGAGGGGCGGGAGACGAGGGAGGAAAGGACAAAGACCCCGACCGCACCCCCAGGTTAAGCGCATGAACAAAGGCCGGGTTAGGGGAAAAGGAGAAATGAAGGCAAGATCTGAACGAAGCTCTGAGAAAGACAGTGCGCGAGAGACAGGAGCCTGTCTGAAGAGGGAGACACGGCCGCCAGACCTGACCCGGATAATTTAAAGATCAACAAAACCAGGATGACCGGGAAGGCGTGGATTCCTGTCCGGGAGGCCCCAGCGCCGGCTCTCAGGACTCGCCTCCACCCACTCACCGGAGAACCGCACAGAACAGACGGGGTCTGGAGGCCGCAGGGGGCCCCCTCGGTGGCCGACAGGAGCTGCCGGTGAGCGCACAGGGCCCCTGGGTGGTCACGCTCCATGCGGCCAGGCCGATGCCGTTCCCGCGCCTCCTCTGGGAGGCAAGAGCCGCGGAGGAGGGCCCGGCCCGGGAACGTGGCCGCTCTGAGTCAGCCCGGGGCAGGGCCCCGTCACAGCTGCCCAGGGGGGCCGCGTAAGGCCAGTGTTGGGACTCACTCCAGGCCGGGGCGTGGAGCAAGGACTGTCCCCTTCGTGAGGGGACGCGTGCCTGGACGCGGCTGGTTTCTGGCCTTGAACGTGACGTTGTTAGCCGAGGGCAGGCGGACGCCCTCGTCACACGCAGGCCTCAGCCCAGCGCAGGCAGCGGGTGAGTGGTCAGCTGGCGGGAGGGAGAGTGACCAGCCCTCACGCAGCCGGAGAGGGAAGCGCAAGGAGGAGCCGGGAGGCGCCAGCTGAGCCCGTTTTTTAAAGACGAGGCTGTGCTGTCACCGCAGCGAGCAAGAGGCGGGGCTCGCACGGAGCCACCACCCTAACCCCCACCCTCTCCACCTGCGGCTACATCTCTCCACCCGCCAGTACAGGTTAATTAAAATGTAAAGCCCGCTCAGAGGAAAGGCCGGGAATCCCAGCGAATGGGTCAGGAAGGGGGGCGGTGTTTCTGTCTCCTCAGAAAACACAGGGGCGACCTTCCCACTCACTCGCAAAGCAGAACGCAGGCCGCAGGCCGGGAGCTGCAGGCCAGGGCCTCGAGAACGTAGATGTCAAACTCCGCTGGGATCAGCAATTCAAACGAAGCGATACATAAAAGAACAATACATAATTATCAAGAAGTGATTATTCCCGGAATGAAGCGTGATTTTGCATGAAAAAAATGAATCGATGTGATTCACCACATCAAAAGCGTTTTTTAAAAAGTGACCTGAGCGTGGGCGGGAGACGCCACGGCCCGAGGGCGGCTCGGAGGGGGAGGGCAGCCCCTGCGGGCTGGAGCGGTGGGCCCGGCCCTCGCCCTGCCCAGTTCCCTGATGTTGCCCTTTTTAATTCCCAGGTGATCTTCCTCTGATGTCAAGGCTTGTGATGGTTCCCTTAAGAAAACGCGCCGTCCGCATAAGGAAAACGCATGGAAGGGACAGTGTCAAGCTGATTTGCCGAGAACGATGACAAAGAAGCCGCTTCCAGGGCGCGTGGACGCCTGGTCGTCCAGAAGAGAGCGAGGACCGCGCAGGACGCGTCCACACCCACTTCCCAGGAACCGCAGCCCCACCCCAGCGCGCCGGTCCCGGGGCAGTTCCCCCAGGGAGTGTGACCGACTCTCGGACGTGCATCTGCTCGCAGCTCCGCGGCGGGCAGCGCTCCGGTGGCCTGAGGCTGGGCCGGACGCTCAGAGACCGTGCGGGCCGCGCCGGGAGCACCGCGCTCGTGCAGAGGCTCTCGGGAGAGTGGGCTTCGCATTTGAATACTAAAAACAGTCAATGCTCGCGGAGTTGCCGGACACAGCAATGCCTATGAAGGACCAGCAAGCGCGGAAAACGACGCTTAATACCGCTGTGATCTCCCCGGAAGCACCCGTGGCCTCCTGCCCGCGGCGCGGCGCGCATCTGCCGGTACTGACCCGGGCGTGCGCGAAGCAGCTGAGCCTTCTGCGCTTCTGCGTAGACTCGTGTGGTCCCAGCCCTTCGGAAACGGTCTGACGACTGATTTATTATCAAGTCAAATATACAAGATTCCCCCTCAGTCCGGGGATCCCACTCACGCATGAGGGGAAAGAGAGGAGCAGCGTCCCCGCAGTGCCCACACGGGCGTGCCCTCACAGTGGGCACGGGCCTCACGCCGGGCTCGGGCACCAGGCGGCTGGCACAGGCGTCCACGCTGCGGCCTCTTGCTCAGTGGTGGGGCGGGGGCTCCGCTGTTCTCCCCCCACAGGCCCCGGGAGCCCCAGAGCACGGTGTGCATGAGGGAGTCCGGTGCGGGCCAGGAGCGCCAGGCCGGAGCCCCTAGGAGCACCGGGCGGGAGACGGGCCCTAGCCTGGGGCCCCGGCACGGCTGTGGGCCCCTCTGGTCCGGGCCTTGGCGGGGGAATGGAAGGAAAGGAGACTAAGCCTTCGGCCACAAGCTGTGGGGGCTGGGGGTGGGGAGAGGCTGGGAACCGGGAGGACAGGGCGAGACCTCCGTGGGGACCGAGGTGTTTGCAGGTGCGACTCTCGAGACGGTGCCGCGAGTGGGGCTGTGCCAGCGCCTGAGTGGGGACACTCGGGAAGGACAGAGAAGCAAGGCGGGACCACGGTGGGGCCAAAGCGGGCGAGGGGTGTGGCGCTCACTCTCGAGCGTCTCCCGAGGGCACCGGCCCCAGGGGACAGAGGTTCCCGGCAGGGTGCGTGGAGACCACGGGGAGCAGGCGTGGGGGCTGCGGGTTCTCTGCATCCCCACTGCTCCCAGGAGACACTCTAAGGCTGGCGACGTCCGGTGCCAGCGCCCCCGCCCTGAGCCCGCACCGCAGCCCCTCCCGGCCGTCTGGTGCCACCGTGCCGGGGCTGAGGGCAGGGAGCCCCAGGAAGTCTGTCCTTCCCAAGAACCGGGATCTCCTTCCCGTCAAAGGTGGGGGCGCAGGTTTGGCCGGGAGATGGGGTGCGGCGGGGAGGGGTCTGAGGGCTTTGAACCTGCCCCCGAACCCCCAGAGCCGGGCCGGGCTCGGCCATGTGCGTGTGCGTCACACCTGCCTTGGGAAGGAGGCTGCGCGCAGGCCACGGGCGTTTGTTGTCGGGGCGGCTCACACCCCCTCGCCTGCTTGTGTACAGTGATGTTGGGGCCAAGGGCAGATGTGTCGTAACCCCCCGAGTGCCTTTCCAGCCGGGTGCCACCTCCATAGCCCCCCTCGTGTCACTGTCCGCTCCAGTTCTTCCGTCTACCACCCCCCACCCAAACCCGCCCCCACCCCACCCACCAGCTACCACCCACCCCACCCTCAACCCTCAGCACAATCTCCACCCACAACCCCCACCCTCACCCGCCATCTCCCCCCACTCTGGCCCCTGGGTCGGCTGCGGGGATGGGTGCAGCTGTGTGCCTGGGGCTGTGCTGCGTCCCTGGAAGTCCAAGCTCGTCCATCTGGGGACGGAGGACCAGCCCGACGGCACTTCACAGCACGCGCACCATGTCACGGCCGGGGGAGCCGGGCACCAGCTGGGCGCTCCACAGCATGGCGCTCGGCTCCAGAGATCGAGGGGGCGCAGGCGGAGCGGTGCATCCCAGGCAGCGGGCAGATGCCAAGCCAGAGCAAACCAAGATGCCCAGGGGTGACCAATGCCCAGGCCGGCTGGCTGGGAAATCACTGCTAGGATGTCCCCATGCCCACGGGCCTGGGCACCGGACACCTGGCCAGGCCGGGGCTCCCCTCTGGCTTCTCACAGTAGCCCTGCAGACACCGGTCCTCGCCTGCTCTGGGCAGATGCGGCTGTGGGCAGAGCAGCGCCTGGACGCCCGCGGAGGCCTGGCCATAGCGAGGAGGCTCCAAGGCCTGCAGAGTGGGCTGCACGCAGCCCGGGCGCCCCAACGTTGCCTGGTGCTTCTCCGTGCGCTGTCCCGGACTCCCTAAACAGCTCCGTGTGGGGTGGTGCAGACCCCGGGGAGCACGGGGCCCCTCACTCGGCTCGGGGAGGGCTTGGCCTGAGAGCTTCCTCCACAGGGGGCAGCGGTGCCAGGACCTGCCGGCTGCCTCTGGCTGACCGGCTGGGGGGCTTCGGAGGGGCAGAGCTCGGCCTCCCGCCCTCCCCCGGCTCCTCGGGGCACGCTCTCCCCAGGAGGCGCCACCGCGGCATGAGTGATGTGGCTTAAAAGCGTCCTGCCACTTGATAGCGAAGGTGGGATTATTCCTGGGCCGCAGCTCATCAATCTCAAACACGGTTTCCAGCGCGTCCCCACGGAAGGTCAAGCGGGAGGCGCGTCCTCCGCGACCGCCGGCTCTGCCGCCCCTCCCCCCAGGCCGAGCAAGGCGTCCTCTTTCTGGGTGCCGCTCAGGGGTCCTGCTGGAGCGGGGGCAGGGGGCGCCCCCAGAGCAGGAAGCCCAGGAGTCCTGGGGGGCTGCTGCCCGGGTCGAGGGCGGGCGCGCCAATTAGAGAAAACAAAGTCACCCGGGCTATGCCCGTCAGGCGGGCTCCGCTTCTATGAGTGAGAAGATGTCAGTGCGGGAGGGAGCCGGGCGGGGGGCAGGGGGCAGGGGGCGGGGTGCGCCCCACCTAGAACACCTGACTCCCGTGGGGGCTGCCCGGCCGGCCTCTGTGGACACCTGTCCCAGGGGCTGCCCCCAGGGTCACCCAGAGTCCTGCGGGAGCGACCACGGACGCGCCACCCCATAGCCCGGCAGGACTGCGACTCGCAGGGGCAGAAGAGCAAACTGCCCTGCGCCATCTCTCGCCTGACAGCCCACGGGCAGCCGCAGCCACACGCCGGCCCCGGGAGCAGACAGGGTGGTTCTGTCACTGGAGCGCGTCCCCCTTAGGGGCCTCTCAGTCGGGATCCAGGGGTGGGCATGGGGCGGCTGCCATGAGATCTGGCTTCCCCTGATGTGCTCATGCCAAACGCAACCCCTGGAGAGAGACGCCCCACCCCCCAGCCCTGCGGCCGATGCTCCCCACGGCAGCCCGGGCTCCTGGCCGTCCTGCTGCGGCCACCCGGGTGTCCTCCCGGGCCTGGCTCCTGCACTCCTCTGGGGCCAGCGCGGCAGCGCCCGGCCCTTGAATGTGGTCACTGTGTCCACTTCCCTGTCGGCGGGCGTGGGCTGTTTCTGCTCTGTGGGGTCACCGCACCGCCTGTCGCAGAGAGCTGTCCTCGAGTGTCCGGGGGCGCCGAGCGTGGTGGGGGCGCAGGGCTCGGGCAGGGTGGACTCAGGAGGAGCCGGTGGGCAGGTGCGCCGCTGCCCGCTGTCCCCGGCGGGTCACTGCCCGGCCACCCGTGTGTGCTGGTTTTGGTCTCCTGGGCTGAGGTGGCTTCTGCCTCAGGCCTGACGTTGCGATTTCCTCTGTCCCGGGGGCCGCGGAGTGACGCCGGGGGCTTGGAGCGGCACATCCTTCCCGCGCTGTGGCTGAGCTGCTGGCCGGGCCGCCCGCGTCGCCGCCCCGTAGGGACGCACAAGCCCCCGCGCCCGCGGCGGCCCTCGTCGGGATCGGGGCTTCTCCCCGTCCACGTGTCTCCTTCCCTGGAAGTGGCTGCTGAAGAGCAAATGTCCTAAGTTTGACCGACCCTGGATTGCCCGCGGATTCTCATTTTTCATGTGTTCAGTGTCCTGTGGAATCGGTGTCCACCCGGTTGTCAGGGGGGGTTTTCAAACCGTTTTCCTCTAAGTCTGAGCAGCGCTGGCTTCTGGGCCCGTCTGGCCACGTCGGCGCGAGGGCGGGTGCGGGGGAGGCCGCGTCTGAGCGCTGGCCGCGCCATCGCCCGAGAGAGCTTTGAGCAGGTGTCCTGTTGGCCTGGCCTCGGCCTCCACTCGTGGACGTGCTGGAGATCAGCACCAGTTCCACTAAAAAAGTTTTTGATGATTTGGATTGTATCAAAATTATACATTCCTTTATCCATTACAGAAAAATACACACAGATAATCTACACAGATGAATAGACATGAAATTATCGATTTGACAGGGTTGAATGGCCTTAAAATACCAGCAGTTCTTCTGCGTAGAGAGGGCCAGGCCACTCTTGAGGGACACTCTTCCGTCTTGACAGAGCCCTGCAATGTCCTGCACACGCGCTCTTAGGCTACACTCGGGCACCTCATCGACTCTGTGGCTGCTTTAAATATTACACATTTTGAAATGATATATTCTACTTACATGTGTTATGAAAATGCAAATAACTTTTATATATTGATTTTTTTAGCTTGCCAAACTCTATTTTTATTTTTTAGTGTTTGCTCTGGAAATTCTAACATGCATATTTAATTGCACAAAGTTAAAATTTAATAAGTATTCCCTTCTTTCCAGATTCACGCGCTATTTTTGTCCCAGACATTGGCTCTGGCTTCACTTTCAGCTCCACGTGTTCCTCTCGGCCCCGCCCGGCCCTGGGGCTCCCCTGCGCTCCCCAGCCCCTGCCCGCTGGGTCCGGGCCTGGCTCGGGAACCACGTCCGCCTCCCTCAGAGCCTGGCGCGGGCCGGCCGGGGTCAGCCCCCTCACTGGCTGGCCCAGGGGCCCTCAGCCCTGCCCGGCTGTGACCGGGGGCTCGGCCGGCCGTCGTCACGCAGCGCGCGGAGCCTCAGCAGCTGCCGGCAGGTCTGGTTCTCCAGAAGGCACCTCACCTGCTCGTGCCCCACGCCCCCGAACCTGGACACTTTATGTATTTCACGTGTAGGTGCCGGGCAGGCAGGTCGTGGACGTGGGCGGAGGGATGAACAGCGGCGCCTGACAGGCGGGTGGGTGGATGGACCGACGGCTCTTCACGACCACACGAGGGAGCGTCACGGGGGCCCTGCCGTCCACGCCCTCGAAGCCCACGTCCCGGCCTCCCCCCGCCAGCCCCGGGCGGTGTCGGCCGTGCTGCTGGGCGGGCCTTCCTCGGGGCTGCCCGCCGCTGGCCGCGGCAAACACGCCGCCATGTTGAGGGGGATGATCTTCTAAGTCACAGGTCGAATAAGCCGAGCTAAAACTATGTAGTATAAAATGCGCTTTAACATGAAACGCAGCATTGGAAGACGGGTCTGCATAACACACGGCTTTTCACATGTTCGGTGTCCTGTGGAATCATTGTCCACCCGGTTGTCAGGGGGGCTTTTCAAACCGTTTTCCTCTAGGGCTGAGCAGCGCTGGCTTCTGGGCCCGTCTGGCCACGTCGGCACGAGGGCGGGTGCGGGGGAGGCCGCGTCTGGGCGATGCCCGCGCTCCCCGCCCTGCACACGGGGCTGAGGAAGGCCTCGCTCCTTCTCCTGCGCGTCCTCCAGACCGTCCAGATCACGGCCTCGGGTGGGGGAGGGGGAGGAAGGGAGGCGGGGAGTCGGGGGCCTTTTATCAAACAGCAAACTCCCGCCGCCCAGGGTGGTTTCTTGGTCACAGCCTGCCTCAGTTTACCTCTCTACCTTCCTAGAGAGCTTCATTCCCCATCCCCTGACCCCACAGGTGGCCTCTGCCCCCCACTCTGAGCTGGCCTAGGGGTCCCACTGGGGCCTCTGACCTCGGTGCCAGCAGACAGCTGCCCCCACCTGTGCTGGCTCCAGCTCTGCCTGAGGCTCTGCTGGGGAAGCCCCAGGCCAGGGCCCCCAAAGCCACCACCCCAGCTGCCACGGACCTGGAGGGTGCCCAGCGCCTTGAGGCGCCACTGCTCCCACCCCCCCACCCCCCATCCCCGACTGAACCCCAGCGCCTGGCTCCTGCCCCAGGGCTGCTGCCCTCCAGGTTCTCACCCTGCCTCGAGGGGGCTCTGCGGGGGGCGGGGCCTCTGTGTGGGGGAGATGCTCAGGGGCCTCCTGCTCCACCCCCTTCCCGGCTGCATTCACAGCTCCTGGCCCGGAGGCAAGGCCTTTAATCCTGCTCTCTTCATATTCTCCTATTACACTGTAGGCAGGAAAACAGAGTGAAGTCACTTAAAAACATCAAAATCCTTAAACCAGCTACAAAATCTTACTTCACTGATCTCTCCTACACCCACGATACTTTTCCCTGAAAGGTAGAACGTTAGGGAGGACTCATGGGCAAGGCCAGGTAATTGGCGCTTCCTCCTGGCAGTGTGGCCTCCCCTGGACGGGCTTCCCTGGACAACGTCCCCTGGACGGGCTCCCCTGGACCACGTCCCCTAGACGGGCTCTCTCCTGCGCTGGAGATTCTGCTGGTTCGGCCTGAACGACACACGCAGACTAGGGGCTCTGGGGGGTGACTGGAACTCCCGCTGAGGCTGTACACGAAACCTTTTATAAAGAAAATGGCTCACGGATTTCACAGGGAGACAAAGGGCCGGGTTTGTGGGGAGCAGACTCACACCCTGCCCGGGCTGACCCCCAGGGGGCGCTGCGATCAAGCAGACCTGCCACCAGCTGTGCCCGCACCTGGACCCTGCCCCGGGAGCGGGAGCGCAGCGCAAAGTCCCAGGGAGCACAGCCCGGAAGCCCCAGGGAGCATGGAAGCCGGGAAGCCCCCCGGAGAGCAGGGCCTGCTTCTCCCGCGCGCTGGCCGGGCCCCGTCCCTGCACCGCCTGCGGCCTCTGCGCTTCTGCAGTCTCGTGACACACACGTGACCTCCCTGGCCCACCTCGAGAGTGTCCTGTGCCTTCCCACTGGACAGAGGGTGCCCATAGGAGGGTGCAGGCCGCATTGAACCAGGAGTGGGGACCCTGAGGTGTGTCTGGTGGAAACAAGAGCCAGAGTTGGGGAGAGCCTGCCGCTGGCCCCCTCACGGCAGTGAAGTAATCAGCGGTGGTCACCCCACGGGTCCCTGAATCCAGCCTTCTGCATGGCCCGAGAAGGGGCCGGCACGCGTCACCGGGACACAGCTAGGCCATGGCAGGAAGTGGCCACGGGGCCCGGTGGCCTTGGGGCTCTTCCGGGAACAGCTGCTGTGACTTCCCAGCGCTTGCTCAAGCCAGGCCGGGGGACACCCGTCACAGGGGGACAGAGCTGCCCCTGGGGGGCCTCTCCAGGGACAGAGTGTGGGGTGGGGCCAGACCCGCAATGCCCCCGGAGTCCCCAAGACCATGCCTGACCCAGGACCTGGGGTGGACTTGGCGCAGGGAGCTTTGCTGGGGGGAGTGGCTGGGAGGGGGGCTCCCCTGCCCCAGCCGCTCCCTCCCTCCCCCTTGCACAGAACTCCGGCCTTCAGGAAGGTACTGCTGCGTGAGGGGACCTGAAGGCACTGCTGCGTGGAGAATGATCTCCCTAGCGCTCGAGCAGGACCGTAGGGTCCACACTGCCCAGCCCGGAGTGGCCGGGACCGCAGGGATTAGGCCTTGAGCCAGGAGCAACAGGCGTCTGGCACGCAGAGCTCTGTGCCCGCAGGTGAGGAGACGGGAGCCCGCCCTGTGCCCGCAGGTGAGGAGACCCGGACCCGCCCTGTGCCCGCAGGTGAGGAGACCCGGACCCGCCCTGTGCCCGCAGGTAGGGCCGCAGGTGAGGAGACCCGGAGCCCGCCCGGGCTTCTGGTCAAGGAGGAGGTGAACTTGTAACTGAGAAACGTCTGCGCGGAGGGCGGAGGCCGCGAGTGCCCAGCGCGGGCCGGCGGAGGAAGCCCAGGCGGGCGGCGCGGGCAGAGCTGGTGCCGGGCGCGGCGGCCACGGCGGGCGCAGCTGGGCCCCGGGGGTGCGCGCGGGGCTCGGGCCAGCGCGGGCTCCGCACAGACACGCCGCCCCCGCCCCCCACCCCCCCCCCCGCCCCGGCGCCGGGAGCCCCTCACGACAGCTGCTGCTGGGCGGCCTGGGGGCTTCGCCGCGCGGGCCGGGCCTGGAGGAGCCGCGGGTCTGGGGCGCGCGGGGCCGGGCTGCGGGGCGCCCCTGGCGGCGCGGGCCAGCGTGGGGCGCGGGCCGTGCCCGCAGAGCGGGGCTGGGGAGGGACCCCCGGGCCGGGGCCGCGCGGGGGGCACCGCCGAGGCCGCGCGGCGGGAGGGAGCGCAGCGCCGGGGCTTGCGGGGCCGGCCGCGCCCTCGGCGGGACGTCCGTGCAAGGGCCCGGGGGCCGCCTGCCTGGCGCCGGGGCGAGGGCGGCCGGGGTCGGGGCAGGGCCCGCCGGGGCCGGGACGGGTGCTCCGAGGGCGCGACCTCGCGCGGCGCCGGGTCCGATCCGCACCCCGGGCCCTGCGCTCTGGCCGCGGGGTGAAGCCGGCCCCTGCCGCGTCCCCAGCCCCCGGGCGGGCCGTGCGGGCTCCGCGCCGCCCCCTTGGCCGCAGCTCGGCGGCGCGTGGATTCCCTCCGGCCCCGCGGCGCGCGCCCCCGGCCGTGCGCTCCGTCCGCCAGAGCCCGCGGCCTCCAGCCGCCGCCGCAGCCCGGGCGCGATCCGCGGGACCCCCGCCCGCCCGCCCGCCGCGCCCCCGCCCCGCGCCCCCAGCCCCCCGCCCCGCGCCCCGCCGCACCCCGCACCCCGCACCCCCGCCGGGCCCGCGCGCCCCGCCCGCGCCGCCGCGGGGGCCGAGCCCGGGTCCTCGGGCGGGGGCGGGGCGGGGCGGGGCGGGGCGGGGCGCGCGGGCCCGGCGGGGGTGCGGGGTGCGGCGGGCGGGCGGGCGGCGGGGCGGGCCGGGGCGCCGCGGCGCGGGCGGCGCGCGGAGGGGGCGGCGGGGGGCGGGCGGGCGGGCGGGCGGGAGGAGGGGCTCCCCGCGCGGGGCAGGGGCGGAGCGAGCGGCCGCGCCGCGGAACCCGGCGAGTTCGCTCCCAGCCCGCCCGCCGCCGGCCCGCGCCTCGCGCCCGCCCCCGCCGCCGCCGCCCGCGCGGGGTGCAGGATGCCGGGGGGCGCCGGGCTCCCGCGGCGGCGGCGGCCCGCGCAGCAGCCCCGGCGGCGGCCTCTCGCCTGGCCGGGGAGCGCGGCGCCGCCGCCCGGGCTCTGGCTGCTGCCCGGCTCGGCCGCGCTGCTCGGGCCGGGCGCGGGGGTCGGGGTCGCGCCCCCGCCGGTGCTGCTCGCCGCGGCGCAGCCCCCCAGCGCCGCGCTGCTCCCCGCGCTGCCCGCGCTGCCCGCCTGCTGGCCGGCCCCGGGCGGGCCCCTCCTGCCGCTGCCGCTGCCGCTGCCGCTGCCGCTGCCCGCCGCGCCGGACCTCGCCGCGGCCGCCGCGCCCCCGCACCCCGCGCCCGGCGCGCAGGTAACGCGCCCCCGCCGCCGGCCCCCCCCCGCCCCCCCCCGCCGGCCGGCTCGCGCCCCCCGCCCGGCCCGCGCCCCCCGCCCGGCCCGCGCCCCCCCCCGCCCGGCCCGCGCGCGCCCTGCGGCGCCGCGAAGTTCACGCTCCGGCGTCCCCGCCGCCCCCCGCCCGGCGCCCCCGGACCCCCGCCGGCGCTCCGGACCCTCGCCCGGCGGCCCCAGCTGCCCAGGACCCCCGCCCGGCATCCCCGGCCCCCGACCCAGCGCCCCCCAGCGCCCCCCAGCCCCGAGTCGCCGGCGCCCGCCCGCCGGCCGGCGCTGTCCAGGGCGCGGTGCTGAAGCGGCCGCGGACCTGCCCCTCCGAGCGCAGCACTTTCCCCGCGCCCCGACTTGACGCGCCAGCCGGGACCCGCGGCCCCCCTGGTTCTCAGCCCGTCGCTTCTCCCGTTTGAAAAGACTCAGGACAAGCTCGGGCGAGTCCAAACCAGGGGCGCCGGCGGGGAAGCCCGGCCTCCCCTCCCCCGGCCCCGCGGGGACTCCCCCCCAGCGGGGACTGCCCCCCGCAGGCCCCCCCCCAGCGGGGACTGCCCCCCGCCGTCCCGGCCTCCCGCTTAGCTAATGCCGCGGTGCTCCAGGGCGAGCTTAGCGTTGAAACCTGGACTTAGCACCAAAAAGTGACCCCGCGTGGCTGACCAGGGCGCCGGGAAGGCGCTGCTGAGGGGGCAGCGGCCCCTGTGTGCTCGCAGCGCCGCGTCTGCGTGGGGCCCGCGGGGCTGCTCCCCAGAATCGTCCCCAGCAGCACGTTCACGTCAAGGGCATGTTCGGTCCCACCTTCAGGTCATGCAAGTCCCGCGTAACCCTGGGGGCTTCTCTGGAGGGGGCTGGCCGCCCTGCCGGGGTCTGGGGGCGCGCGGGCCAGTGGTCCGGGGTGTCGTGTTCAGTACTGCCGGGGCTGGGGCCCGGCGGCCGGTGGAGCTGGCGGGTGGAGCTCCGGGCAGCTGCAGCCCGCGGCCGCCAGAGGGGTCAGCGCGAGGCTCCGCAGAGCTCTGCTTCCTCCCGTGCGGGTTTCAAAGGGAAAAATCTGAAAACTTCGGTGGCTCTTTCAGGCGTGTTGTGCTGCGTCTGTCCTGCGAAATGGCGACAGATCGTGTTCACATGACAGGGAAATTAAAAAAGCTTTTGTGATTTTTTTAAACACACGGTGTCAAGCTTCTCCTGTGTGGAGTCGGGTGGGACCGGCTGTCTGACGGGGTGGGGGGTGCGGCGCCCCGTCCCCTCAGGGCGCGGCCTGGGCCTCGGGGGCCCAGTTGGGTCCCCGCTCGGGTCCCCGCTCACGCGCTTCCCGCGCCTTGGCAACATTCTGCTTTGTGAACCTGGAGAAACTTTGAAGCTTACCCCCTTCACTGGCTTTTATTGCAAATGCTAGCTGTGCTTGTTTCAAAATATTAAGTGTAACACAAGAGGGTCCTCCAGAGGCGCGGCGTCAGCACAGCTGTCTCCGGGGGACCCCAGCGCCCCAGCGCAGGGCTCCCCACGCCCGCCTCGCAGGCGGGGCCCTGGACGTCTCACGGCCAGCCCAGCTCGGCCGCCTTCCCTGGGCTCCACGTTCCCCCTCAGCGTTGCCACGCGGCCCTGGGGGCGCTTCGTGATGAGGTCGGCGGTGCTTCGAGTGTGAAAGTGCTCATGATTTTTAAGCAATTACGAAATTAATGAATATGCATGATCTTGTGACTAGAGAGAGGGGCTTTCTCCCACCCTCGAACGCGCACCATTTTAGCACTCCTCCAGGGAACAGCTGCCCATGCCCCTTGCTGCGGGGCGGGCGTGCTGGCGCCGGCTGGTAAGCGCCCCCTTCTCTCTCTTGGGTCCTAGTGGCTGCTGGGCGGCCATTCTCCGCCCATCGGACTGTCCCCCTCTTCTGCAGTGGAGCTGGTGCCCATTTTCCCACACGTCTGCCCGTCGGCTCTTCCTCCTCCCGCGGGGAAGACTTGGCTGGACAAGAGGATGCCCGGCGGCAAGAGCTTCCGCGGAGAGGTGGGTCTTGGCTCGGGCGGCGCGTGTTCCGCCGGGGCTGCGGGTGCCACGGGCGCTTGTTTCTAAGCACAGGGAGGCTGCCAGGGAGGCAGCCGTTCAGAATACGGTGGGTTCCCCCAGTATCCCGGGGGTCACTTTATTTCAGCTCACAGTGGTTAAGTCCCTTAGAGCAGCGACAGCTTCTGATTCTGCATCAGAACTTTCTTTTTAAGATTTTGATTGTTAAATTTCTAGCCGTCCACCAAAACCAAACACGAGTTTCAAAGTCTGTTTGTCTTGCCTTTCTTGCTTTCGGCATTTTGTGGGTCCGCTAGGGTGAGGGGCTGCTTCAGCCGCCATTCTGGCCATGCAGTTCGGCCCTTGCAGCCCAGAGTCCATCTGGCCCAGTCAGTCATCAATGACCTAAGCTTAGCGCATCAAGCCAGCGGCCCTGCGGAGGCGCCTCTCGGGCCGGGCCACCGCATGGGGCAGCGCTGGGTCCCCTGGGGCGCGGAGTAAGGTGGGGAGGCGGGACTGGGCCGCCGGGGAGCGTTCCGGGACATGGAAGCGCGTGCTGGAGGCTGGTCAGCGGACGCCTTGTTGATAAGATGGGGCCGCGCGGGGTGGGGGGCGGGCGCTCGGTTCCGATCTTCGCACACGGGTCATAAAACTAACCCGGGTCCGCAGCCCCGTCTCCCCCAGCCTGAGAACCTCGGCAGACACTCACCTCCCTCCAGCTTCTCTCCTCTGCCCTCCTGCCTGAGCGGCCGACTCAGCAAAGTCGTCCAATGCCTAAGGCCGGGCGTTGCCCCCTCGGCGGCCTCCCGCCGGGACAGCCTGCCCCTCGGCTCCCGCTCTGGGCCCGCGCGGGTTGCCCGTCACAACAGGATTTGTCTTGCTGATGGGTTGTCTTGGCTTTTGAAACCAGACTCGCGGCTGCGCTGCGTTTGCTGCAGGACGTAAAGACACAGCGCAGGACCCTGCTTGCCAGCAGGCTGCGCAACCCGCCGGGCGCCCTTTAGGGGTACACCGGCTGCGGGGCTGGGGGGCGAGCCAGTGGCACAGCCCGGCCCAGGAGCCCGGCACAGCGCGGCTGGACTCAGCGGGTCTGTAACTTCTAGACAGCTGCCCCGTCGCGCCCCCGGCGGCATCTGACCGCGGGGCCAGGTAAAGGCTCGCGCAACCTTGGGTGTTGCCACGTGCCGCGCCTCCAGTGACGCTTGCTTTTACCCCGAGCAGATCTTTCTCAACAATTCCTTTGCCCTGGACTCGACGTGGATCTATCCCGAGGACTCGAGATTGTTCCATGGACACGACAAGCCTCTCCTGCTGGCGAGTCAGGTGGCTGTGGCGCTGTCCCGGCCGGCGCCCGCCTCCAGGCCTCTGCCCGCAGCGCTGGCCCTGCAGCCCGTCCCAGGTTGGTGCCAGCCGCGCCCCCTCGCGTTGGTGTGGGTGTCTCTCCTCACTGGCAGCTTTAGGGGTGAAGACCATGTTGTCATTTTAAGGAGCTGTCATTCCAGCTTCTTTCAGGAAAGGAGACTTTCTTCTCACAGACATGGCTGCTCCGTGTGGAGGAAGTGTTTGGGGGGCTCGCGCCGTGCCTCAGAGTGGGGGTCTGCTTTTCGACGGCAGGGCCGAGGGGCTGAGAGTCCCTGCCTGGAGCTGCGCCTGAGCCCTTGGGGCGCCCGGGGCCAGCAGCAGCGTGGCTGAGGGGAGGCACCTCTCAGGTCGCGAGCCCCAGGCGCGTGTCTGGCTTCTGGAAACTCTGCTTTCACGTCGGGGGTGCTGCTGGGAACGGGCACAAACCACACCGTTCGGAGCTGGATTTTGCTCTATCTTGGGAGGCTTCGTGGCCTGAAGGCGCCCGAGGCGTGGACCTGGGGTGGAGGATTGTGTAACAAACCACGCAGGAGCAGGAGAATAAAACCTGCTTAGGAATTTTTAAATTGACTTTAAAATCACCTTAACATACGATCGCGTGGTGGAAGCAAGCGGTGCCGCCGCCAGCCCCTCGCCGCACCCGCCGCGGCGCCCCCACCCTGGCATCGTCTGCCTCTGATTTCCCACCTACCCCGCGCGGCCGGCGCGCGGCTCCGCGTGCAGTGATGGGGCGGCCTCCGCGCGGGTAGCCAGCGCTGCTCTCCAGTATGTTCGTTGTCTTCTCCGCCTGCCGGCCTGATGTGTCTGGCTTGTCACGCATCTTGTTTAGTCAGAAATCAGGAAGGAAAATTCAGCTGTTGATGGTTCTCAGGCTTTAGCGATTCCTGAATGACGCGTGTCTGGCCTGGCGCCTGGGCGCTGCCGAGGGCCGGGAGGGGCGCCGCAGGCTCGCCCGCCCACCCACATCTCACGCTCCGATGGCCGTGCCTCCTGATTCATTTCATGATGCTAGAAGGTGATTCACCAGCAAAGAGTGGCGAGGATTCCCTGCCTCTAGACGGCTCTTTTGGTGCGTGAAAATACGTGCGTTTCCTAGTGCACTGGCAGTAACTATCACCAAAATAATCACAAATTTAGCATGAAAAATAGTGGAATCAGTTCAACTGTCCACAAAATCTTTGCATGAACGCCCCGCTCAGCTCATTCTCGGCCAGCGCAGAGATGTTTTGTGACAGAACTTCACCCTCTTGCTCGAAAGCCAGTGATCTGGACGCGCGGGAGGGTTACTGACGAGAGGAAGCCGATGGCGTTTCTCTGCACGCCCGGGCATTGTCACACCGTGTGGCGAACAGATTTGTGTCAGTTTTACCTCCCGACTGTGTGTTTTTGATGAATCTACTTGAAAGGACAAAGTAACACAGTTGATTACAGGTAATGTTAATTCTCACCTGCTTTACCATCTGTCGAATCTCTGCTTTTATTCTTCCCCAGCTTTTTTTTGGACCGTGATAAGACAACACCCACAGCCACGAACCCTGACAACACGGTCTCCACGCCATGAGCCACTGCACCGCAATAGCCACATGACGTGGCTTTGGTGCTGTCCTTCTTCTCCCAGAGGTGATTTAATAGCAGGTGCAGTTGCTTCAAGACGCGAGTTTCTCAAATGCTTCGTGAAAATGTTGCTTTTTTGATAAGTTTAAGAATTCTTAGAAGTTACTATTCTAGAAACCATGAGTGAGCGGCCCCTTCGTCCAAAGAACACATGCAGGGCTCCAAGCGTTGCTAACTGCTCACGGCGCGCAGGGCCTCGAGCAAGGAGCAGGGTGGGGAAAATGCCACGCCGTGGAAGGGAGGTCCGTGGTCCCGAGTTGTATCATTAACGAGGAAATAGAACTTTACAAAACCATTTTACACGCAAATTTTCAGATAGATTGTTAAAGGTTATTGAAGATTGCTTTTCAAATTATATGTCCTATAAATTGATAAACTTAAATAGTCTAATTATATTATGTAAGTTACAAGTTTATAAATAATAGCCGATGAAAAATAATAATGTGTAGATATACAATCGCTATTTTCACTTGGTCACTCTCTTGTTATAAATTGTTGTATCAGAACAAGAGGCCTGAGAGCTCGCAGCTCTGAGGCCCTGACGGGAGGGTGTGGTCAGGCCCCAGCCGGGGCAGCCCCTCATACAGGCCGGCAGCCGGCTCCCTGTGCTCAGCCCGGGCGGCCGCCCTGGTGTGACGTTGTCGTGAAGTGACTTTGCGGGCACTGCTGTTTCTGGAATGTGGCAGTTTGTACCAGAGCTCAGACGTGTGAGGCGGAGCTATTCTGCGTGCACGAGCGTGTGGCTTGTTGAGCTGAGCCACGCTGCAGGGGCGGCGGGCGGCTGCTGAGCCGGGCGGAGGTGCCCGGCCTGGGTGTTGGGTGGGTGATGCACCGTGACGTCATGTGTCCCTGATCTTCTCTTGATTGAGAAGACGCTTCAGCAGCGGGTCTCAGGTGACATGAGCACGGCTTGGCTGTGTCTGCGTGACCCACCGATGGCTGAGAGGTGCTGGCGGGACTGGACTTATTGGATAGACCCACTTGCAGGGATGAGGGGGCTGGCCGGCTGTGGACTCTCACCTGAAATAAGCCTGTTTGGGCCCTCTCTGGGATACCTGTTTCATGTTCTCACCCTGGTCCTCACCCGTGGGGCGGGCCCCCCCCCAAGCACCTCCTCTGAAGGTTCTAGGAGGCCCAGGCTGCGGGGACCACACACGTTCAGAGACGGTCGCATGGCTGCTGCCTCCCTGAGTGCTCTCTGCAGTCACTGAGGCGTGTCCCAGGAAGGTCAGCAGGAAAGGTCCAGGGTGGGCATTACTGCCTGCAACCCGAGCAAGACTGGGCAGAAAGCAGCCAGGGCGGCCAGAGGGGACAGGGTTCTGAGGAAAGGAGGAGACTGTTCAAAGACAAGTCACGTGGGAAGTGTTACTCCTCGGCAGGTTACAGGCAGCCGAGTGGAGGGGAGGGCAGGGGTGTGAGGGCTCGTCAGTGGCCCTGGCTCTGGGCCTCGTCACCAGATAGACTCTGTTATCCCACCTGCATCATGAGCGTGTCTTCTGTAAAGAGAGTGGCTGCATTTCCCATCAGTCCCAGCTCAGAGTCCACAGCCCCTTGAGAAGGTGGGGACCCACTGGGGTGCAGAGCAGAGCCCTCTCCCTGCAGAGTGAACCCAGCACTCTCCAGTGCCAGGTGTAGCTCTGCTAGAGGGCAGGTCCCCAAGGTGCACTTCTGGGACTTCTAAGGTGTGTGAATGGGTTGACATGAGGCTCGATTGTTCCTGGACACTGACTCAGACCTGTCAGCAGGGGAGGTGGCTCTGGGAAAGGCCCTTTCACAGGACCGTGTTGACATTTTGCACAACTCAACCTTAGTAGGAAAGCAAGAGCTTCATAGAAAAGCAGTCACAGACAAGATCCGAAGGGGCCAGGCTGAGACCAAAGTCACACAGAAAGAAGAGTTTGAAGAAATGAGGGGAGAAAGCAAGGCGACTTTGAGCACTGGTGACCCCAGTCACTGGAGGGGACTGACTCTGGCGGGAACCAAGAGGGCTCTGCACAGCCCTCCTTCCACACTCACAGCTGGGGCAGCAACGTGAGAGGGAAAAATTGAGAGGGGAGATGCCTAAAATGGGAAGCAAACAAGTCTCTCGCCACTTCTATTCAACACAATCCTGTAAAGAGAGTGGCTTCTATTCAATAGAGAGCCACTTCTATTCAACACAATCCTGGGAGTCCCAGCAAAAGTAATTTGCAGATTGCTTCTAAATAAAGCTGAATTTGTGGATGATATGATCGTCTGTGCAGAAAATCCTAAAGACTCAACCAAAAAAAGTCCATTGGAACTAATCCATGAGTTCAGTAAATTTACAGGATAAAAGTCAGAAATCAGTTGTGTTTCTATACACTAACAAAGAAATATATGAAAAATAACCAAATAAAATGAACACATTCATATTAGCATCAAAAACAATAAAATACCCAGGAATCCATTTAACCAAGAAGTAAAAAAATCTGTACAATGAAAACTATAGAACTTTGATGACAGAAACTGAAGAAGACTAATAAATTGAAAGATAGTTTATGTTCATGGTTTGGAAGAATTAATATTGTTAAAATGTCCACACTACCAAGTCATTAATGGAGCCAGTGCAATCCCTATCAAAATTTCAATGGCATTTTCTCTTGAAATAGAAAAATAACTTCCTAAAATATTTATGGCACTGCAAAGGACCCCAAGTAGTCAAAGGAATCTAGAGAAAGAAGGACAAAGCCAGAGGCACCAGATGTTCCTATTTCAAACTATACTGCAAAGCTATAGTAATCAAAACAGTATGACAGTGACATAAAAATAGACACACGGCTCAACAAACAGAACAGAGAGCCCCCAAACACTCAGGAATGTACAGTGACCTTGTGTTTGACAAAGGAGCCAAGAAAAGCTAATGGAGAAAGGATAATCTCTTCAATAAGCAGTATTGGGAAAACTGCATACATAGCCACAGGGAGAAAAATGAAATTAGATCTCTTATCTTACAAAATTCACAAAAGTGACTCAAAATTAACATGAGACCTGAAACTACAAAACTCCTAGAAGAAAATATAAAGAAAAAACTCCTTGACATTGGTATTAGAAACAATTTTTTGGGGATATGACACCAAAATTTTGCATGAGAAACAAAAGCAAGAATCAAGAAGTGGGGCTCTAGATAACTGAAAACCTTCTGCAAGCGAAAATAAACAATCAAGAAAATGAAAAGGTGACCTACAGAATCAGAAGATATTTGCAGATCATATCTCTGAGAAGAGGTGACTATCCCAAACCTATCACTACCTCATATACTCAGTAACATAACAAAACAAAACAAAATCCCAGTCTCATTTGGGCAGAGAAACCAAACAGACTTTTTCCACAGAAGACATACAAACGACCGGCGGACCCATGAGAAGAGCTCAGTGCTGCTAATCGTTGGGGAAGCTGAAATCCAAACCACAGTGAGGTATCACCTCACGCCTGCTAGAAAGCTGTCATCAAAGAGATGAGAGACAACCAGCTGGGGTGATGTGGAGGAAGGTGAGCTCTTGTTCACCGGGGGTGATGGTGGGGGGCAGGCGGGCAGCTCAGTCACCATGGAAGCAGCATGGAGGCTCCTCAAAGAACTGAAATGAGAACTTTCTATGGCCCGGCAATGCCACTGCTCGGTACAGATTCAGAGGAAATGAAAATGGGGTGTGTGTGTGTGTGTGTGTGTGTGCTGAGAATGTGCACACACAACCTCCTCTCCCACAGGAGCTGGAGTGAACACCCCCCACCCCCAGTCAGATCATCTCCTCATAAAAGGAGGATTCCCACCCTTCGTGGCAGCTGAGCACAGCCGTGAGCTCAGTCGGAGGAACAAGGCCTCCTGCCCGCAGGCACACGGAGTGGGGCAGTGGAGCGGGGCCCAGGGTGTGGGCGTCGGGGCCGGGGGTGTGGGCGGCGGGGCCTGGGGTCACAGGGGCCACACTTGCTGGTGGACACTGACTGGGCCTGGGGTCACGAGCCACATGGGGCCAGGCTCCGAGATCCTGGGCTACGCGGTCAGCGCGGTGGGACGGGGCTCTCCGTGTCCTCTGCAGGGGCAGGAGGAAGAGAGGCCTCGCTCAGCGACTGGAGCTGCAGAACAGCAGGAGGAAGGACATGGCAACGGCGTGAGAGCAGAGGCCCCGCGCGTCAGGAGGGCCAGCGGAACCCGCCCGTGTCGTGGCTGCTGTGCAACGGCCCGAGGGAGCAGGTGGCTCCTGTGCGGCGAGGACGGGCGTCGCGTGGATCTCGACACTGAGCCCTGGACGGGACACGGCACGATAGCACAGCTCGGCTGCCCGCGCCCTGACGCGCAGGGGCCCGAGCAGCCCTGCCCCAGCCCTGGCCCTGCACTGGCCCGGCCACTCAGGGCTCGATGGTCAGCCCTCCAGGCCCGGCGGCTTCACCGCGGTCAGCGAACATTTAAGGAAGAGCCAACCAAGGGCTCGTAAACTTTTCAGAAAAGAAGCGCAGGAGTCACGCTGCCCCAGTTGTTGCCTCAGACCAGCCCCTGTGATCCAGACGCCGCGGCCCCAGGGAAAGCTCACGCAGACCACGGCGCAGAGTCACGCGGCCACGCAGGGCGGCGACGAGGCCACGCAGCCTTTTCTGGGTGTGCGGCGCTGGCCTGACCTGAGGAGCCACGGCGTTTACTTCATCGAAAGAATCAGGAAGAGAAACAAGGCGAAGTTCCCAGCAGCGGAGGTGGCTCTCGCCGCGTCAGCCTGTCCAGGGTGAGGAAGCAGCACCGAGCCAGCTCCTGCAAGGCGGACCCCTCGCCCGAGAGATGTCGCACGAGGTCGGGGCGCGTGGGGGGCCCGAACCTGTGCTCGCTGGGGAGCAAGGCCAGGACGTGCCTTCAGCCCGGGCAGGGCCCCGCAGGGGTCCCGCCTTGGCCGCTGGGGCATGAAAATGAAAGACCAAAGAGCTCCCGGGGGCATGGAAGGAAGGAAGTTGTCGCTACGGGGACAGCACGATTCACGGCTACACAGGCCATCCCAGAGGGTCTGGGCTCGGGTGACCAGTGCCTGAGCGAGGCTGCACAGGCCAAGGTCCGGGGAAAGTTCCGTTCTGTGCTGCGGGCGACGAGCAGTAGCAGCCGCATCACCGCCCTGGCTGCCGGGCCCGACAGACGCACCCAACAGAGCGTGTCCCGGGGACCGCAAGACGGCGGCCTCCTGGGCCCGCGGAGAGGTCCGTGCGGGGGACCGGCCTCAGGGCTGCCGCGCTGGCCCGCTGGGTCTGTGAGCTCCTTGTTGTTCTAAAGAAAACCCCAGTTTCGCAGAAATTGATGCCCCGTTCTGGGATTCGAGAGCTGAAGGCAGGGGGGTGGTTTTGGAAAAGAGGCGCAGGCGAGGTGGACCCCACATCCGACCTGACGCCTCTGAAGGAGCCGCAGGAGCAGCCCGAGGACTCGCTGGAGCTTCGCAGAGGTCGATCGATCGCGCAGGGCCACGCGCCTTCGGAAAACAGACACGCGGGGCCATTGATTTTCTGCAGAGGTGCCAAGAGAGTCCGATAAAGGCAGGTCTTTCCAGGAAACGGCGCTGGAACGCCTGAACGTGCGTCTTGTAAATGAACAACCAACCCGACGGGTACCTCGTGCCGCGTATAAACGTTTTGCCGGAGGCGGATCACCGGCCGGCGGGGGAGCCCGGGCAGGGACTTCTGGAAGAAAACAGACAGGAACATTCTGTGCCGCTGAGTCGTTCTCAGCTGCGCCCGGGCGCCTCGGGCTCGAACTCGTGTGAATTAAAAGTAAATACTTTGATAAACGGAAATTCATCCAAATTGATCTTTGAAAGGTTGATCCTTGGAAGGACTTTCCGTGAGACGAGACGAGAAGTCACTTATGGGGGACGTAGCGCAAAGCTCGCTCACCCCTCAAGACACGGACCCCGCCCGCCAGGGCTCACCCCCGCCCCCCAACAGAGAGACGCCCGCGGGCCGGCGGCAGGCGTGTGGGGCGTGCGGGGCAGTGGGGGCAGGCGCCTGCTCTGCCAGGGCCTGGGCGCCCATGGGGCAGGGAAGGGCACGGCCTGTCCCACCCCAGGCCTCCCTCATCTCGGCAAAGCCGGGAATTCCGGCTGGTGGCCGCGCTGTCTGGGCGCCGCACGGAGAGACGGCTGAGGCCAAGGTTGGCCCCGCCTTGTCGCCACCCTGGAGGCCTCCCGCAGGGCGAGCCGGGAGTCGCGGTGCGCGGCCGGCGGGGGCGGAGGGGACAGTGTGTCCAAAACACACGCAGGCCCTTTCACAACTGCGGCTGTTGTGCAGACAAGTCAGACTTGTCCTGCTCTCAAGGTCGCCGCAGCCTCGGCTGCGTGTCGGGCAGCTGCCTGCTGAGCTTCAGTGGGATGAACACGTTCAAGGCAAGAGGTGGCCCCGGCCCTCTCCACGGCAGTCCCTGGACAGACCCTCCTTCCGGAACAGCCGCGCGCCCGGGGGCCGCGGGTGGACAGGGGCCGTCAGGCCTGCACGAGCTCCTCTCCGGAGCACTCGCGGGTGCTCCCCTCAGGAGACAAGTGTCCGGGGGGCTCTGGCTGGGTGTGTGTTTCCTAAGCGACGACTGTGTGCAGCCCCAGCCGTGTCCTGAGACGCAGCCAGCCCTGTGGGGAGGGGGTGCTGGGGCCAGGCGGCTGTGTGCTGGGCGTTCGGGCGCCTGAGTCCGGGAGGCTCATCCCCAGGGCCCCACCCGGTTCTTCTCAGGATCCGCTGGGGTCCGCCCCCCGAGCTCCTTCCCGTGCTGGCCCCCACATGGGGTGGGGTGTCTGCGGGTGTGGGGGCTGGGCTGCGGCCCCCCAGAGCTGTCGTGTCTGAAGGGCCGTTCTGCCCCGTCTCGCAGCTCCTCTCACCCAGGACGCTCGGGAGACCGAGTGGGGGCAGCGTGCACCCTGGGCAGGGCCGTTTCATCTCCTGTTTCAGCCAGTGAGTCCCCAAGTCATCGTGCACCGAGTTACATGAAATCACTGGGGGTGTCTGTCCGCCCACCACCAAGTGCCCCCGGGCTGCAGTCGGTGCTGCGTGCTCTGCTCTGCCGCCCTGCCTGGGGGGCGCCCCCGAGAGGCCCAGCTGTGAGGCGAGGGCCCACACCCATGGGACCCCTCAGCCGAGGCCCAGAAGCTTCCTCGTGGCTCAGTGGGCCTGGAATGATGCTCGGGGCTGGCCGGGGGGCATGGGGCTGGGAGGGCACAGGCCCATCCTGGCATCCCCAGGGCCCAGGCGGCGCTCAGGGAGGGGTCTGGGGCGGGGCGGGCGTCCTGCACCCTGACACCTGCAGGTGGGACCTGGGCCCTGCCCTTCCCCTGCAGCCTCGTTCTCGTCACTGGCATTTTAAAAAAGATTTATCTATTTATGCACACAAGAGCTGGGTGCAGGCCAGAGGTGGGGTGAGAGGATTCCCAGAGACAGAGTGGGGAGCAGAACAGGCGGATCCACTGAAACCCACTGCTGAGGGCCCAGCGGGGAGACAGGAGAGGTCTGCTGCGCCCTGTGGGTCAGCCCCTGGCCAGGGATGGACTCAGGCCTTGGGGGTGACGGCCTGAGACTCCCCTAGGCCACAGGGAGGCCCAGGATCACCGGGCATTGCAGAATAATCGCCAGCTGGTATGTAGGTGCCTGAGGGTTTCCATCAGAGTGGAAATCACCTGCCAAGTGGACGTCATAAGCTGGTGACTCTGGGTGTGGAGGGCGCAGCTGCGGTGAGCGCATCTGCCCCTCAGCAGAGGCCCCAGCGCCCTCTGCCCCCAAGGCCCGGGGCTCTGCCGCTCCGCCCTCCAGGCGGCGTCCCTATGGCAGGGCTTCCCGCTCTGGGTGATGCCGCCAGAGGCCTATCCAGCCTGGAGTGGCGGCCAGCTGCTGTCCTCCTCGCTGGCCACACAGCCCGCACGGCCCAGGCGCCTCCTCACTGGCTGACCTCAGTGTCCCTCTTCTGCAGGTGCCTGTCCCGGAGGCCTGAAGCCCGTCGGCGGCAGCCCCAGCATCGCCATCGCCGCGGCTGCCATGGTCTCCATGGACCCGCAGGGCCTCGGGGGCCCCAGTCCCCCCAGTGTGCAGCCCTGCCACTTCCTGACCTTTGCCCCCATCAAGATCCCCCTGCACCCCGGCCCTTTCTCAGGTAAGAGCGCGCTGGGTCAGGACCCCGGGGCCCGCGGCTGGGCTGGCGGCGACGGCTCTCCTCCTCTGCCTCGGGGCCTGGAGCCGCTGTCCAGCCAGCTGGCAGGTCGTGTCTGAGGAGCACGGGCCTCTGGGGTGTGCTGCAGTGGCCAGAGCGTGCTGGCCCACGACGTGGGGCTCCCTCCCGGCCCTGAAGAAAGCCCGGGCCGCACGGAGAGGGGCACGCAGGCTGCGGGCAGCACTGAGGCCACCGGCGTCCTCTCCCGGCCAGGCCGGCCGCTGTGGGCACCGGGAGGCACCGGGTAGTCCCCCTTGGGGGTGTCTGGCCACATGCGGGAGCTGGTCTCCTACAGAGGCCTCCAGATGGCGCAGGGCTGGGAGGCGGCCCCCAGGCTGTGGGTCCTGCTTGCGGTGACGCCCTGGTCACACGTGTCCGCAGCGCCCAGGGCTCAGGGCCGTCCTGCGGTCACCCCCAGCAAGGTCAGCTCTGAGTTTTTGTGACAAGCAGCGAGCGGGGCTGTGGATTTGGGGTGTGAGGCTTGGGCAGAAGCTCCGCACAGGCGCTGTCCACGGGGTTACCTGCTGGCTGATCGGTGAGAGGTCAGCAGCGCACCCGTTGGCTGAGGAAAGACAATGACCAGCTCCCTCCTTTCCTGGCCCCCGTTCCTTGCTGTCCAGTCTCCAGGACGAGCTGCTGGCCTTGTCCCTGGTGAGCCCGGCGTGGCCCTGGACGGCTTCACGCCCTGCAGGGGGCATGAGCCCCTGGGCAGCCCCTGCTGGTGCCTGGACCCGGCTCTCACCTCCGCTCGGCACGTCAGTGGCCGCGCCCTGGGGTGATGGGGCAATAGACACAACGCACAACCTGTCGCGCGGAACCTGAGTGCAGCCGTGCCGAGATCCTGCTTAGGCTCCATCCGTCCGTCGGCGTTCATGGGGGTGACTTGCTGTTCCCTCAGAAAATTGTCTGGAAGGCCCCGGCCCGGGGCAGCTTCTCTCCGGCCTCGCGTGATTCCTCAAGCACCATCATGGCCAGGCGCGTCCTCGCTCGCCCGGGTTCAGACCGGCCTCGGACAAGCTGAGCTTAAGTCGCCCGCGGAGGGGTGGCCGTTTTCCTTTGCTCCCTGCCCGGGATGGCGTGACCGGGGCTCCCCAGCTGGGACGTCCTGGCGCCCGGCGGGTCCCTGCTCAGAATTGAGGCCCCGGGGAGGTGCTGTGCTGCCTCCGGGCAGGGCGCTCTGATGTGGAGGGTCACGTCCCCCCTCAGGCCAGGCCGGGACACTGCCCAGGAGGGACCCCACCCCAGTTCCTGACACCGCCCGGCTGTGCCGCCCCCTGGGGTCGCGCTCCTCTGTCCTCAGGGTTGGTGTACGGAGCCCCCAACCCGACTCGGGGGGCTGCGAGGAGCTCTGGGGGTCTTGGCTCTGACCCCGGTTGCGGGGGTCTCTGCAGGTGGAAAGAGGACGCCCCATGTGTGCACAGAAGCAGGTCAGGGCGCAATCTCCCCCAGGCGTGGGGGTCTCCAAGGCCAGCCCCGCCCGCCCCTGCAGCCCCCGCAGCCCCTGCGGACGTAAGCCCTGTGCGGGGCGGGCAGGCCGGGGGCCCTGGCTTGTTCCCGTGATTTGACCACTTGGCAAGTCTGCGGGAAGCTCCCGCCGCAGCGATAAATCAGCGAGGGACGGCGGGGGCGTCCCCGTCCCGCGCGCCTCAGCCGCGCAGACGAGACGGATGTGACCTTCGTCCTGGGCGCGGCTCCTGCCTCCGCCCCTCCTGCCAGCCTGTCGGGCTCCCACACCGCAGCGATTATGGCCGCTCTGCTTTTATGTCCAATGAAGGGCGGCGTCTGCCGGGCAGGGCTGGCGTCACTAAGCCTGCGGGGTGCTGGGCTGGACAGGCCTGAGCTGCAGGGGAAACACGCAGGCAGGCCTGGGGGTGGGGCCGGCCGAGGGGCTGGCGGGGAGAGGGCCACGGCGCCTTTCCTGTGTGGACATGGGGACCAATGCGGCTGGTCGGCGGCCAGTGCTTAGGGGCCCCGGCTCTGCTCCCCACGACCTGGGCCGGGGCTGATGGCCCGCGGGGCTCTGTGGCCGGGCTGGCTGGCTGGGCAGCCGGTCCCTTGGACGTGATGCGGGGGCCGCCTGTCCCCTCCGAGCCCGAGGGGCAGAGGCCGAGCCTCCGTGGTCCAGGTCAGGTTTGCGGTTGGCGTGGTGGGGGGCCATGCCTCCTTAGCTGTGGCAGCAGGGCGGTCCCGGCCACCAGGAGGGGCAGCTGAGGTCCAGCGTGGGTCCACCTGGACCTGGGAGATGAGAGGCAGGGCGGGCTCTTGGGGCTGCAGGGGTGGCCGTGCAAGGAGCACTCCCTCCTGGGCTGTGTCCACGGAAGGCTCCAGGGCAGGCCTCTGAGTGGGCTCTGTCCTCTTCCAGGCCCAGAGGGGACAGAAGGCCCAGCGTTGCAAGGAAGAGGTGGGTGGCCAGGACACCTGGAGGAGGGCGCCTCTCCACCCAGAGCCCGCCTGGCCAGGCGACCCCTCCCCCTGGCCGCAGGGGCCAGCAGGTGCAGGAAGGTCCCTCACCCCGACTCCTGTCTCGTCCGTTTCCACTCTGATGCAGGAGACCTCAGCCTCCCCAGGCTTTACGCAGACAGACGGCGTGTCCTGTCCACCGCTGGCCAGGCCCGCGAAGGGGCCCAGTCGTCCTGGGCGGTCCCACATACAAGCTGCAGTGACCCGGGCATTTACCGTGTGGCTGCTCTACCCGAGTGCCTTGAAATTGGATTGCGGGGCACTTTCCCGTCACGCCAGCTGTTCCGCAGCGGCTGTGCTAATAAGGCCGCTCGCTCCTCGCTGCCGAGCAGACAGCTGGCCGCTGCTGGAGGCGCGTCCAGGGCTGGGCCCTCGTCTGCAGGTTCTGGAGGGAAGCCCAGCCCTTCATGGCCCGCCGTGTTCCAGACAGAATTAGGCGGAATGCAGACACACGGAGCCCCAGATCATGGCCCAAGCGGACACTGGCACAAAGGCCCGGCCCTCCCTCCCCCTGGCCGGGTCCTCTCTCCCCTCCCTCCCCGTGGCCGGGCGGGGGCAGGGCGCCCTCATGGCCAGCTGGTGCTGGGCAGCCACCCTGGCCAGGATGAGGTTGTTGTCGCGTACAGATTCCGGGGCACAGAGCAGCGGCGGGTGAGCCGCCCCAGGCTCCCCGCCCCATCGGGCTCTGGGCCATGTGTGGGGGAGGCAGGGGGGGTGCAGGGAAGGGGCCTGGCCACGAGGCAGGAGGGCGGCCCTCCCAGAGGCCAGGCGCTCCTCCACTGGTGCGCAAGCCCCTGCAGGCCCGGAGCTGAGTGTCCCCGGGGGCCCTAGGGCTCTCCCCGGCCTCCGCGCTGGGCTGCCCGGGGTGGGAGTCCCTGGCGGGCTGCCTGTGTATAGTGGATTCGGCTGCTTCCTCAGGCCGCGGGGCTTTGCTGGAGGGGTCAGCGCAGCCCCCGGCCACCACTGTCCGGCGGCGCCGCCCTGCTGATCTTCAGCGCCGGTCAGAACCGGGCCCGGGGTGCCTGGCGCCCTGAGCCTTGCCCGGTGGGTCATGGTCTCTGCCTCCCGCACGGCTCTGGTGGGCCGCAGTGTGGTGGAGCCACACGCTGGACTGGAGACGAGGAAGGCGTCCCGCCCGGTGTGGGAGTGGGGTGCGCCCCAGGACTGGAAAGACATGGGGTGCCCGTGCTCTACGGGATCAGGACCCCAGAGCACGGCAGGCTGCAGGGGGCGGGCACGGAGGTGGCTGGCGCGGGAGCCACGCTGCAGTGTTGTGCCTGCCCGGGTGCCCGTGGGCCTGCCCTGCCTGGAGGCGGGTTTCAGCGCGCGACCCGGTGTGTGGCCGGTGAGTGCGGGGATCTGACACCACAGCCCCCGACCCGCCCCGGAGTCCCGCCCGGGCTGTGGCGCGGTGAGTCCACCTACACAGCCGTGTCCTAACCGGGGGAGCAGGGTCTTGGGGTCCAGCGCCCGCCAGGGCTTCCCCTGCCCTCCGGCGTCCCTGGCGAGTGCCCGGAGGATGGGCTGTCCTGCTGGCGCCCAGCCCCGCCCCAGCCCTGCTGCGGCTCCGCCCGCCTGCCCGTGTGGGGCCACCTCGGGGCACTTCATCCCGGAGACGAGGTGGCGGCGTTTCTTCAATGAACAAGAGGTGTCCGCGGGGAATTCTTGGAAATTAAATGCATAGAAATGTGCAGTCAGCATTGCCAATGAAATTTGTCTCGAGAAGGAGATTTCCTTGATAAAACTTTATGATGCTCTGGTCAGATTGTCTGTGAACTCCAGGCCTGACCCCCTGGCCTGTGCGCCTCTAAATTGGGCGACCCGGGGAGGGCCACCTTCCTGGACAGTAGACCTCCTGGACAGTCGCCTCAGACACCCGGGTCCTGGCCCTGAGCTCAGCCCCTGGCCAGTGTTGTTCCCTGGCAACCGCGTCGAGGATGGAGTGGGACTCGGGACGGGGGGCAGGGCAGGGAGTGGGGTCAGACCTGTCCAGCTGGCTCCCTGGACGTGCTCTCTCCTCCAGAGAGGCCAGTCACCGTCCAGTGGACTGTGAGTGCTCAGGCCTGGCCCCAGGATGCAGCGATGCAGATGGGAGTTGAGCGCTGCCAGGGCCAGAGCCTAGAGGTTGTCCAGGCCGCAGGCGAAGGGACCCTCACCTCCCCTGGCAGCCACAGCCGGCCCTGGAAACCAGATATGGCAGGGGCCAGGGGCCAGGGGCTGGGGCTGTTGGCACTGGGCATGGCGGGTCCCAACACGGGGCTTGGGCCCGGAGGGCCTGGGCGGGGAACGTCTGGGCCTCACAGTGGAGCTTTACTGTGGAGACTGAGCTCTCAGGACAGCCCTTAACCGCCGGGAGCCTCGGTCTCTCTCCACCGTAAAGCCTGGGTCAGACAGAGACGGAGGCGGAAGGAAACGCTGTGTGCACGGATGCCCGGCCCTGTGCAGGGCGGGGCCCCGGGTGTCAGTGGTTGCAACAGGGATGGAGGTGGTGCCGCGGCGGCGGGGGTGGGCTGGGGGTGCAGGTGGGGGGTGGCGCTGTGGTGCGGGCGTCTGGGATGGCGCTGGTGGTGCGGGCAGCGGCTGCGGCGGCAGAGGAGGGCGGCGTGTGGGTGCCGAGGCGAGCGTGTGAAGAGCAGGCCCCGGCGGGCACGGCCCCGAGCACCGGAGAGCGGGACGCTGTCCCCTCCCGGGGCAGGAGGAGGAGTCGGTGGAATCCGCGTGCCCCAGGCCCCCCAGCTCGCTCCGTGCCGTCGACCAGGGTGTCGAGTCCGTCACGCAGCTGCCGGCCCGGTGCAGCCGCCCTCACCTCAGACCGGCCTCGTCCCTGCACTTGCAGGCGGAGGCTGTGGCGCCTCGGCAGGGTCCGGGCTGCCCCGCCGCCCCGCTCCCCCAGTGCCCCGCGGGCGCCCAGAGGCAGGTGCCGTGCGGCCAGGCCGGGACCCGCTGCCACAGGCCCCAAGCGCCCGGGTCTGAAGGGAGATTGAACAAAACGTCTCTCGACATTTTATTTTGATTAAAACATTAAAGTGCATGTCAGCTCCTCGTGGAAACAGTAAATCTTTACGGAGGAAAATGAGAACACGGGGCGGCGGGAGTAATGACTCGGGTTTCGGGCCCCGCGTGCCTGCTTGGCTGACACGGGCCGTGTGCATCGTGGGCCCAGATTAATATTTGGAAAATGAGTTATTGACTGGAGACATAATTTATTACTAATAAGCAAAATGTTTGTGGCCTGGGCCTGCCGGGGCGGTTGGGGGTGTGGGGGAGGGCAGAGCCGGGCGGGGCCGGGCCTCGCGCCTGTGGGAGCTGAGCTGCAGGCGTCCGGACAGGGCAGAGCCGCTCTGCTGCGGGCGACCCTGTGCCCCGCCCCGCCCCTCGGGCGCTTTCCCTCCTGACTGCCCATGGCCCTCGGCTTCCAAGGCCTGGCCGGCCCGGGCTGCTCTGGCGGCAGCGGGCAGTGGCAGGTGCTGAGCGCTGCGGGCGGGGGTGGAGGATGGTGAGGGGCGGGCGTCGCCCTTGGTCTCTGCTGACACCCCCTGAACACACAGACCTCAGGGTACCCCCGCGCCTGGCACCAGCAGCTCTTGGGGCCTTGAAATCACAGCCGGTGAGCGAGGCTGGTCAGAAGCCCACGGACTCCAGGGCCTGCGCCTCGGTCAGGCCTCTGCTTACCCCCGTGTTTGCCCCCGGGTGCCCCTCGCTTAGCCCGAAACACGTTTTGGAAGCTGGAGAAAGAACAGTCCTCTAGACGCCTGACGCTCCGGCCGGGTGGCAGCCTAGGGGCCTGGGGCAGTGACCGGGCCCGGAGCCGTCAGCGCCCGAGCGCACCGTCCTCGGAGAGCAGCACCGAGCCGGCCCCGCGCGCCTCAGCCTGGGATACTCCCATGTGCAAGCGTGTGTCCGCGGCGTGTCTGCAGCTTCGGGGAGTATTCAGCCCGAAACGCTCGCGGCTGCCCGGCCGCCTGGCGGCCAGAGCCTGCCCCGCGGAGCAGCAGGGAGGCAGGCGGCAGCCCCGCGGCCCCCGCGCTTCACTAGCGCGCTTCTCCCAGCAGCCACGCTGGGACGGCGGGTATTTACTGTCAGGCCTTGTTAACGTAAAAATGCCCGCTCTCCGGTGCTGCCACGTCCCCCTGGCGCTCCCGAGCAAACTCCCGCCCTCCACTGTGGTCACAGCCGGCGCAGGCCCGGCCCCCACGCGGGACGCAGGCTCCGGTGCGCAGGCCGCGCTGAGGCCACTGGGGGCTTCTCTCCTGTCCCGGCCCCCGCCGCCCCCCGCTCTGACGCAAGCCCACCCACTGCCCGCTGCCGCCTGCTGCCCTGCCTGCCTCCCGCACTCCTGGTCACCAGCCGGGTCCCGCTGGGCCGTTCTGCCCCCTCTGCTGGCCGCAGGGTCAGCAGCGGCGGCGGAGGAGGGGCTGTCACTTTGCTCTTCCCAAGGACGGCTCAGGCCGCGGCGGGGAGTCCGTGCCGGCCGCGGGCCGGGGTGTCGGGGGGCAGCCCGCCGCTCCCTGGCTCCACGGAGGAAGCCGCTTGGAGTCTGACTCCTCGATTTTTTCTCTCGCCTTTTGATTTTATTGCCATTTTTGACATTGGGAGAAATTGAAAACCTGCTTAGGTTTCACGGCTGCACTTTTGGAAGCGAGTGTCGTGGCCGGCAGCCAGGATGCGCCGGCTGGGCCCCGCCCCAGTACCAGCCTTCCTCGGAGGGGCTGCTGGGAGGAGGGAGAAGGCGCCGAGGCGGACGGTCCCTCCCTCCCTGAGGGAGCCACTGGCCGGGCACAAAGGCCTGGTGCGGGGAGAGCGGATGGCGAGCGGGGACGCTGGCTGCAGGCTGAGCCCCGGGTGGGTGCCCGGCGGGGCGGGCAGGGCGGGACGGGCCCATTCCCGGCACAGACCGTGGACGCGGGGGAGGCCGGGCCTGGCTGGCGAGCCCTCCGCACCTGTTGCTGAGCGGGGGCGGGGTGTCCCTCCGGCCGCCTGGGGAGCTGAGAGGACTCGGTGCAAAGGCAGGACGCTGGGCCCGTGCTCAGTGCGTCCGCCTGAGCGTCCTGGGGTGAGGCCCTCACCGGGCTGGGCCTGGCTCCCGCCGCCAGTTCTGGAGTTTCCTTGCACCCCGGGTGGCGCTGCGCTCCGCGTGAACGCTGTGCCGCGTGCCGGGAAGAGCAGAGGGCAGTCCTGGCGGGGCTCAGAGTGGGGTCTGACCTGGAGTTGGGGGCCTCGGGCCGGAGTGTGGCCCGGCGTGGGGTCCCGGGAGGCGGTGGGCGGCCTGGGACAGGGTCTGCGCCACCCCCAAGCCTCCCTGCTCACCGCCCAGCGAGCCCCTCCCGCGCCTGCTCTGACCGGGGCTGCCTGGCGTTGCCGTCCCGGCCCAAGGCCACCGGAGTTTGCCCAGCTCTGTCCTGCAGGCGCGCTGTGCCCGTGGACCGAAGCCGCCAGGGAACGTCAGGGAACCTCCAAGGCACCTCCCGTGCCTCAGGACCGAGAGCGCCCCAGCCGGCTGCCTCGGCTTCCGCTCAGCGGGGCTCCGTCGGCCTCCTGCCGCCTCCAGCCCTCGCCCCCTCTTGGGAGGCGTCAGGGCGCCCCGGAGCCCTTGTTCTCGGAAAGTCCTTCCTCCTCTCTCAGGCACTTGTCTCGGCAGCCACGGGGCCAGCTCACCGGGGCGAGGGCTGCTGGCCCCGGGATGTTTGCCCTTTGACGACTACCAGGTGGAGCCGTCCCAGCCAGTCAGACGGGGAGCAGCGGGGCTGAGGCTCTGCTGGAGGTGGCGGCCTGCACGCCCTCCCGCCCCCCGAGGGCGCCCGCCACAGTGGCCGTCCAGCGGCAGAGCAGGGCCGGGCCCGCTGAGCGTTCTCCCCTTTCCCCGACAACGGTGTGCGCACGTCCTGCCAGCCTGGGCAGACTCCGGCCCCGCCTGGCGGCCACCTCGGCACTAGCCATGGGCTTGTTCCTGCTGCGCTGCTGGGCAGCGGGAGGCCGGAGGAGAGGAAGAAACCATGCGACAGGGGCCGAGGACAGAGCCGGGGGCCCTGCAGTGTCCCTGTCTCGGGCCCTGTGCCTGGCGCCGGGACGTCTGGCCCCGGCCGTCCCCACCCCGTGCTCCGGGGGCTGGGAAGGAGGCCCAGGAGAGCCGGTTCCGGACCAGCCCCGTCAGCCTGACATGGCTGGAGTCCGGGCTGCGGGGAGGGCAGCACGTTCCGTGTCCACGCAGGCAGCCAGCGAGGCGGCCCTGAGCAACACCTGTCCGAGAGCGAGCTGAGCCCCTGCCAGAGGCGCCCCTGCGCCTGCCAGCCCCAAACAAACAGGCTCGGCCTGCTCGTGCCCTGCATCCGGTGTGCCTGCCAGGCGACCGACGGATTCCCTCCCCGCGCTGCCCTCCCGCTGCCCCTCAGGCTTGCTGAGCGCGCTGGGGAGAAGGCCGCGTCTGCAGCCCAGGGCCCTGCACGTCGTCGGCCAGACTCAGCAAGCCCCGTGGCCTGTGGTCTCAGCGTGTGTGCACACATGTGCACCATGGACGCAGGCGAGTGGCCGGTGTGTGCGTCTATGCACGTGTGTGCACGTGTGTGTGCGTGTGTGGGCATGTGCATGTGTGCGTGGCCAGTCTGCACAGGTGAGCTGGAAGGCCTGTGTCCCGGGCCGCATCAGGCCCCAAGGACAGCAACGGCAGGGGGACTCGCTGATGCACGGGGGAGGGGGTGGCTGGTTCCGGGGGATCCAAGCTGCGCTCGGTGGGGTGACCCTCCAGTGAGTGACTGCACCGTCTGTTAGACTTTAGCTCGACTTTAGGACGCACGGAACCACCGGGCACACGCGGGGGCCCTCCTCATGCTGCCCCCCGGGGCCGGCTGCCTGCCTGGCGTGGCTGTGTGTCACCCGTGTCCGCCGTCCTTCTGTCTGTCCCCCGCGGGCAAAGCAGTCGCACAGGCGAGGGGACTCTTGGCTTCCCTGTGAAAACTTCCGCAGCCGATTTCTCGGTGTTTCTGCGGGAGCCGGCGGCCCCTTCGCGCATTGTGTCCTGGCGCATGGTGGGGGCTCTAATCCCCACTAGTGCAGCTCCTAACCTCGCCCTCAACGACACTAATTGCGTCAGGAACAGCCAGGGACCTTCACAAGCCTTCACTACACATAAATAACGCCCCCAATTAGCCGCCACCGCGCGGCAGCCTCTGTCTTCCTGTCAGGAGCCGCGCCCGGGGTGCTAATTGCAGGAGCGGGAACGGGGGAGCGGCTCATCCAGGCCAGCGCGTCCTGGGCCTTGGGTCCGGCGGCCACTGCAGGGGGCTGGGAGCTCACTGTCCCCAGGAGAGGGGGATGGGTCTGCACAGAGCTGGGGAGAAGGGGAGCTGCCAAGGAGGGGGCGGAGGGGCAGGCCAGTCCACTGGCACCGCCTGGACCGGGCAGGAGGTCTGGTCCCGCAGTGCTGCCCTACAGCTGGTTGCACGGCCTCCAAGGCAAGAGACCATGTCAGCTCTGAAGGAGCAGGGCTGAGCTGAGCTGCCGGGCGCTGGGCAGGGATCAGCGCCGATGCTCTGGCATGCGGAGCACAGCCAGGGAGGACAGCTGGGGACAGCCAGGGAGCACAGGTGCAGGGCATAGCTGGGGAGCACGCCCAGGCATCACAGCCGTGGAGCACAGCCAGGGAGGACATCCACGGAGCACAGCCAGGGAGCATGACCAGGGAGCACAGCTGGGGAGCACCTCCAGGGAGGACGGCTGCGGAGGACAGCCGGACCTCACTCCCCGCGCAGGGCTCTGCTGCCGAGAGGCCCCGTGGGACCAGGCCCGAGAGGGGCAGGTGGAGGGAGAAACGCCCGGTGCCGGGTGCCAGGCCCAGAGGGGTGGCCTGGGGCAGCCGACCGCAGCCACCGCAGGGAGGCAAGATCCCCGGGGCCCGTGACCGGAGCCTGAGGGCCCTGGCCACCGCGCGCAGGTCCACGCGGGTGGCAACCCTGAAAACAGGGTCCCGCCTCTCCCGGGAGAGACCAGCGGACAGTGGTCAGCGTAGGATGTGTGAGGAGGGAGGGGTGGACGCAGGGGCATGGGGAGGGGGTGTCTCAGCGCTGGCGGGCACCCTGGGGGTCAGGGCGGGTGCCTCGGCTGGGGTGGGGTGTTTTGGGGGGACGGCGGCCCAGAATCCCCCAGAACGGGGCTGTTTCTGGGCGGGGTGGCTCCTCTAGGCCCACCGGCCATGTGACGTCACAGCCCCCGTGGGCCCCCTCCCAGCCGGCGCCGCGAGGGCTGGTGTTGGCCGTCGGCCAGGCACAGCCGTGTGGGCCGAGCGACCGGAGTCACCGTCCTCTTGAAAGTAAAGAAAATATCTGAAAGAAGTTTGAAAAAAGGTGTCAGAGCTAGTTTTGTCGCCGGGACGCGACAGGTGTCGTTCCGTGCCCCCGCGTGCGGACGGGGCGGGGGCGGGCGGCGTCCTCACGCTCAGAGGGCCTGGGGGCCGCGCCCGCTCCACGGCCGTGGGGTCCCGGGCCCGCCGGCTGCCGAGCCGCCTGCCTCTGCTGCAGCCCCCGGGCGCCTGTCCAGACGAGGGGCCGGTCCCCCGCCCGTGCCCGGGTCTGTCCCTCCGCGTCACGGAAGGGCCGGGCGGATGACCTCGTCACCGTCAGGAGCCGCGGCTCAGAGAAGCTTTAAATCGACGCTTGTTCCTCTCAACTGCGACCGCGCGGGCCCGGCCCACGGGGTGTGTGGGGAGCGAGGCCGGTGCCCCACGGGGCTCCCCCTCTGGTCTCCCTCGTGTCCAGCTGAGCTGAGGGCTGGGGGAGGGGGGCTGGGGGAGGGCAGGGGAAGGGGCTGGGGGAGGGCGGGGGAGGGGGCTGGGGGGAGAGCTGGGGGAGGGCCAGGGGGATGTGGGAGGAGGGCGGGGGAGGGGGGCTGGGGGAGGCAGGGGAGGGGGCTGGGGGAGGGGCTGGGGGGTGGGGGAGGGGGCTGGGGGAGGGCGGGGGAGGGGGCCTTAGGGGATGGAGCCGGGTTTGGGGACTGCCCTTTCCTGCGGAGGGCGTCCCCCCTGGGCCTGGTGATTGAGGGGTGTCTGCAGGGGAACCCACCATGTGACAGAGAGGCGGGAGATGAATCCCCCTCAGCTGCCAACTCCGTGAAGCGCCAATTTGAGCGATTTCACAGAGCTCAGAAGGGATTTGCGGTTTAGGGGAAAGTGTCTGGGGGGGAGGAGCTGGGGGGTGCCGTGGGGAGCAGAGGGGCGAGGGGACCTGGTCCTGACGCCTGTGGCTGGAGTCCTGCTTGGGGCGCCAGTCCCGGCGGGCGCTGGGGAGGCCGGCCCAGGTGGCGCTGCCAGGATCGTCGTGCTGAGGCCTCGAGGGGCTGCTGGGAAATCTGCCCGGCACAGCGGCCGCCGGGGCCTGCCTGGGTTCCCGAGATCACTTGCCCTGTTGACTTTTCCCAACGGTGAGCACCAGGTGCTGACGATGCCTTTGCCCAGCAGGTAGGAGCCGGGAGCGCGGCCGAGCGCCCTGCCCGCCGGCCCTGCTGCTGCACGCGGAGCGCCGGAGCCCGGCCGGGGACCCGGGACACCAGGTGGGTCGGCTGCACCTGTGCTGGCAGGCGGGGCGGGCGGGAGCAGGTGCCCTGCGACCCCGGGGCGTGCCGGGACAGGGCCGGCGCTGGGAGCCGGCCACGCCGGGGCGGCAGGAGTCCGAGGGCAGCGCAGCGGGGCCAGTGGGCAGCTCCTAGCCTGCTCCCCGGCCAGGGCCACGGGCCTCAGGAAGGAGCCCGGCGAGCGGTCTCGCAGGCCCTGCCGGCGGCTCGGGTTAACCCAAGTTAGCTTTCTCCTAAACACGCGCATCTTCGGCCCTCGTTTGCCCAGTTGCCAAATGGTATTTTCAGGACGGACCCAATCACTGGGGGCCTCGTGCCCGGGAACTGGCCGGCTCTGCCCGGCTCCCTGGAGAGGAGGCCAGACGTGGCCCTGACCCGTCCGGCTTGGCTGACCCCGCCTCGGCGCCTGGTCTCCCCCATGGCCCACGAGGCCCCCCACGTCCTTCCTGCCCGGCCCGCAAGGCCCCGCATTCCGGCTCGCGTCTCCCTGCGCCGTGCCCAGGGAGAGGCCCAGATCGCTCACGCCGGGGGTGCCCATGAGCCCGGGGCCCCTGTGCGGGTGAGCCGGGACGTCCCTGGCGGCGACTCATTAAACGGGCAGTTTACCACTGGGTCCTGCACGTCTGACTCACTTTTATTTCCTGAGCAGGGAGGGAGTTTTATGCGACGATCAGCTGTTTTTATCACCAACAGGAAATCATAACCAGCGGAGCCACGGCGGCCCGAGCCGGCCCCTCGGAGCCTGGCCCTGCCCTGTCCCTCGTGTCTTGCCAGTAATTAGCGGGTGATCTGCGGCCCAGGGGCTGCTGGTTGGGGTTCTGTGGGTCAATTGGCCTCCTAATGAGATCGCCTGGTTTTTCTAATTGGATCAGTGGCGTAAACTCTGCCCTTAACACATACACTGTTTTAAGACAACTGTTCTCAACACTCCCCGGTAAGGCTGATTATTTATCCTGACCTTGTTCCCCCACGAAACAAAGTCTTTCCATCCCCAGGAAATGCTGGGAGCGGCCGGGCTTAGGGACACCCACGCGCACCCGGGCCGCCTGCCCGGGGCCTGTCCCACGAGTGATGGCACAGGGCACCCTCATAATGCCGGGGCGCGGAGGCCCGTCCAGGGTGCTCTCCCCTCGCCCCAGCAGACACCCGGCCCCGGAGCGATGTTGGTTGGCGTCGGGGCCCTCATCCTCCCTCGGTGCCCCCCTCCCCCCGCCTTCCTGGCCGTTCCCCTGGTGAGTGGGCGTCACGCCACTCCCGGCCCCTCGGGGCTCCTGTCCCCGGCGCTGCGGACAATGGGTTATCCATGTCCTGGGCGTTAGGGTGCCCGTGACCAGCGCTTCCTTCCCACCACCTGCAAGGGGGGTGCAGGCCACACGTGGGCTGGGCCCTCCCCGCGCCTCCCTCAGGGGACCCCTCCCCAGGGGCACATGGGGTCCTGCTGAACCTGACGGGCGCCGGCGTGAGGCCCTCGGCGTGAGGTGAGCTGTAGCGGCCCCACAGCCAGCTCAGGACAGGGCTGCTCTCTGGACAAGCGTATCTTGCCCTCGCCCGGCTTTCAGGGGAGAGGACACGCTCTTCCTGAGGTCTCCGAGCTTGGGTTAGTGCCAGAGAGCCAGCAGGGACCACCCCACGTCCGGCGGCCGCGGGCTGTGTGGGCCCCCATGCGGCGGCCGCTCCCTGCAGGGAGTCAGCCCTGCTCCCCCGGGTCCGCTGGACACCGTGGTGGTGCGTGGACCCCGTCCGTCTGGACGGGCCTGGCTCGCACTGACCTACCCCGCCTCACCTCGGACACGCTGGTCCCCTCCAAGCTGCGTGCGCCGCGGCCAGACCCAGTGTGCTGCCCGACCGCCCGTCCCTAACACCCAGCAGTCGCCGCCATGTCCTCCGGGCTGTGCTGCACGCTCTGGGACCGAGACAGACGCAGGAGGCCCCCGCCCCTGCTGGCGGCCACTCCAGAGCTGCAGAGATCGGGTCCTCGATTCCCTCCGGCCTCCTGCCTCCCAGGGGTCCTCCTGCTTCTGGGGGCTCCAGCCGCGGGGTCCACGCACTGGGAGACAAATCCAGCGACGTCCTGCCCCGCGGCGGGAGGAGCCTGAACGCCTCTTGCGGCCACACCGTACCCCCTGTTGGTGGCGGCTGGGTGGCTGGGTGGCCGCTGGGCGGCGGGGCTGGCGAGGCCGGGCTGCTCTGCAGAGTCGGCCATGCCCTCAAGCCCACTTTGTCGGCATGACTGTCCTCGCGCTGGGCAGTGCTGAGCGGCCCCAGCCGGTGACCGCCCTCGCGGCTCTGATGGGAGACTTGCTGGCTGCTGCTGGGTGCGGACGAGCGTCCGGCTGAGAAAGTGCCCCCTCTCTTTCTGCTAAAGGAGCCTCCGCCCCTCCTGGTGACCAGAGAGGACGGCGCAGCCAAAGGCACGCGACCCGTGGCGTCCACCCCGGTGCCCGGATCCCCCTGGTAAGGTGCCTGAGCAGCGGGCGAGGGCCCGGCGCGGCCGTCACCCTGGAGCCCCGAGCCGCTGCCGCGCGCTAGGGCTGGGTTTGCGGCCCCGGGGCTCAGTGTCCTCAGCGGGCCAGCGCCACAGGCCCGCGCCGCCGGAGCCCAGAGGGCGGTTCCCTGCCCTGGAGTGGGTGGTGGTGGGCAGCGGGCAGCCTCTCCCCGTGCCCCTGGGATCCAGGCCCCGAGACCCACACTCCAAACACCCCTGCCGGGAGCTGCGGCTTTGGTATTTACAAAGGCCCCTTTACAGTGGGGTGATTTGGGGGCAGCAGAGAGGGGCGGTTAAAGTAAAATTCAGCTTAAAGCCTGAAGGTCGGGGCGCAGGGCGCGTGGGGAGAAGCCTCGGGGCGAGGGCCGGGGTCGGTCCCCGGGGCCCTGCAGGCCTTGGCTTCTGTGACGAGGCTCTGGGCTCCCGGGTCAGGCTCTGATGCTGGAACGCGCCTCCGGAGGGCTGCGTGTCCCTCTGCCCGGCCCGGCCCTCCCCTCTGGTCACCGAACAGCGGGGAAAGGTCCGGCAGCAGTGACGGCCACAGGCAAAGTCCTGACGAGCCCGCGGAGGACTTGAAGGCAGAGGGTCCGTGGTGGGCAGCGCCGGGGAGCCCGGCCGGCTGCTCCTGCGTGTCCGTCTCTCGGGGACCCCACGGGCGGGTGGAGAACCGGGCACTGTCCCTGCGGCGAGGCCTGTCCTGGTGGGTGCAGGCCGCGCCGGTTGGGCCCACGGAGACAGACAGGGCTGGAGGACCAGGGGCCTGCATGTGGGGGGCTCACGGGGGTGATGACGGAAGCTGGGACGAGGCGCCCCCAGAGCTTGTGAGGGTCGGGGTTCACTGGCTGCAGGGCGCTGGGAGCCCGGGTCTCATCGGCTGAAACACACTTTCGTCCGTGGGCTGCTCGGCGCCCGGCTGCTCCCCACGCTGGAATCCGTCGGGCGCTGACCCAGCCTGCGGACCGGGCAGCTGAGGAGAGGGACGGCGGCAGCGCCCAGGAGTCACAGGCGCGGCTGGAGGCGGGGCGTGCACTTGTCCCTTCAAGTGTGCACAAGATGATGCATGAGTTAAGACCGCGTGGCGCGGCTGGTCGGTCGGCTTGGAACCAACCGTGGGCGTGGACGGGCAGCTTCTGCCCGAGCCTCCTTCGTTCACCCGCCTCAGCTCTTTGGCTCAACTCCGCGCGTGTCCCTGGCGGGCACCGGCTCTGCCTGGACATGCATGTGCAGCCGCAGGCCGCTGTCCCTCTGCCCGCCCCGGCACCAGCCTAGCAGGCCCCTCTGCAGCGCTGTCCCTGGCGGGGAAGCTCGCGGCAGGACGTCGGGGCTGTAACTGCTCCCGCTCCTCCCAGACCCACCTGCAGTCCCGGCTGCCCAGACCCGGCGGCCCCGTCTTGCCTGCCAGACCCTTCTCAGGCCCAGCCCCGTGTCTGGTGGACAGGACACCTGTGAGCTGCCGTCTGTGGCCGAAGTTGAAACCCGGCCCCTAAACCCCACGGCCCAGTGTGTGGCTTGGGGGGTCCTCGCCAGACGGTCTGCATCTCAGGACCCAACACTGAGTGCCCGGGAGCCTTCGCGTCCCCAGGCAGCTGGGCGCAGCCCAAGGCAGGCCTCGGAAGGAGGTGGGGGCCGGGCGGGAAGTGCCTGCTGGGGAGGGCGAGGCTGGGCACGGCGGCGGCAGGCGGGACGGGGAGCAGGGGTTCCAGAGTCACCCGCAGCCTCTAGAAGGGGGCGCCGGTGATGTCACGCGTGGGTGCAGCGGGGAGGCAGGGCGGCGGGTCCTGTCCCAGGCTCCTGCCCACGCACAGTGCCGTTACCTTCCCTTCGCGCTCAGAGAAAGCTCCTCACGTCACCGCGTCCACAGCAGAAAGGCCGGCAGCCCCCTCCCAGGGGTCCCCCCTCAACGCCGGCCCCAGGGCTCCCCGCAGCCTCCCAGCCCACGAGACTCTCTGCCCACAGAAAGCGGGGGGGTCCCTCCTTTGCTGCTTGGGTTCCGTGGGGGATGTCGGAGCCACAGCCCCTTTCCCACGTCCCAGCCCGGTGGCGAGCGGCCAGGGCGGGGCGAGGGGCCCCCGAGGCAGGCGGGTCCAGAGCTGGAGGCCGCGGCCCCACCTGCAATGACCACCGCTGCAGCCGGCTCTCGGCGGGGCCCACCCTGAGTGGGGTGCTGACGCCGCCAGGACACGCAGGCCGGGGGAGCCCTGACGCCCCCCAGTGGAGGCCTGGCCCCCACCAGCTCATCCTGTCCCACGGGGTCAGGAGCCCCGGCTCTGCCCCAGGCCTTCCCTCAGCCGCCAGATCCCACGGTGACTTCCAGGGCGGGGTGGTGGCCCCTCCGGGTGTCCCCGCAACCCGGGCCTTCTCGGCACCTCAGGGTCATCTCCAGGAAGGGCCTGTCCGCCTGGCGCCCAGGACGTGGGGTTCTGCCCCAGCCTCGAGCTCAGCCCCCGAACAGCAAGAGCCACGTCCCTGCGGAGCCGCGCCTGGGGGCCGGAACTGCCCGCGCCTGGCCGCGCGAGGTGGGCGCCCCCGGCCCCCCGGCACTCCTCCCCCGAGAGGCCAGCGGCCAGGAGCTTTGGCGCCTCCCGGCCAGGCCTGCAGCAGCGGGGGACGAGGAGAACCCCGTGCAGGCGGGGGGCTCCTGGCCCTGCAAGCCGGGGACCAGGAGGGGGAGGCCGGGCCAGCGCCTCCTGTGCCCATCCTGGCCTGTCCCAGGTGGAGCCAGAGGTGGGGGCAGCCCTGGCCTCGACCCCCTGGATGCTTTGAGGTGGGATGGAGTCCCCAGGGCCTGGGCTGCCGGCACCCCTCCCTGCTCCCTCCCGCCTGGGATGCTTTCCCTCCTTACTCTTCCCTCCTCTCTGCTGAGCTTCCACGTCCGCCCTGGGCACTTCGGGCAGCTCCACGCAGGACCCCGCGGCCCAAGTGCGGAACGCCGGGGCTGGGGCTCGGGAGGCCACGCGCCCTTGCTGCTGGCGCCTGCAGGCCGTGCTCGGGCCAGGACCCGTCCCAAGGGCTCGCCCTGGGTTCCCCCAGAGGCCGGGTTCCCCTAGGCTGGGTCCGTGGGGGACGACTGGACGCGGGGGGCGGGGGGCTGGTGAGTGAGATGGGGTGAAGGGCTGGGAGCCCCAGACCCGCCTCTGCTGCCGCCCTGCCCCGTGCCCAGAGGCTGCCCGGCGTGGGCTGGGTCCGAGGGCGGGTGCCCGGGCCGGGCCGGATTTCCGGGGGGAAGCCTGGCGGCTGAGCGTGCTCCCTCCGCAGGTGCGTGGTCTGGACCGGCGACGACCGGGTTTTCTTCTTCAACCCCACGATGCAGCTGTCGGTGTGGGAGAAGCCGGGGGACCTGCGGAACCGCGGGGACCTCAACCGCATCCTGGAGGACCCCCCGCACAAGCGCAAGCTGGAGGCGGCAGCAAGTAACTGGGCGGGCGGCCCCGTCTATGAGGGGGGGCGGGGGGGCGCCGGCCTGCGGGGCGGGGGCAGGGCTTCAGAGCGCGCCTGGGGGGCTGCGGTGGCCGAGGCTTTAGGGTGCGCCCTGGCCCTGGAGGGCTCCTCCCGACCTGCTTCCCCGGGGGTGCGGCTCCGCCCCCCGCAGCGCAGCCTCAAGGGCAGCAGATGGAGCCGACTCCTCGCGGGAGGGTCTCCGTTTGGCTTCTGTGGGGTGTCTGGTGGGGCCCCGGGACACTCGCCTCGGGGGGCTCGAGATGGCACAGCTGCGTTTCTACTCAAATGCAGGGGTGCGTGGCTGGGGGTGTAGAGGACGGTGGAATCGGGGTTTGGGCTTTGATTCGGAGCATTGTTAGCAGTGCTGAGGGTGGGACCGGACGGTTCTTGCAAAGCGGCCGCGGACTCTTGGGATGGGCGCCGGGGGCCATGGTCGCTCAGCCCGCGACAGCGGGTCCTCGGCAGAGCCCGCGATGCCGCTGGGTGCGGGCGTGGCCAGCGCGGGGCTGGCTCGGCCTCGGTCTCCGGCCCCTCCTCTGGCGAAATGGATGCTGCAGGCGGGGGAGGCCGGGCCAGAGTCCCGGCAGAGCCTCAGCCCCGCCCGCAAGTGGCGCCAGGAGGGCTGGGCTGTGGCCCCGGGCCAGGGGACGCTCCTCGCCTCAGCTCGACTCTTGCAGGAGACTGGGCGGCCCCCCACCCCGCCTCCCCCGTTCTGCAGCGCGGCAGGGCCGGCTCGGGCAGGGCCCACGAGGCCAGGTGCAGCTGGCGTCCGCTTCTCTCGCCTGGACCAGGATAGGCCTGAGGGACATGGGCGCCCGCAGAGCTGCCCCTTCGCCACCTGCGTCCCGGGCTCTGAGGCCCGCAGGAGGGGACGGTGCGGGAGACACCTGAGCCCCGACGCGGTTGAAGGGTTTGTCTGAACGGAGTTGCTCCCGTCGGCAGCGTCAAGCGGACGGGGTGGGCCACGCGGGGGCCGGGGCTTCCGCAGAGGAGGTGGCGGGGACGGGTCGCTGGCCGTCCTCCTGGGGTCCCAGCCGGACCTCACGCTGGCCCGTCCACGCTGGCTGTGCTCACGGCCCGCTGGGCGCTGGGGCCTGGGTGGTCCCGGGTGGTCGGTGTGAGGACAGGCGCCCGGAGACTGGCCCTTCCTGGGCCCGGCTGCGGGTTCTGGACGGAGCCGCCTCCCGGGGCGCCCGGGGGGACCCAGCTGGACCACGCCAGCCCCGCGGCCCTGTGGGGTCGGCCGCGTTTCCCAGCAGCGAGTCTCGCGCCTTGAGCGTCCTGGCGCCTGCGTCTGGCCTGCGATGGGGCGGCTGAGCGTTCCCGTTGGCGGCGGGGTTTTCAGGAGACAAACGGAATAAATGGATTTTATAAAATGGCTGCCTCGTCTAAGTGCTGGTCGGCTTGGGGTGTGTCCCTGCGTGTGAGCCTGGGCACCCGCGGGGGGCGGGTGGGGGCAGGCCCTGAAGGCGCCCCAGTCCCCGGGGCGGCCGAGCGCGGAGCCCCGCCCCCCTCCCCGCAGCCGAGGCGCCTCCTCGCTGACATTGCGGGGCGTCAGGCGAGCTGAGTTATTTCCAGTCACCTTGCGGCGCGCCCAGGGTTTTTATGGCCGCGGCTGAGCCGTTAGTGGAGAGGAACAGCCGCGGAAGGGGGGGCGAGGGGCCGCGCCCGGCCGTGCTCCCCGTGGGGCTGCCTGGTCTCCACCCAGCCCTGCCCCGCCGGTCCCCAGGGTTCCCCAGGACCCGGTGGACACGGGGAGGGCCCTGCAGCTCCTGAGTGGCACAGGGTGGACGGTGTCGGATACTAGCTGGCCGGGGTTGGGGGGGGAGGTGAGGTGGGGGGCTGGGGAGGTGAGGGTGGGGGTGTTGGGGTGGGGGGTGTTGGGCGTCTGCAGGGGGTGTTGGGCGTCTGCAGTCTCACAGGCTGGGGGGCCCTGGGCAGAGCGGCCCCTGCCCGGCCCACGGGCCTGGAGGACAAACCCCGCGAGCAGGGCCTCACAGCTGCGCTCCCGGGAGCGTTGGTCGCCTGCCAGGCTGGAGAGGCCATCGGGGCCCCCTTGTTGGTGTCTCCTGCTCCCTTTGGGGCTCGTGGAGGGCGCCTCACTGGAAAGCCCATGGGCTCTTCCCAGAGGGCGGAGGCCCGGTCTCTGCAGCCTTTGAAGCTCGTGGTCAGTGGTGCGAGGCCCACTGTGAGGGACCCGGCCTGGGGCTGGGCCCGGAGCTGGGCCGAGTGAGCGGGCTGGCCATCGAGCTCGTCCTGCGGCCTGGCCAGCACCTGTGCAGGGGCTTAGCCCGTGGAGGCGGCTCCTTTGTGCAAAAGAGCGGCCAGATTCCCCCCGGACAGCCCAGAGGCGCCGGTGGGCCAGCGCCAGCTGCAGGGAGAGTCTGTTTCCTTCCAGCCGAGTCTGCTTACAAGTGGGGCTTCCCGGGGCTTCCCCAGGGCTCCCCAACCCGGCTGCCTGGCTTTCTTTCAGCCGACCCCGGCGACGGATCCAGCTCGGAGGACGGCAGCGACGACCAGAACGTGAAAAGCAAGAGGAACCGGTAGGTGTGGCTCCCCGACCCGAGCGGCCGCCCTTACGGGGTCAGGGTCTGTGGCCTCGTCCAGGCTCTGAAGCCTCCTCTCTCAGAGGCCCTTCTGGGCTCCTGCGGGCGCCGCCCCAGTGGCCGCAGCCCGTCCAGGCCCCCAGGGCCCCGCAGCCCACGCCCCCGGCGGCCGCCGGCTCCCAGGACTGAACCAGCTGCCTAAGCACACGCGGGTGCCGTCCGGCCCTCGGCTCGCGGCGGGCACCCCGGAGGCAGCCCCCGCTCAGAGGCAGGTGGCGTCTCCCCTGCAGGGCACTGCTCTGGGGTCCCTGGGGCCTCTGCGCGGCGGGGGCTCGGCCACGGCTCTGCCCTCCTCGTTCCGTGCGCCTCCTGGGCCTTTTGCCGCGTCCCGGTGCCCCTGAGCCACGCTGGGCCTGGCTCCCGTCCCGCTGGTCTCTGCACTGCTGGGGAGCGGCGTTTTCCGGACCCACCTCTTGCGCGGGCGCTGCCCTCTGCCCGCAGTCCCCCCGGAGCCGCCCGCTGCCACCCGAGCTTGTGACAGCGGCTTTTTCTGGAGGTGTGGCTCGCTTTCCCACGGCGGGCGCTTTCTTGGCCAGATTCTCGGCCTCTCGCCCTGCATCCTCTGCCTGTGGGACACAGGGCCTGTCCCCTGCTGTCCCTTCGCTGATGCTGCTGGGTTGACTGTCCGTTCTCTGGAGTTGGCCCCGCTGGGGTCCTGGCTCCGCGGCCCCTTGTCCCTGCGCACGCCAGGGCCCCGCTGTCCATTCTTGGGGTCCCCTGTTTCCCCAGGGCTGCCGCCCACCGCTCCCACTCACGGAGCCAGCCTCGCCTCGTGCAGGCCTGTCCCCTGCTGTCTGAGCCCGGGCCGCTCTGCCCCGTGGGAGGACCGGGCGGCTCGGTGCCTGCGCTGCGGGAGCCGTGAGGTTGCTCCCCTCTGCAGCGTCTCGGTGCTGTTAGGGGCCCGGTCCCGAGGCGCAGCTGGGCCATGTCTCCTCCTGCCCCGCTAAGGGCTATCGGGGCAGCAAGTCCAGGCGGGAGAGGACCTTAGGTTTTGTTGTTCCTCTACAAGCCACCGTCAGCCTCTCCGCTGCACCCAAATCCTCCGTCTCGAGGGCACAGCCCAGGCCCGCGCATCCACGCACATCAGGATCGAGCTCCCGGTGACCTGAGAACCGACGGGGATCACCCCCGGGGGAGAGCACCTGGGGCTGACCTGCCCTTGGGGGATCACAGTGTGGGCGCCTGGGCCGGGCAGGGGTCCCAGAACAGGACACGCTGGGCCCAGTGGGCGCCGCACCCCGGGAGCATATGGGCTCTCCTCACTGCTGGGGTCCTGCCCACTGGCCAGGCCAGCTCTGCCTGCAGGGGGGACGGACGGTGGACACAGCTGGTCATGGCCTACGATCTGTAGCCTTTAGCAGCACCTCCCAGGGGGTGCGGGACGGAGGGCCAGGGCCCCTCCTTGGCCAGGACACCCAGGGCCGCCCAGGAGGACCACATCTTGCTGTCGGACAGACCCGAGCCACGGGAGAGCGGCGTGCAGTCGGGCAGCCGGTGGATGCGGGAGGGGAGCGTCGGCCCCCAGCCCAGAGCCCGGGCCCTCCTCCTGTGGGCTGCGTGTGCCCAGCCACCTGCTGCGCCTGTCCCTCACGGGCGGCCTGGCCTCGCGGCGAGGCCAGATGATCTCTAGCTTCGTGCTCCGACCCAGCCAGGGCCTCTCGGCGGCGGCTCCACGGGCCGGCGACGTCCTCCCGCCCAGTGGCTTTGTTCGCAGCTACCCCTGGAAAGGGGTGGAGGCCCCCGCATCGCCCCCACGAGCCCCGAGACCCCGATTGACTCGCCGTTCTCCTGACTGCCAGAGCCTGCGCTGCGCTGCGCGGAGGCCGGGGCCAGAGAACACGGCTCTCGAGTGCCTCTGCCAAGGCCGTTTGTCACGCGCACACAATCCAGCGTCGGAGGCCCCACAAGGCAGAGAGACTTTGATTCCCGCAGAATCTCACGCTCGCCTGCGCCGGAGTTATAGGCTCGTGGCGTTTTGATGATAAATTTCCAGCCTCTTTGCCAGAAGAAAGAAGAGGTTCTCCCGCCTACTGAAGCAAATAAAAGGTGAGATGCCCCCCGGCTGAGCAGACAGAGGGCTGGCCCCGAGGCTAGTGGACGCCCGCGCCAGGAGACCAGGCCGGCGAAGCAGCCGCGTCCACCACTGCCCGAGCCGGGGCCACCCCCACCCCGTCCGACCTGTGGAGCGTCCCCTGCGCTGCACCCGCTGTGCCCTGTGGGCGGCCCCGCTGCATCTGTTTGGACCGAGTGTTCAGTTCCCACCCCCGACGCTGCCTCTTGCGCTGTGCCCCCCCACGGGCCCTGGCTGTGGAGACAGAGTGGGGCTCGAGGGGCTGATGGACATTCAGATGGGCAGCAGCCCCAAGACCCTAAAGCGCCCCATCTTGGGGGGTCTTGAGAGGGGCAGCGCCACCCCCTGCACCCCCACTCCCTGTACCCCCCTGTATCCCCACTCCCAGTACCCCATCTCCCTGCACGCCCTCCCTGCCCTTCCTGGAGCAGGATGCCAGACTGGCCACTCACCCAGCTGCCCGGTGTCAGCCCGCGTGAGCAGGGCGGTCACGTTCAGACTCATGGGCAGCAACATCCGGGCCAGCTCTGAAGCTCCCCATGGCCGGGCAGAGACTGGGACGGGCGTCCCGCCAGCGCATGCCACAGGGACGGCTGAAGACCCTGCAAGGCCCAGCCGTGGGGCCACTCGTGCTGGGAGCCAGGGCCACCCAGGCGTCCTGTGCTGACTGTGCCCTGCCACTGCTTACAGCGCTGGGCGCTGGCCAGGTGAAGCAGGACCCCGGGCACCCCACCCTGACCCAGGGCCCGCAGGGAGGGCAGCTCTCACCCAGCGGAGCTCCTGCAGGGCCGCTCGCCCAGTGCCTGCAGCCTCAGTGCCCCCAGCGGACGCTGCGGGCAGGCCGGCATCCAGCCCCAGTGCACAGTCGGGGTGCAGGCGCCTGGGGGCGGGCTGGTGGCCCCTGCCAGAGCCGCCCTCCGTTGGCGTTTCCTGCTCACTGGGCTTAGAGCCGCGGATGCAGACGCAGGAGCCTGTTGTGCGTTTAGGAGCCGCAGCGCCGGGAGGCACAGGGACACGGTGACGGCGGAATCAGGCGTTGAATATTTCAGCAGGATCAGAAATGAGCAGGTCATGTTCCCGCCGCCCGCCCGCGCCGGCGTGCTCAAGGCCGCCTCGTCTGCAGCAGAGACCATAGCAGAAAGGAGGCGCGGGGCGGGCTGGACAGCCACTTGCCCGAGGCCGCTCACCCGGCCACACCCCTTGCCCGGCGCCTCTCGGACCCTCTCTGCGTGGGGTCGGCCGCCTGGACACCGCCTCATCCGCATCTCCTCGGCCTGCTCTGCAGTCGGGCCAAGGTCAAAGCCGGCAGCTGCTGATTCTCTCAAGTGGGGGGCAGGGAGGGCCTGGGGAGGGGGCGCCGGGGCCACTCTGGGAGGGCCTGAGCCCACACTCCCTGGTGCCGACACGTGGCCTCGGCCAGCTCCGAGCCCCCACCTTCCGAGTGGCCAGGGCCCCTGCACACGGACGCCGGGTGTGTGGGGTGCGTGGGGGGTACGTGGGGGTGCGGGTTGTGCTGAGAAGGGCTTCAGCGCAGCTGCGGGGAACCCTGCCCCCCAGCCCCTCCCTCCCCCTTTCTCCCCCCACCCCATCTGCTCCCATCGTGGGGACAGTGAAAAGCCACTTTCCTTGACCCATAACCTGCAGCTGGTGGACTGAGCGTCCTTTGCCGGGTGGCCTCAGGTGGCCGCCCGAAAGACCTGGGGTGGTGAGGTCATGTCTGTGGTCTAGGGTGTTCTGGGCAGTGGCAGGCGAGGTCCCCTCTTTGCTCTTCAGTAGCACTGGCCCCTGAGAGGCAGAGTGACCGGCTTGCTGAGCCTGGACCCGTCCGGCCAGACATATGTGCCCGTGGGGCAGCGGGACACGCCCAGACCTCCAGACCCAGGGCAGGGTGCCCCTCACGTCCCAAAGGGTGGGGACGGCAGGCCCTGGGCCTGGGGACCCTGACCTGGGATCGGCTGGACAAGGCCAAACCCCTCTCCTGCCACACCTGGCCCGGACGCTTCCCAGCGCCCTGCCAGCCTCCGGGGCATGGCCAGCGGCTCGGGCGCCCTGGGACCCCATCGGCTGGCAGCAACGCCAGGCCGCCCCCACGCTGCTGTTGTCAGCTGAGAATTCCTCACAGAGCAGTCCCGGCCCACCCTTGGAACGGGACACACGCAGCCCATGGTGACCTTCTGTTCCCAAAATCCCACATGATCACATGAAGGGCAGAGACTGTGCGTCCGGAGGTAGCTGGTCTGTGAACGGCCCCTGCCGGGCGGCACCCATGTCGTGGGTTAGTCCGGGGCTGCCCTGAACAGCAAAGACGCCGTGAGGGAGGGCCCAGGCCTGCCAGGCGGGCCCGTGGCGTGAGTGACCGCGTGTGCTGGTGACCGCGGCGTGAGTGTCCGGGAGCGGGCGCTGTGAGCGTGGCTGTGCGCAGAGGCTGAGCCTGAGTGGGCCCCTGGCCTGGGCCTCGGGGCGCTGGGTTGGGCCTGGACGCCCTCCCGCCCTGCGAGTTGGTGGGCTCGGCCTCCACGGAGCGGGCGCTTTGGTCCAGGCTGAAGCTGCTCTGGAGGGCCTGGGGCGGGAGCCGGGCCGAGGGCAAGCCGGCTGGCTCCGTGGCCTCCAGGAGGGAGGCCTCCTTCCCTTGGGCACCCGGCGTGGCACAGCCCCCCTCGGCCCCCCCCACCTGCGATGCCTGTGTCGTCCCAGAGCCGGACCCTCCTGGCCACCTGCGCGGCTTTGCTGCCTAGAGGGACCGAGCCCGCCGTCCCAGGTGCGGGGAGGTGCAGGGCCGGGCGCAGCGGGGCCAGGGCTGTTTACCGTGTCCTCTGCCCGAAGGACGGAAGGCCGCGAGAGCCCCGGGCTGGCTGAGACGGACAGCGGCGACCCAGGCCCCAGGACGCCGCCCCCGATCCTGCTGCCCCTGGAGGAGCGGGTGGCCCACTTCCGAGACATGCTCCTGGAGCGTGGGGTAAGGGCGGGGCCCCCCTGGAGCTCGGTGAGGGGGAGCCTCCCTGGAGGGGCCCTGGAGGGGCCGCCCTGGGGCCCCAAAAGGAAGCACCGTGTCTCTTGTTGGGGTCGGTCTCGGGTGTCCACCCCCAGAGGGCCGCCCAGAGCAGCGAGTGCAGCAGGGACCCCTCTCCCTGGAGCCCCCAAGCGTCCTCAGCAAAATCTGAAGTCCAGACAGCCCGACTCTGAGCCGCGGCAGAATCGGGGAGCCGAGGAGCCGTGTCCGGGGCTCCTTCCAGGGGACTCCTGCCCGCTCTGCTCAGGGGTGCATAGGCAGGTGCGAGGGACCAGGAGGAGGGAGCAGCGCCCGAGGCCACCGGGGGCTGAGCCCCGAACCCCGGTCAGCAACCCCAGGCTGCCCCGCGGCAGGAACAGCTGCGACAGGACCCTCCGAGGGGGCCCGGGCAGGGCTGGGCTGCCCGGTGGGCAGGACTCTGGGCTTGGGCGCAGCCGGGCATCCTCTCCTTGTTCTGTCAGTGGGGAAACAGCCTTGGCCGCGTCGAGCGGAAGGAGAAGCAGCCTAGGCCAGCCCACCATGCCGGGCCACCTGACAGGTGCACCGTCCACGCGGTGCCAAGGGCAGCTGGCCCCACGCCGGACCACAGAGGACGTGCTTGTTGGCAAAAGTCAGGGTTTTAAAAACTGCCTTCATCAGGCTGATTTAATTCCAAAAGGCTGCAGCCCCTCCCGCCCCTCGGGTTATTGTTTGGCGCTGCTTCGACCACGGACTCCTGGCCACCGGGGCGGCTGGGAGGTTCGCCCTGGCCCGGCCGGGTGCTGCCTGACCACTATCCCCACCTCCGGCCAGGTCCACCCAGGGGGGAGTTCCTGAGAGGGAGGCGGGAGGCGGGGCCCCCCCTTCCCGCGCTGGGACACGCTGCGCCCGGACCCCCTGCTCGCTCTCCAGACACCCCAGCCGGGCGGGTCAGTAGGGACCAGGCTCAGGGAGCCCCCGTGGAAACAAAAGCCCCACGCCAGCATCTGCGCTTCCCGGGACAGGCCAAGCCCCTCGCGAGGACCCCAGGAAGTCGCCTGCGGCTCCCACCCTGACTCCCGCCCTGGGGACCCTGCCAGCTCATTTTATAAGTGCGGGGTCACGGGGTGAGCTGAGCCCCTGCGATTTCTAGTTGCTAAAAAAGGAGCCTCGGGAAGGTCGCGTTTCCAGGGACGCAGGTGAGCGAGGCCCGCGCTGCGCTGGCTCTGAAGCGAGTCCCCGTGGCGGGACGGGCTGGGCCGGGGCGCCTGGGAGTTGGCCGAGGGCCGGGCCGGGCAGGGTTTCCCGGCTTGTGGTAAGTGCATGGGCTTGAAGGGAGGTTTTCCTTTTCGTTTTCCCAGCACGCGCCACCGAGACCTGTCTTAGACTTCGCTCCTAAGGAGGCAGGTTTCACCGAACAGCAGATTATTATGTAACCCTCACTGCTTCCGTGAGCGCATCAGGGACAGTTCATGGAGTTTTTCCTTCTGCGCAGTCAGTCCCTGGGACCTCGCTTGACGCCCGGGAGCCACAACGTGGGGGCTCGGGGGCTCCGCAGCCCTCTGGCGGGGCCGGGTGCCCGTGGCCTGGCGCGGCGCCCGCTTCTGTGTGGGGTGGAGATGCCCCTCTGCTTCCTGGGCTCCCCGGAGCCCAGCGGTGCCCCCCAGGCGCCCCGAAGTGAGAAAAGAGAAAAGACCCCGAGGCGCTACCCAGGAGGCTCCGCCACCCGCGGGGCGCGTTCCCTCCGGTCTTTTTCTCTAAAGTTAATTTTTTTTTAAATCTCAAGAAATTTGTATCCTGGACTACAACCAGCTCTGGCGCAGCTGAAGAAATCATCGTTTCAGTGTAATTGCGTTTCATCCCCTTCAGCCTACATCGTGCCCCCCGCTGTCCTCGGCGAGGCTTGGGTGCAGCCCCGAGCCCGGAGGCCACGCCAGGCGGGCAGGCCCATCCCCGCGGCCGCTCCTCCCCCTCGGCCCCCCGCTCCCCTCTGCTCTGGGAAGGGCCTGGCGCCCCTGCCTGTCCCGGAGCCTCGTCCCCCTCACCCCTTGCCTGCTCCTGGAGAGCACAGAACCCCAATGGGGGAGCCCGAGGGAGGGAGCCTGGCTCGGGTGCCTGGCCAGTCCTGGAACCTGCCGGCGGGATGGGGGGGGGTGTGAGGCAGGGGTGTCGTGAGGGGACCTGGGGCAAAGAAAGAAGGAGGCAGAGGCCAGGGAGTGGGCTCTGCCACAGGCCAGCGGCCACCGGCGTGGCCACCCTGTGCTGGGGTGACGGGCTCCTCGTGCCGGGTCCCCGTGAGCCTCAGCCTGCTGGGAAGTGGGTCCGTCACCGAGGACGGATGTCGACAAGGGTCTCCTGGCGCTGAGCTCGGGAGTGCGGGAGACGCGCCCTCCCCGAGCCGGGCTCTGAGCTCTCAGAGGCCTCCTTCCTGCCCTCGAGACGGGCTGTCCCCGGGCGCGGGCAGCGGGCGTCCCCTGTGGCCCGGCCTGGCGTGTCTGCGGGTCCCGAGCCCACGCCCTCCTCCGCCGCCCCCGCGCCTCGAGGCTAAGCGCACTGTCCACTCCCCCTCAGGTGTCCGCGTTCTCCACCTGGGAGAAAGAGCTGCATAAAATCGTGTTTGACCCCCGCTACCTCCTGCTGAACTCCGAGGAGCGGAAACAGGTAACGCTGGTTCACCCCGGGGACAGCCCGGGAGACGCAGGCTGGGGGGATGCTGCTGCCCCTTTGGGGGTGGGGTCTGCACCCGCCGTGAGAGCGGGGTGAGCGCGGGTGCAGGGACGGTCCTGGAGCTGCCCCCAGCACAGCCGTCAAGGCCCAGAAGGCAAACGCTCACACTCACAGGTTTGGGGACCCTGACACACCCCAGGGGCCGTGCTGGAAAGACAGGTCGTGGTGACAGTCGTGCAAGGGCAGAGGCCCAGGGGACAGCAGCAGCAGGAGCAGAGGATGGAAGTTTCTAGAGCAGGTCCCTGGAAAGCAAGACATGGCTCAGAGGGACCAGGCCCGGAGGTCATGGTTGTTGGCACAGTGGGCCACGGAGCCAACACTGCTTCCCAGATTGGACAGACGGACAGACGGACAGGCGGCCAGACTGCAAACACGGATGGTCCCCGCCCAGCCGGGTCTGGAGACGAATCCCGGAGGATCCACAGCCCTGTCTGGCCCCCCAGCGGCGGCGACCCCTCTGCTCTTGGGGCAGACGTGACGGGCGTGGGTGTGTCGTGAGGGGCAGACAGAAAGCAGGAGGGCAGGGGTGGGGGAGCGGCCACACGTGCCCCAGGCCTCACACCAGAGCAGAGCCAGCGGCCACCATCCCCAGCCACGGGGTCAGGAGCTGCCTGGGCCGCGTGGGGCGCCTGCTGTGTGGCCATCTGCTCCTGCCGCTGGCCGGCCCCTACGGGCTCTGGGGCAGGCCAGGTCCCCCAGACACAGGACTGCGTCTCCTGGCCCTGTTGCCAGCCAGTTGAGTCACATTTTCTGGAAAGAAACCTTCGAGCGCGTGAGAAGTGCTTAGAGGTGCCTCAGAAAACGCTGCGTTGAGCCGCGCGGACGCCCACGTCCCCGGGGTGAGGAGAACCAGGACCTCGTCATGGCCAGGCATCACCTCTGCCTTTTGTGATACGAAAAGCCAGAAAGTCCGACTATTCAACCAAAACAGTCAGAGCCTGTCATGTGTGTCCGACACGCCGCTGAGCCCGCCCTCAGGACGCGCCTGCCACGCTGGGGGCCTGCGTGCTCCCCCCACGCCCTTCCCGCTGGCGCAGGGCCCGGAGCGGCCGCAGCAAGCCCTTCTGCTGAGCAGGGAGCACCGCTCGCGATTCAGAGGCGCCGGCCGCCCTCCGCGTCCCTGGCTAAAGCTGTTTTTCGAGCCCGGAGCCAATGATGTGGTGGCGGGAAGAGACGCAGTGCCCTGGGGTGCCGAGAGCGCCAGAGCCCATCGGCACAGCCGGCTGGGCCAGCTGCCCCGGGTCCGGCCATCCCGGCCCCGCCACCCGGGGGGCGCCCTGGTGGAGAAGCACGTGGCCTCTGGGAACCCAAGTCTCACCCCAGCCGGCAGCGGGGACGGAGGCTGGCCGCTGACCACACTGTCCTGTCTGGTCTGCCGCCCGCGACAGCTCTGTCTTGTGTGTTTTCAGATATTTGAGCAGTTTGTCAAGGCCAGAATCAAAGAAGAATACAAGGAAAAGAAAAGCAAACTGCTGCTCGCCAAAGAAGAGTTCAGGAAGCTTCTGGAGGAATCTAAGGTGTCGCCCAGGTAGGGGGGTGTCGCCAGAGTTGCAGCTGAACCTCCCCAGGTATCCTCAGAGCAGCTCTGGAGCCCGGGCGGGGTCACGCGCAGGGCTGAGCCCCACCGTCTGGGACCACAGGGAGGAGGACTCTGCCGGCCGCCGCCCTCTCTCCTAACAGCCCTGGCAGTGCCCCTCACTGCTCATGGGAAACCCACTAGGTCGTAATAATTTAACACAAAATGAAGCGTCTGCAGGGGCAGGGGCCGCAGGCCTGGGCCAGGGCCCAGCTCCTCTCCTGGGCCCCGGGAGCCTCCTGCAGGCCAGGTCGGCCTGAGCCGCACTGGCCCTGGCTTCAAGGTCAGCCCTTGAAGCCAGCCCTTGGGCAAGCCGGAGCCTGCACCTGCGAGATGTGTCCACTCCTGTGTCCCTGAGCTGTCCAGCCCGCGGGGCCTCGCCTGTGTCCTTGTCAGAGGCTCCCTGACCCAGCACAGACCCACCTCTCGGTGTTGGGGCCCGACAACATGTCAGTCCCTGGGGCAGACGTTGGCGTCAGCACGGAGCGAAGCCCATGCCGGCATCCCCTGGTGGGGGACAGACAGGGTTCCGGGAGCAGGGTGGGCGGGGCCACGGCCAGGCTGCTCGCCCCTAACCGCTAAAGGGACACGTTTCTGGAACAGACCTGCGGGAGCTGTGAACAAGGCGTGGGGGGTGGCGCAGGAGGGGGCAGTGGCCGGTCGGGCCAGGGTGAGAGCCGCGGTGCTGCTCACGCAGGGGCTGGCGAGGGTCCACCGTCCCAGTGGCGCGGGCCTGCGAGCGGGAAGCCGGGAGGCTCTCAGCTGGCAGCTCAGGAACCTGCTTGCTTTCCAGGACCACCTTCAAGGAGTTTGCCGAGAAATATGGCCGGGATCAGAGGTTTCGACTTGTGCAGAAACGAAAGGACCAGGAGCACTTCTTCAACCAGTTCATGCTTGTTCTGAAGAAACGGGACAAGGAAAACAGACTGAGACTCCGGAAGATGAGATGAGTGTGGGAAATGCAACAAGACTGAGAGTTCCGGGCAAGGGGCGAACAGAGGAGGAAGCACAGGCAGCGGGGCGTGTGCACAGGGGGCGTGTGCACAGGGGGTGTGTGCACAGAGGGGTGTGTGCACAGGGGGAATGTGCACAGGGGGCATGTGCACTGAGGGCTGTGTGCACAGAGGGGCGTGTGCACAGGGGGTGTGTCCACAGGGAGCTGTGTGCACAGAGGGTGTGTCCGTAGAGAGCTGTGTGCACAGAGGGGTGTGTGCACAGGGGTGTGTCCACAGAGAGCTGTGTGCACAGAGGGGCGTGTGCACAGGGGTGTGTCCACAGGGAGCTGTGTGCACAGGGGTGTGTCCGCAGAGAGCTGTGTGCACAGAGGGGCGTGTGCATGGGTGTGCTCTGCAGGTGCCGTGGGCTTCCTTCTCAGAGGATTACTGTTTCATATTGAAGCTCTCTCTTTTGTACGATGTTCAGACTTTGATGCATTTCTAATGGCCATGATATGTCGATCTCTTAATTGTTTTAATTATGCAAATGACTGGTAATATATACAAATTAGAAATCCACTGCAGGTTCGTCACAAAGCAGCAGCGTCCCCACGGTGGAGTCCATTAGCTGAACCTTCTCTGAAGCCCCCGGGGCCCCGGGGCCGCGGGCGTGGGGCGCCGCGGCGGCCCGTCCAACTCCGGAGAGCAGCAATAGGCCATCGTCGCCACGCGCGGCGCCGGACGCCTGGCCCGGACCTGGGCCGCCGCGGTGGGCCCGGGAGGGCGGTGCGGCCGCCACAGTTCCTACTGACAGAAGAATTATTTTGTACAAATTCATCATATGAATATTTGAGTTATTTTTATCGTACGGCCAGAGTTTGCATGAGATTTTTCTCATCATCTTTGTATAAAAAATTTTTAATTTTTTTTAAGTAATAAATATTTTAAACCAGCGTGCTTCGGCGGCTGAGCCTTCCCGGAGCCCCTCAGCGCGTGTCTCGGCGCTGGTGGGGCCACTCGGATCGCACCGCTGGGTCTGGAGAGCCCAGCACGCCCGTCGCCGAGGGGGCACAGCGCCCACAGGCAGCTCCTCCTGCCGGGCGTCCGCGGAGCCCCTGAGCCGCCTCCTCTGAGCAGGATTCGCAGGTCAGCTACAGGGCCCCTGTCCTCGCTGGTCAGCTACCGCGCCAGCCTGTCCTCGTCACCCCAACTCAGGGCCTGTGCTCCATGGGGGACACCCATGACCCCAATTCGGGGCCCATGCTCTGTGGGGACCCCCGTCACCCCATCTCCAGACCAGATACCCAGGCCGCCAGCCGTGGCCAGTCCTGCTAGGCCGGCTCAGTGCAGTGTCCGCTCTGCCCCTGCGCTGCGGCCTCCCGGCCGGCCGAGCCATTGGGATGACAAATCGCTCCAGCCAGCTGCCTGCCTACGGGCGCCGACCTGTCCCGACCTCGGTTTGCAAACCACAGATGAGCAGCTGCCCTCCGGGGCGGGTTCCCCCCAGCACAGAAAGCCTCGCAGCAGAATGGCCACCCGCGCACCCTCCTGCCCGCGCACCCTCCTGCCCGCGCACCCTCCGCGCCGGGGCACCCTCCGCCTCACAGGCTGCCGGGGCCTGCCGGAACACTGGCAGGTGTGGAAACCGCTCCAATCCCCCCCACTCCTCCGGGCAAGTGCCCTCATGGGGGGAGCCCCTGGCCTCCCCCGCCCTCCCCCACCCGGGGCTCCGAAACCAGAACCGGCCTTTCCCCAAGGCAGGGATGATGCGAGGGAGGGAGGGGGCGAGCGGGGCTGGGGGGCACGCGCCCTGCTGTGGGCCGGGCCAGGCCCGGCGGTTCCTCCCGCTCTGCACCCTCGCGCCAGCCCGCCTGTACTCCAGCCACCAGCTCTGGGAGCCCACGCCCTGGGGGATGGCAGAGGCCGCGGGGGACCGACCAGTTCCCGGGTGCCGGTCTTCCCTGGCACCCCTTCTCCTGGCTAGGTCCGGCCACAGCGGGCGTCGTTGGGGGCCACTGGCCCTTGTCCCGATGAGCCCAGGACGGTGCCGGCGGGGGGGGCGCTTTCAAACCTCCCCACCGGCCCGCAGGCTCAGCCTGGCTCCAGGAGGGTGGGCAGGGCTGCCCCGGGGGCCCGGCAGGTGGTGCCCGTGGAGGGCTCCGTCACATCCTGAGAGAGACACCTGCCCCCCAGGCCGTGGGCTGCAGGCCAGCTGCCCTCTCCCTACCTGCCTGCTCACGCGCCCCCGGGACTTCCCAGGTGTGGGGGGCAGGGCCTGGCTCCGGCCCATGGGGCAGAGTTCGGGGGACCCAGGGCCAGCCCAAGGAGCCTCCTCTGGGTGCCCACGCCTGCCGGACTGTTGTTTCAGGGGCGCTGAGGAGCGTCACTGAGATGCTGGACGCATAGAGGCCTCAGAACAGGGGTCACAGCAGGCTGAGGGGCCAGGACCCCCAGGCGGGAAGACTGAACGGAGCTTTCCTTCCCGTGGGCTCTCCTGGGCAGTGCCCCTTGCCTGGAGCCCGCTGGCCGCCAACTCTGTGCCAGACTGGCACTGGTCCGAGCTGAGCAAATGCCCAGTCTGAGAAGCTGCCCGGCCCCGGCTCCCCCAGGCCCTCCTCGCCCACACTCCCCTCTTCCCCGCCCGCCTCGCCCGCTGCGTCTGTGGGGCCCGGGGCGGTGCGGGTGCCCCGCAGTGTGTGCCGCGCTGGCGGGGGTGGGAGCGCGCTGGGGCCCACGCTGGCTGTACCCCCGGCGCGGAACGGGCGACAGAAACGAGGCCACAAACACGCAGGAGTTTAGGTTTTATTTAGGATATAAAAGAAACGCTCGCTGCGCCCTGCACGTCATAAACATCTCTTGCCACCACACGCCACTTGGCAGCTCACCCCAGATTCCAGACAGGGGGACCCCGCGGGTCTGCCTGCCACAAAGGCGGCGGCTCAGGACAGGGCGCCCCGGCAGGCAGCAGGGCCAACGCCGTCCCCCACAACCAGACCCCACCCCATGTCCCATGGCTGTGGGGCCCACGTGCCCCGAGTCAGGGCACAGGTCCTGGGTTACAGACTTGGGGGTCCTTTGTGTGGGGGTGCTGCAGCTGAGCCCCTGCCGCCGCCCTGTCTCCCGTGGGCAGCCAACGGCCAGGCCCCCCTCGGCGACACCCTGGGACTGTCACAGCCGACCATGGACGTGGCCGCGCTGGACCCGGCTGTGCTGGGGGTGGGAGCAGACGCGCCACCCCTGCTCGCGAGGCCGGCACCCCCGTGTCTCCCGCATTGACACCCAGTGTAGCCCCTCCCTGCCTCACTCGGGGTGACACCCAGCCTCCACCCGGCGATGCCAGCGGCGGTGTGGGGAGAGTCGGGGCGCGCCCACCCCTGCACCCAGGCCCCTTCCCTCCCAGGGCCCGCGCCCGCGTCCAGCTCTTACGCTTTCTTGAGGCTCAAGCTGCCTGACCCCAGGGTGCCCCAGCCTGAGGGCGGTCAGGGGTGCGAGGAGTCGGCCTGGGTGAGGGAGCCCCTTCACGCGCGACCGGATCCCTCCGTGGGCTCGGCCAGTGGGGCTGTGGCACCTGGGGTGGGGCGCCCTGGAGCCAGCGACGGGGACCGGAGGGGCTGTGGGGGGGACGTGACCCCGCAGCGCCCAGCCCCGAGGTGATGGCTGGGCTAACGGCCTGCGGAGCTGTTATTATAATCCCATTTTCTTATTATGCAGACTGAGCTAGGGTGGAGAATATATAACCTGATTATGCGCATATAATGTATTAAGCCAGGAAGGTCTTAAAATTAAAACATTTAAAAAGAACTATCTGGGGAGGTAGTTAAAATCCATTTAAATCCTTATCAAATAATGAAAATACTTCAGAAAAAAAAATCAGCCTCTTAGCTATGTGCTCCCTTCCGCAGTCATTTGTGTTTTTAGCAAAAAACGAAAGACAAATTCTCATGAAAATATTTAGGATTGAAGGTGCCTTGGAGCTGCGCTGAGTCAGCGGATGGGCTGGGGCACGGGGAGCGCGCGGAGCCGGGGTTCGGGCCTCGGAGCCCAGCGCCCGCCCGTCCCAGGCCTCTCCCTCTGGGGGCCAGAGGCCGCCCGGCTCAAGGTCAGCCGCCTGCCCGTTCTTTTCCTGATTTTAGAATCAGCTTAAAATATAAGTTTCTGATGAAGGGCCGATAATGAGATTAGAGCAAAATCTGCAGCTCTAGAAATTTATTGGAAGTCTCAGCAGAGTTGTGGTATAAAATATTGATTAATTGAAAGATCTTTTCTCCTGCAAGAGAGAGACAAGAGGCTAAAGTTAGAAGGTGGGAGGGCCGGTGCCCCGAGGCCGGGCCTGGGGGCTGCCGCGCCCTCAGGGGACGCCCCCTCGGTGCGCCTGGGGCTGCGCCGAGTCCCCTGCTGGGTTTGGGGGAGCTCAGCGGTTTGTGCTAATGCAGGGACCCCTCTCCCAGGACCGTGAGGGCACCTTGGGGCAGTGGATTTGGAGGAAAGAGCTGGGGACCAGCCTGGAGGGGTGGCCTGAAGTCGGGGTCACACATGAACGCCCGCCGCCTCCAGGCCCTCCCTCCCCGGGGCTCAGCGGGACGGGCGGGGGCGCCCTGGGCTCGGAGGCCTCCTGGCTGGGCTCCCTGCTCCCGGGTGCTGGCTGGAATCGAAAGTGTCAGACCACCGGGTTCAGAAATTATTAAATGCATCATCTCCTCCTGAAATATTCATTTTATTTTGCTATAAAATGTTCGTGATGAGCACATAAACAGGGAGCCTCACGCAGCTGCTGCAAACAGCGCGAGGCTCTGCCCCATCCCCGTGGCGGCGGCGCTGGCCATGGGCGCCCAAGCCTGCGGGAGGCACCGGTCACGGCCGCGGTCAGCAGCTTCCCCGGGCGGCCCCCCGGCGCCACAGCCGTCGAGCCCCTGCAACGCGGCCCCGCCCGCTCGCAGCCACCTTCCTCGCCCGCTCGCCGCGGGAATGAAGGAAAAAGTAGAATTATAAAACATGCGGCCGTGACCTTCCACATTCATGGTTTTTCAACCCCTCGCCCTATTTGTGCCTCTTTCTCACACGCGCACACACGCGCACACACGCGCACACGTGCGCACACAAGCCGACAGCGCCAGGCGCGCACTTCTCTTGCTGGTTTGAGAGGCAGGTTTGAGAGCACGATCTTGGCGCCTGCACACACCCCGCCCGCCCGCAGGCCACGGACCAGTCCTGCTGACCAGCCCCGCTTCCAGGCTGGGCGCACAGCCGTCTTCATGCTGGACCGATCGCTGCAGCACCTTCCGGCTTCTTCCCCCGTCATGTGCCCTCACCGAGGGCCAGTCGGCGCTGCAGGAAGGTGGCGGCCAGCTCCCCGCTGCCCACCCCTCCCCCCAGGCTCTCCGAGCCCTGGCTTCAGGCCAACCAGCATCCCTCGTGGATGTGGCTCTTGTCCCCAGCAGCCAGGAGCCGTGTCCCCTCGGGAGCGTCCTGGCCTTGCCTTGGTGGCATGCTCTGGACGGGCAGCCCTGAGGCCCCGGGGCTGCTTGCAGGGGCGGGATGCTGGCAAGTTTGCTCCAGCAACCAAGGGGGTGCTCCCTCCTGCCTCCTCGCTTGAACAGCCCTCAGGGCGGCCCAACCCGGCTGCACCTGGGGCCAATTTGAGTTTTGGTAAATTACAGTCTTTCCAGAAAGAACAATTCTCTTCTGAAAGGATCTTTACTCTGCGGGTATTTTGCGGAGGCGCAGGCGCGGAATTGAACCACCGCTCCGCTCAGCTCGGGGGCTGCAGCCTGGCGCTGTGGCCGCCTCCGCGCTCGGGAGCCCACCTGTGCCACGTCCTGCGCCCTCGCGTGCTCCGGGAGCTGGGGGCTGAGGCCAGACGGCCTTGCAGCCGCCTCCAGCTCCCACCGGGTGGGACGGGGATGGGGGTTCAGGCGAGGCCAAGGAGTCGCCCCCAACAGCGGCCTCCCCGCTTGGAAGTCCAACCCAACTGCCTGACACCTCTCGGTTTGTGGGGTGCGGCCTCCAGGCAGGGCGTGTGACGGCGGTCTGGGGCCGGGGGGGTGGAAAGGTCTAGACACACCGAGGAAGGCTTCCCTGAAGTGCGGTCTCGCCAGCCGGAACCTCGGGAAACGACCTTATTCTCCCTCAAAGGCAGGAGCTGTGACGAGTGGGAGGGGCTGAGAGCTCTGGAGGAAAACGCTGAAGCCAGAGGACAAGCCAGACACGGATGGGGCTTTGCGGGGCACCCCCGGGCCCACTGTCGGCCTCGGGTCCCGGAGCCCGGCCCTTCAGAGCTTGCCAGGAAGCCTCGCGTTGCAGAGAATTCTTGACTCAACTCTGCATCACAGAAAAATTAAGTTTTAAATGGCAGTAAGTCCGGGGGACCCCCCGCCCCCGCAGTCTCCCCTAGGCACTCTCAGTGGCGCGGATGCTGCGGCCACTGCGGGCCAGGGACATGCACTGACCTTCCTTGGCTGGGATGTCCCTCGCCAGATGCCAGCTGAGGCAATTTAGGAGAAATATCTTTAGGTTGAAAAACGCGCCCCTGGGCGGGGCCTCCTGCGTCAGGTGGGTTTGCCCCACCCTGAGAGCCCGGCCTCCTGCCTGCCCCGCCTCCTGCCTGCCCGGCCTCCTGCCTGCCTGGCCTCTTTATCAAATCCCGGCGCCATGAGCGCCTAATCGCTCCTGATTTACTAGAAATGACAGGGAACAAAAGCTCAAGTCCCAGGGCCTTTGGCACAAACTACGCGAGGAGAACACCCGGTGTCTCCTTGGCCATGGGAGGAGCTTCCAGAGTCCCCGGCCCGGGCTCAGCTCCCAGGAGACGCTGGCCGGGCGGGAGCTCAGCCAGGCTGTGGGGTCAACCCTTGGCGGGCGGGCCGGAGCCAGCGGAGCAGGCAGGGCGGCCCGGCAGGCCCCTCAGGGATCCAGGTCTGCAGTGGGGCGGCCGCAGCTGTGGGGCACCGGCCCTTCACCCCACTGCACCCCAGAGCCCGTGGGGGAGGCGGCGGGCACCGGCCTGGGCACGTCTGCGGCCCCTGAGCTCAGCCACCCCTGCAGGGAGGCAGCCACGCCAGCCGGCCCTCTGCCTGCACGGGTCCAGCGAGTCGGGTGCAGGGAAGCCCAGCCCACCGGTGAGCGCCCGTCTGGAGGGATTCCGCCTTCCAAGTGACGTCAGCAGGGGGATCGTCAAGGCCCCCCACCCCCCGCGCACGCTTGCCGAGGACACGCGGCCGTGGACCATCAGCGTGGGCCATGGACGACCTGCATGGCCGTGGACCATCAGCGTGGGCCATGCAGCCGCAGACACATCGGGCGGCCGCGGGGTGGGGGGTCCACGCAGGCCGCGGCGGTCCTCCTGGGGGCAGTGGGGAGAGCCTCGGAGAGGCCTGTTCACTGACAAAGCCGCCGCCTGAGCCCCTTGAGATGCGGCGAGCAGACCTGCCCGCTGAGACCTTCCTCGAGTCCAGCGACCGCGACCGGGCGGGCAGGAGCCATGGGCGGGGGACGGGACAGAGGGGCAGGTCAGGAAGCGGGTGTCTCCCGCGAGCGGGGCTTTGGGGCAGCGGCCGCCGCATGTGGGTGTGGGCGTCGGGAGGTCAGGCAGTCTGAGGGGGAGAAGCTTTGGCCCGGGGGGCTCCCCCGACACAGGTAGCCAGTTTGTCTCTCCCCGTTTCTCGCAGTTCCCCTTCACCAGCACAGCAGGGTTCACAGCTCGGCTTCCCCTTTGTTGCAGCCCCCCCGCCCCGGAAGAGAAACAAGCTGCCCCCCCTTTCCGTGCAGACCCTCCCCCCCCCCATGAAAACAGGCTGGCGACCACCTCTGCTGGCACCGTCCCCTCCCTCAGGATGGAGGAGCTGACGCCCCGGCCTCTGGAGACCCCTCCCCTGCTCTGCCCTCCCCTTCCCTGCCCTGCCCTCCCCTCCCCTGCCCTGCCCTCCCCTCCCCGGTCTCCGTGCTGACACCGGCCCCTCCCCGTGATGAAAACCAGCCGGTGCCCGTCCAGCTCCGGTTGAGCTGGCGCCCACTTGGCTCCCTGCGGGCCCCTCCCCTCCCCTTGGCGAGCCCCTACCCCTCTCCCCGGCACAAACGCCCTGCCCGCGGCCAGAGAGCAGGACGGGGTGAGGCTGCCGCCCTCCTCGTGTGTCGACAAATAAAACCGCTTTCCTGCTCCTCAAACTCGGTTTCCTTTCACCGGCTGAGGGAGGCGGAGGCCGCGTCCGGTAACACCCCCCTGCAGATTCCTGGGTGACGCTCTGCCCAGCCCCTGCGGTTGGGGCGCGGGTGCCCCCGAGGGGCCGCACCGATGTGTATGTTGCCCTCGAGTCTCCTGTCGTCACAGCCGCATCTTCGGGCCTGTCACCGGCAGACACGGCCCTCGACCCCGGGGGGCACTTGTTGGCGCCTCCGAGGCTGGGCCCGCGCTGATCGCAGCGCCAGTGGGGCTCAAACAAGCCAAGTCTACAGCCGGTACCGACGCACGGGCCCCTCAGACGCTCACCGGCTCGCGGGCTCGCGGCCCTGCCCGCAGCTGCGCTGGGTTTCGAGGGCCTCCCGGGGGGCCGGCCGGGGCTGCCTGCGCGGGGCCATCGCCCGGGGTCTCCGCCGCAGGGAGGGGCAGACACGAAACACACACCGCGATGGCGGCGCCCGTCCTCCCGGGTGAGGCCCACCTGCCTCCCGCCCGCTGGCGGCGTCTCGGTCCTGCCCAGCCCCGGCCCCCACGCAGGGCGGGCCGAGAGCGCCCGGAAGCCGGGACTGGGCCGACCAAGCCCCTTCCCATGTGCCAGGCATCTGGACCAGGCGCTGGGGCCCTCGGACGCCCGGGCCCGGAGCCCCCACATCAGACATCAGGACTGGGAGTGCCTCTTGCTGTGGACCCACAGACGTCGCCGCGGCTCTCAGGGGCTGGGCAGACTGTGGCTCCCTCCTCCCAGCCCCGCTGTCCGGGTGTGAGGAGCCGTGAAGAAGTTCAGGTGCCCGCAGGCAGCACCCGGGATCAGCTGCTCTTGTTGCCATGGTGACTGCGCCCTGCGGAGAGATTGCTGAGGGGGAGGGGGAGAGAGGGGCAGGGCGGGCACCTCGGCCCCCCCTTAAGAGGGAAGACCCGCCAGGGCATCCTGAGGGCGTGCGGGATGAGCCATAGGCGGGCACCGCCCCAGGTCACCAGTGCCCAGCCGCCGGCCGGCAGCCTTCTGCGGAGGTGGACCCGGGCACCCGCTCCTGGAAGGACCCGGGAGACCCCTGCTTTGTCTCCTGCTGACGCCGCGAGTCCCCTGGACACCAGGGCTGGGCAGTGCGCGAGGGGCCTCCCTCTGCCTGCAGAGGCCTGGCTGGCCACGCTGCTGCGGGGGGCGGGGGGTCCTGCCCTGCCCCGGGAGAGGGCACGGCTCAGCCCCCCTTTCCAAACCCCACGTTAACAATAGTTCGCAGCCTCTGTCTCCCTGTCATTCCCAAGGCCGGGCCAGCCAGTCCCAACCGCCCCTGGAGGGCAGCGGCCACGCCGGGCTCTTCCCTCCTGTCACAACCCGCCCTCTCGCTGCGCCTGCCGCGGGAGACCCGCCGTGTGCCGGGAGGGCGCCCCTCGGCTCTGGGTTTCAGTGAATCCGCCTGCTCTGCTCCCCGCTTTCTCTGGGGAGTCCTCTCTCCCCTGCACCTCTAGCCTGCACCCCTGCTCTGGTAGCATAAATAAATAAATCTTTAAAATAAAAACAAAACAGAAGGGCGGGCGCAGACCCAGCGGGCAGGAGGGCAGGAGGGCAGGAGGACCGCCCCAAGGACGGGCTTGCGAAACAGCCACAGGGAGCTGGCTCTGCTGGCCTTTGGAGGGGGGTCTGCGACCAGGAGCCCCTGGGGGCACGGGCGGGCTGCGCTGATGGCTCTCCTCTTGAGGGGCTCCTTCCTTTGTGGGGTTCATTGTTTCCAGGGTGGCCTCGGGCCCTCCCTGCCTGGCTCGAGTGGGAGGCGGGAGGGACTCGTTTCTCCAGACAGGACGGCCTTGGTGGCGCCGCCACAGCTGCTCTCAGCCCCGCAGCCCTCGCGCCCGCTGCGGCTCCTGGTCCTGCGCCACCTCCCGCCCCAATCTGCCGCCTCAGCCCCGCGCCCAGCACCTCACGCCCCTCCTCGCCCGCGAGGGCCCGCCCAGCCGCCACGCCGGCGCCATATTCGTCTTGCCGAAGACCCTGCTGGGGAATCTCCGAGGGCCTGAGGGCGGCTGACTGCAGGGGTGGGGACAGCACAGGACACCCCGGAGCGCCGGGCACAGAGGTCTACCCCGTGTCGCCCCTCGGTCTCCCCGAGCCAGGACGCCGTGAGTCCTGCACCCTCCAAATCACGGCCGGGGACAGCTTGATAGATGAAGAAAGAAAGAATCCTTCTGGAGAGAAAATTAATTTTGACAATAATTAAAGGTGATTAGCTCCTGGTTGAATACAAAAGAGGCTAATTTTCCCCAACACCATCCTGGGGGGCCACCCCACTGGGGCCTGGAACCTGAGGAAGGTGAGTTCCGCTCACGGCAGCCGCACGAAGGGCCGGGCTGACGGCCCCTGCGGGTCGGCTCTGCCCCTCGCACGCACGGCTGGCCGTTGGCACAGAGGGGGGAAGAGAAAGGCCTTGAGATCAAACTCGGAACAGAAAACACCCCGTTTCTGAAACATGAACGGCCACGCGCACTGGCGGACGGCTGGGGGCCTGGGGGGGTGCATGAACCGCGGTGCCCACTACCGGGGAGAGGTCCCCACCACCCAGCTGCTTTGTGGGCGGAGCCCGGCCGTGGGGGAGGGGGGCTGCCTGGGGGCTGCCAGCTTCTGTGCCCCAGGGCGCCACCTCCAGAGCCCCACGGGTGACCTTCCTGGGAGCGCCCTGCCTCGCCTGGGGTGGAGGGAGACCCCTGACGGTTTGGGGCGTTGGCCTACAGACCTGGCCACTCTGCCAGGGCCAGCCCCCCACTTTACCAGCACCCCCGGCACCTCACGTCGCCCTGTCCATGCTTCTCCTGGGACTCCTAACTTGCAGCCTGATGACAAGTTGATCAACACGGGTCTCTTCTGCCCGAACAGCACAGAGGCCCCAAACCCTGGCACCCACCCACCCACCCACCGCCTGCCCCGCCCCGCCCGCTTCTGTTCTCCGCGCAAACCAAGCCGGCGTGGCGCCAGCACCGCCCGGCTCTCCAGGCTCCAGGCACTGACCGTGCAGGTGCCGCCACGGTGACCTCGCGCCCTTCGTCCTCCCGAGCCTGGCCCTTCCCTCTGCACACGTCCCGGGGCTCCGTGGAGGGGGCGCCTGCTCCTGCTCCATCCTTCCGGAAACGCGCTTGCAGTCACTGTGGTTCTCCGCGCGAATGTGCTGTGTCTGCGGATTCAAATTGATGGTTGTGCATCCTTAACCCTCTGAGACGCGCTCCTGTCTCCCCCCGTCTCCCCCCTGTGCGGCGCGAAGGCCTCGGTCTCCCTGCGGTTGAGGTTTCATCCTGAGTGACGTGCCCGGGTCTCCCGAGGCTGCGACTTGGGGAGCCGGAGCCGGGGTGCCGGGGCCTGTGCTCTGTCCCCTGCCCGCGCATCTGCACCCCCGGGTCGCTGCACACGGCACATCTGCGCTGCTGTTTCTCATTACCTACTTAAGAGTACCCGCAAGCCCCACGATTTATTTCTTAATAATTTGAAAATAAAAAAAACCATTATCTGCCTCTTACCACTGCCTCTCCCCACCCCCTCGGTCACCGGCTGGATCTGCTTCTCCGCCTGCGCCGAAGCTGCCCTCGCCCGCCGCCCTCCCTCGGGGCTGGCAGCCTCGTCTCCCGGCCCCTCGAGCCGGCCCCAGCCGCCCCCCGCACGTGAGCTCCCCCGTTTCTATGTTATTCTTTGTGGTTTGCCGAGTTTGCAAGACTCAGGACTGTGAAAACCACATGGCGTTCTACGTAGCGGTGTTTGTCTCGCCAGTTTTAATTTTTAGGAATTTTTGCATTTTCGCTACTTCCTCCTGTAGTTTTGCTCTTTCAACACGACAACGTCCCGCTGCGCGCTGTGCTGTTGACAATCCCAGCGGCGCGGGGGTCGGAACCCGGCTCTTCCCCGTGCCAGGCGCCCGCGGGCGCTTTGCAGTTTTTATCTGTGGAGTTTTTTCTTTCAAGCGCTCATCAGGCGGCGGCCGGCGGGCGGCTCTCTGGGGCCGGACAGGCACGTCTCCAGACGCTCGGGCACAGCAGGAGCCGACAAACAGGTGAAAGACACTGAACCCCAGAATTTCTGTCCCGTCACACACACTCGGCAATAACGGTGCCGGGGACACAGCTCTAACCTTCAAGAGACCCCCCCATGCCAGGCGGCCGTGCTCCTGCCCGGGGGGTGAGTGATTTTTTCTGATGAATTTTCACGGAGACTCCAGCCCGTCCAGGCTGTGGCTTCCAGGAGGTGCTATGGAGTTTGTCCCCTGGGCCAGTCCCGTGTCCTGTGTGTCCCCCGCTCAAGGTCACCGGGGCCGGTCCTGTGTGCCCTCTGCTCAAGGTCACCGGGCGGGCCCCGGCAGGGCAGCTGGGCCTCAGAGCAGATGATTTCTCTGATGTCCCATGTCCTGGTTTTGCTCGGCGGCGTCTCCCCTCCGCCGGGCCGCGCGGCCTGTCTTGCGTCCACCGTGCCGTGGCACTGATGGGGAGAGTCGCCGTCTCCCGGCTGCCCTCCGCAGGCACAGGTGCCGCAGGGCTCCCCGTCTAATGGACACTGCAGGGCTGGGAAGCCTCCTGGTGCGCTGGGCAGCTCCCCGCTGGACCCCCCAACCCACCCGCGACTCCCTACCCGGGAGCCACCCTCTGCTCACTTCCCGCCGCTGCAGAGGGCGCCGGTCTCCCCAGCACAGCCGTGCTCCCCCCCTCACCCTCCCGCGGGCGGCCTGTGGTGCCCCCGACGGGGCAGGTTGCTGCAGCACTGGGTGACAGGCAAACCCCAAACCCATCTGCTCACACGTGGGCGCCCTGGAGCAGGTGCCAGTGATCAGAAACCAAAGAGCCGCCACGGAGCACAAGCTCTGGCCGTGCCCATGCCCGGGCCTGGGGGACGGGGCGGGGGCTGGGGGGGCTCTCTGCCCCGGGGCTGTCCTCCCGGGGCCTCTGCCGCGCCCCCCACCCCCGGCCCGCACCAGAGCGCCCTCACCAGAGTGGCCGCCACCCCCGGCGCACAGCTGGACCCTAACCAGGAAACAAACCAACGTCGCCTCAAACAAACCAACGTCGCCTCAAACAAACCAACGTCGCCTCTTGGGGGGCCCACCCACCCCTCTGCGGAGCAATGCCTCAGCCCGCACCCACGGTCAGCAGGGCCCCCCCAGGAGGCGGCGTGTCCTGTCCCGAGGGCCGCTCTGCGCCTCTCTGGAGGCAGCTGGGAGACTGGACGCCCTGGGGGATGTGGGGAGCGAGGCCGGGGCGGGGGCTCTGAGGGCAGGCGGGACGGGAGCCCCAGCCGAGGGTGAGCCTCAGGGCGGCCCTGGCCCTCGGGGCAGAGCTGGGCCAGTGAGCACAGGGGTGTGAGCCCTGGCCCTTCCTGCGGGGCCGGCAGCTGAGCGCCCCGCCCTCCCCTGAGCGCCGAGCGGGGCTCTGGAGACCTGCCTCAGTTTCCCTGCAGCTCCACGGCCAGGAGACCAGGTGGGGTCCCAGGAGCCCCGACTCCCACCTCGGACACCGCTGCTCCCGGGAGGCCGACGGGGCGAGTTCCCGGCACTGACCCAGCTCCGCCCTTCGGGATAAACGCGGGGTGCGGGGCACGGCCGCGGGTCCCTGGGCCTGGGTCTCCGGGCTCGGGCCCCAGCCCCCGGCCCCGCGGGCTCAGCCCGGTCCCCGCAGCGTAAATCCCAGCCCAGCCCCGTAATAAGCAAACGTATCGAATTAATTCATCACAATAACTTTTGGTTTAGGCGTGATACTGGGCGACCCCCTCTTGCACTCCCAGCACATGCAAACCATCCACGATTCAGAAGCTCAAGGTCACTGCACGGGTAATTCAACTTCGCAACTGAGCAACGTACTGACGGGCGCGGGGAGGCCATCTCCCCCCCGGGGAGCGGCTCCGGCTTCCTCCCGCGGCCGGCCAGCGGGCGGGTGACCCCGCTCTCCGGGACAGCTCTCCAGGCGACGGAGGACACGGGCGGCCTCGGCCTCTGGGCGTGGACCCCACGGCCCGCGCTCATCCCGGGTCTCGCCAGAGACCCCGCGTTCCGGGGGCCGAGCCTGGCCGGGGCGCCCTGCAGCCACCGCCGCTGTGCCCGGGAGCGCCGGGTGCCAGCGCCTGCCAAAATCACACGAAGTGACTGCGTTTGAAGATGGAAAGTATTCGTTTTTGTCAGGAATAAGATAAGCGAGGCTCTGAAGCCTGTCACTGCTCCCACGCCGCGCGCCTTTCTGGAGAGGAAAGGAAATAGGAGAAATAAATTGCGAGGCGTGAAAGGACGGCGCGCGCTTGCCAGCACATCAGCCGCGAGGCTCGGGGGCGGCTTCCGGAGGGGTGGGTCGCGGGGCTGCGGCGGGGAGATGAAGCCCGAGATAGGGCCCCGCGCGGCGGCATCCGTCAGGGAGCAGGCGGGACGCAGGCCTTGCCCGCACGGCGCGGCAAATAACGCGGCTCAGAATAAACCTGAAAAAGAGCAGCGTGTGGGGAATAAGGTTCTCTCACGCCACGGAAGGCAGACTCAGTCCCCCCAGGTACAGAGCGAGACAAACGGGCCCCAAGACCCAGGTGCCCCACGGAGGGAGGAGCACTGCAGCCTCGGGGGGCCAGGGCGTCCCTCGGGCCGACGGTGGGTCTCGGCGCAAAGTCGGGACAATTCAGTCTCGCTGCCCCAGGCAGTGGACAGAGGGCCCCGGGCGGTGGACACAGGGCCCCGGGCGGCAGACAGAGGCCCCCGGGCGGCAGACAGAGGCCCCCGGGCGGTGGACAGAGGGCCCGGGCGGTGGACAGAGGGCCCCGGGTGGTGGACAGAGGGCCCTGGGCGGTGGACAGAGGGCCCCGGGGCCCTCTGCGGCCCAAGTGCAGGCTCTTGGCGGCTGGCTCAGAGGGACTGAAATTACTGGGGGGGAAATGTGGCCCAGCTCAGGCGCAGAGCCGGCTGGTGTGAGCTGCAGGTGAAATCCGGACGGGAAGCTTGAAGGCTGGCTGGGAAATGTGGAATCCGATTCGATCTGGGAACGGGAAACTCTTTAACGAGGCATGAAGAGCAAAAACCCTTTAAAATGATTCATTTAACTCCATGAAGTCTTCAAACGTGGACGCGCTGGAAGTGACTTCAGCGACAGCCTCCCGCGTCAGCCACACTCGCCAGCCCGGGCGGGCTCTGCAGACGCCGGGCAGCTTGGCCTGGGACGTGAGCGGGGACCACCTCGGGGCGGCGGTGGGGAGCCCGGCGGGCGCCATCTCGGGGCGGGGGCGGGGAGCTCGGTGGGCGCCCAGTGCCCCGTGGCATCAGCCCAGCTGGCGCGGGAGGGGAGCGGCGTCCCTCTGGACGGTCAGGGCTCCGGTGGGTCACGCATGTCGGCTGCTTGACAACCGGGCTGGAAATGTGCCAATGTCGCCGCGAGCACGCGGGCGGGGGAGAAGGCCAGCTGGGCCTGATGGTCCGGAGGACACCTCGCCGCGGGCCGGAGCGGCCTCGGGCCCCCGAGCGGGCCAGGGAGGGTCGGGCCCAGGCGGCGGCGGCCCGGCCCCCGAGGCTGGAGGCAGGTGTCTTGCGCACGTCACCTCAGGCGGCGTTTCATCCTGGGGGACGCGGCAGGAGACGGAAGACACTGCAGCCGCCCTCCTCCCTGCCAGGCGCTTCTGCTGCCTCCCACCCCTGCCTCCGCAGGGCCTGCGGGTCGGGGGCCCGCGGTGGGTGGGGGCAGAGGCGGGCGGGGGCGGGCGGCTCCCCGAGTCCTGGCTGCGTGGCCGCGGGTCCTGACGGGCTCCTGCGCTGACAGACGCCGGCTGGAAGATGAGGGATTCGTTTTCGCCCAGCTCCGCCATGAGGAGCGCTGCTTGGCGTTGTAGAAAATTCGTAATTTCCCGCTGGCTTGTTTCTGTCTCCTGGTCTGGCCAGCGTGTGGGGGGGACAGCACCGCCTCCTCAAGCGACAAGCGGCACTGACGCCCCCGCCGGCATCACCAGCCCCCGCGCTGCGTTTCTGGGGGGAACCCTGCCCGGGGTCAGCTCCCGGCTCCCCAGAAGGGCCTGCTTTCGTCGTGCACCTCCCTGGGGTGCCCTTGGGAGCGGCAGCCAGAGGAGGACCCCCCGAGTGGGTGCGCCTGCGGCCCCAGCGCCCCTCTGTACATCCATACCCCCCAGGACCACGCCACCAGCCCCCGCTGGCCCTCCGAGGACCCCCCACCCCCTGCTCTCTGACCTGGGCCCTCGCTGCTCGGGTGCTGGCAGGGAGGCGGCCCATCCCCTGGGAAGCACCGCTCCTGGCCGGCAGGCGTCTCCCTGCTTCTTTGGGGGCTGAGCAGGTGGGGGAGCCTCTGCCCAGGGTGGGGTTCCCTTCTTTCATCCCCGCCTATAGCCCCAAATTTCCCACCGCGGGGATGCCAGGTCCACCCGCAGAAGGCCAGCCCCAGACTCGGCCTTGGGGCCCTCTGTTGTCCCGAGGCGCGGGGCGGCGCCTGAGGCCCAGGGAGAGGAGCCCACTCCAGGGCGCTGACCACTCTGGCCAGGACACCGCCCGGCGGAGAGACGACCGAGGCCAGGAGGCGCGCGTCGCCGTGAGTCGGAAAGCCAAGCAGGGCCGGCTCCGCGCTGGGGCCGCCTCCCGCTCAAGGCCGGCTGCGCGTCCACCTGCAGCGGGGAGGGCCGCGGGGCCCTGCAGATGCAAGTGCTCCCCTGCGCCCCGACCCCCCGCCACAGCCCCCTCAGCTTCAGGGACTTTGCTTCCCCCACACATGGGAGTCCCGCACCCGCCCCGTCCCGTTCGCCCGTCCTCAGGGCTCAAGTGTCTGGTTGGCCGAGCCCAGGGCGGCCCTCCACGATGGCCACCCCCACCCCCGCCCAGGGACAGGCCCCGCTCCCGCCCCAGCCCTGAGGGGCAGCCGCAGCACCCGCTGAATCGCCGGTGGAGAAACGGGGTAGAAGGTAAATGCGAAATCCCTGGGGTCACATGGCAGGAAGCCGCGGAGACAAGCCCCGTCCACGGGACAGGCACAGGGTGGCGCTGGGCAGGATGCCCACGTCCCCTGCTCCCTGCGGAGCCGCGCATCCGTGGGGAGAGGAGCAGGTCCGCTCGGGACACTGACCGCGCCTGGCTTTCCTGCTCTCGGTGACGCGCGCGCCTCCTGGCCTCTGTCCACGCGGAGGGGCAGCTTTGGCCGTTTCTCCGCCGGGGCGGTGTCCTGGCCAGAGTGGTCTGTGCCCTGGAGTGGGCTCCTGGCCCGGTGACCGCCGGCCGGGTCTCCCGGCTCTGGGCCCAGCTGTCACCCCAGGATGCGCCAGGACAGAGAGGAGCCCGGGCCGCTGCCCTTCACCAGGCTCTGGCCTCCCGACGGCGCTGTGGGGCGGCAGTCGGGGCTGCTGGGTGCGTGAAGGCCCTGGTTTGCCGCCAGCGGGGCCTGGGGCCGGGGCCGGGGTCAGGGGGCCTGGGGCGGCCGGGGGCGGGGCCCGGGTTTACCGGCCGAGGTTGCTGACCTCGGGCCCTCCCGCCCCACCTCCCGGGCCCCGTCTGTGAAAGCTGCACGAGGGGCTTTGAGCACAAAACGCCGTTGCGTTTCCTTTGCCTGGGTTATTCATAAGGGACGCTTTCTCCTTCCGCTGCTCTTGACAGGAGCTGCTGAAGCGGCGGTGTGCCCGGGGCCGAGCGGGAGCCCCGCACCACTTGAATTCAAGGCTCGCCGGAGACCCGCGGGCATCGAGACACTGGCGGTGGCAGGAGGACAGAAAAGTAGGCCAGTGGACAGAACAGAGCCCCAGGACAGTCACTGACCCTGGACAGAGCAGCAAAGGCGACTCGGTGGCGCCCACAGCCCCTTCGACAAGGCCCCAGGGCTGGAGGCCGCCCAGGGCCACAGATGGCTCTGGGAGCAGCTGCCCGCTGCGGCCGGCTGCCCGCGCCGCCTGCCCTGGGAACGGCGGCTCCAGCACTCAGGAAGCAGGTCCGCGGCTGTGCGGGGCCGGGATGCGACTGGGGTGGGCCCCGGAGAGCAGGAGAAGGCACGTGGGCACCCAGACTGTGCAGGGGGAAGGCGGACCTCAGGTCTCCTGGTGGATGATGGTCGCTGCAGAGATAGAGGACAGACGGACGGACGGACAGACCGGCCCCGCATTCCAGCAAGGGTGGCGGGCGTTACTCGTGCCCTGCCGGCAGCTGGCGTCTCTTATAGAAACTGGACACGCACTGCCGAGTGCCCCCAGCCTGGGCGTGTTCCGGGGAAAGCCCTGCGCACGGGAGCCTGCAGCAGCCTGGTGCCCGGTGCCCGAGCCCGCACGGCCCCGTCGCACTCAGAGTGTCAGGGGACGTGCCACAGCCACCCTGGAGGCGCTGGGCAGCGAGGGGCAGTGCGGTCGACACGCCCCAGCCCTCCCCCAGGCCCTGGCCCTCTCCCCACACCCTGGTGCTTGCGTCGCGATCGCGGCAGAGCAGACGTTCGGGCCCTGGCGGGGGAGACGCTCTGGCACCTCCCGTTCTGGGGCCTGGGGCCGGGTGAGTGGCCGCGCCCTGCAGTGGGCGAGCAGGGCCTCCCGCAGGTCCCACGCCAGGACGGGCCCCGGCGCCGGGGGGCCTCTGCGCAGCAGGTGACGCCAGGGCAAGCCGCCCTTTCCCCGAGCCCGCACACCTCCTGGCACGGGGCGGCCACGCTCCGCGGAGGGGCAGGACGCGCCACGCGCCCCCGGCCTGGCCACACGGAGCAGGGCTGACCCGGAGGGGGCGAGGACCCGGCTGCAAACGCTGGCCGGAAGCGCGGCCTGTGCCTGCGGCTCCGCTGTGACGGGGCTCAGGGCTCGAGGCCTGTTCCCCCTGCGATTTCCTCTCACTCGTGACCCCTTCGTAGCCCCCGGGCGCCTTCACGGGGTGACTCTCAAGCGTCGCACTCACAGCTCGCGGGTGGAGCTGCTCTGGAGACGCGCAGCGCTGGGGCCAGCTAGGACTTCCCTTCAGGAAAGAGCCGCTCATGCGCTCGCGTGACCCAGCAGCCAGGGGGCTGGGGGCCGCCATGCGCCCCGGGGTGGGGGCAGAAGGGGCACTCGCCCGCCCCGTCCCCGCGTCTCCTGCCCAGATGCCCCTGGCAGCAGGGCGCCGGCTCTGGGCTGACGCTCTGGGCGTCTGGGGCGAGTGTGGACCAGCCCCGCTCCGAGGACCCGCAGCCGCTGCCCCGGAGCGCTGAGGCCGGCCGGGGAAGGTTCACTTCCCTCAGCGATGCGGCAGCCGCCAGCCGGCTGGTCTTTCTAGGGAGGGTGAAGTCCAGCAATTACGGCTGCCTAATGTGGCGACAGCTTGGACAACGAGGAGACTTAGATCAGCCAGAAGTGAAACCCTCCGCACACCGAGGCCTTGTCTAGTTTATCTGCTTCCAATACAAACGTAGCGCCGGGCAGCTCCTCACCCAGGCCGCCCTCCTGGGCCTGCCCAGTGGCCGCCAGCCCCGGGGACAGGCAGGCGCTTCTACTTGGTTCCCAACAACGGCCCCTCCGCGGCCAGCTGAGAGGGGCCGAGAGAGGCCGCCACCCGCAGGAGCAGCCGGCTGCCACGCAGCTCGACAGTGTCCCCTGACCCAGCCGCCCGGAGGCGCCCACTGAGGCTGCAGGAGGGGAGTGCTGAGCGCTCAAGGGCATGGGGTGCATGCGTGTGAGTGCACACCCACGGGCAGCATGCACGCCTGCCCACACAGGCATGGAGACATGCACACAGGCGTGCACATGTGTGCACAGGTACAAGCACAGACACATGTACAAGCGTGACAGGCCAGGAAGGCAGACGAGAGCCCGCCCAGGACACGCGGGGCCAGCAGGCAGCCAGACCGGCCTCGTGCTCTCACCACTGGGCTGCTCAGAGGCTGCTTCTGGCGAGCCACACGTGAAGGGGTCACCTGCTGCCGTGACAGCACTGGGGACACCAAGCCAGAACCCCGGGAGGGACGGATGGTCCAGGCACATCGTGGGATTTGGGGCGCCTGTTCCTGAGAACCTTCACCTCGGATCTCCAAGCCCCGCAGCTGCAGAGCGGCGTGGGGAGCAGCCATCACCCCGGGCGTGCGGCGTCAGGCAGGCACCTCCGTGGGCACCGCTCATGCCCACACCCGACCGGACGCCACTTTCTCGGTGACCGTCCCCTGGAAGAGCGGCGCAGCCAGGGCACGGCCTGGGTCCTGAGGACACTCCCAGAGCCGGAGCTTGCGCATCGACCGAGATGCCGAGGAAATGCTTCCCCAAGGACTTCACCAACTCTCCTGACGTGCTCCTCCCTCCCGCCAGCAGCCTCACCCAGTTCCCAACACACGGCGGAGCTGGGCGTGAGAGCCACGTCGTCTGGAGCTGGGAGTCGATACAGCGGGCGAGGCCGAGGCGTCTCCTCCTCCGCGCCCAGCTGCTGCTCTCCGGGGGGCGGGAGAGCCGCGGGGTCTGCTGAGGGATGTGGCGCGGGATGGAGCGCGTCGGGAGCGGGGCGTCCCCTCACGGCCGCACATCTGGTTCGTGACCTCGATGGAGATGCACTCGGCGTGCGGCACGACATGCGCCCCGGACGGGTCACCCGCGCCACTGCTCCTGCCGGCGGGAGGGGGAGAAAGCGCCAGGCATCGGCTAAAGGAGCTGTCCAGGCGCCTGCTTTCAGGCCTGCGCCGTCCGGGGGTGCGGCCTGCCTTCCGCGCCGTCCTGCAGGACAAAGTCAGCCGTGCGGAAGGTCAGCAGAAGTGGGGGCAGGCGGAAGCCCCTGCCCAGGGCGCGAGGCGCAGCTCCCGACAGAGCTTGTTCTGAGGAAGCTCGGCTGCGGCCCTGGCTGTGGGCTTGGGAGTCACGCAGGGGCGCGCCTGGTCGAGGGGCCACCCCGGCCCGAGCGGCTCTCCCCACGAACGGTCTGTCTCTGGGAGGGCGAGGACCCGCCGCAGGCCTGGAGAGCTGGGGTGAGGCCAGGCGAGGCCCTCAGTGCTGGGGACATGCACTCGGCGGAGCGGAGCGCCCCAGGGCCCACAGACACCAGTGCTGGCCTGGGTGCCGCTGGGTTGGCCCTCGGGCGCAGGGCCGAGGCCCTCAGGCGCAGCCCGCTCTGTGCTGGGGCCAGCGGGGACAAAGGCCACCTTGATGTCTCCAGGGACGCAGGGCCCGGCACAAGGGTCCAGCCCACGTCGCCCCAGAGCAGGGCCAGGCGTGCACCCAATGCACTGGGCCCCACGCTCTCCACCCTGCCGGCATCCGCTGCCCAGTAACCATGGCCCGAGCCCAGTGCCCACTGCCCTCTGGGGAGGCTGCCAGGCGGAGCGGCCAGAGCTTCGGGGTCAGCACAGCCGGGCTCGCCCTCCTACTGCCCTGCGGAGCTGCGCCCACTGGGCCGCTGTTCCCAGGCCGTTCCCGGAGCTGGAGGCCCCTCGGCGGGGAGCGGGCGGCTCTGCAACTGTGCGTCTGTGCACCGGGCTGGTCCTGAACCCACCAGCCCCTTTAGTCCTGGCGGCCTCGGCGCCGCAGGGCCAGCTTGTGGGGTGGTGAGACCTCGGGGCCTCCTCCAGCCGCTCTGTGCTCGGGGCTGGAGCTTTTCTTCCTCTCATCACTCGGTGATGGGAAGCGGGTCCAGCAGGAGGCTGTGGGCCGGCCGGCCGCTGTGCGCAGGCAGGACACGGTGCGCGGGGTTTGGGGTAGGGGTGCGGGGTGCAGGGCCGGCTTCTCGCCGCTTAATCCAGCCACTTTCTCCAGCAAGTTGTTTCTGGGCGTGACGCTGCCGACCGCCCGGTCCCATCCCCTGCTGCTGTCCACTCCCCGGCGGCCTCGTGAGTGACCTCAATTTCCTGGCGCCCCAAGACGGCCCTCCCGGATGCCACATGCAAATGCCCGAGCCCAGCAGCCACGGCTGGGCGGCCTTGAAGCCCACCGGGCCGTGCAGTCTTGGAAAGAGCTTCTCTCTCCCCTCTAAGGCCTCGTATTTCCGGCCCTGCCAGGCAGGTGTCTCGGGCGATCCTGATCTTTGGGGAAATAGAAGGCGACATTTTGCTTTGCTTATGCGCACCCGGCATAAAGAAGAAAATTCATGGCTGGCAGGCGGGCCTCTGTGGGCTGCCTCCTGGCACGGGGGTCGGGATGGGCGGGGGCGCTGGGGCAGGGCGGGAGGGAGGGCGTCGGCAGGGCCCCCCCGCATCTGGCAGCACCTCAGTCAGACGCACCGCGAGTCTGAGGAGAGACGCATGAAGGTTCTCCCAGACGAATGAATAAAGATTACGAACGGCTCCACATCCGCTCAGATCAGGTTTTGCTGCCAAATGAGTGTTGGCCACAACGAAGGGGAGAATATTGGTGCTGTGATTTAGGAACCACAGAAGGAGGCTGTGGGCCCCCCGCCGCGCCAGCCACAGCCAGAGACACCGGGAAGACGATCAAGATTTATCGCCAGCGATTGCGGGTGGAAACGGCCCCAAGTAGCCCCCAAGGTCTGTCTCTTGACCCCAGAGTGGCCTGGAGGACTGGACGCCGAGCCCCTGGGCAGGTCGCCAGCCCAGGAACTGTCTTTGTCCGCTGTGGTTCCCTCGGGATCCCCGTGCTGAGAGCCGCGGGCCGCCCCGCCGAGCCTGCTTCCCCCACAGCCTGCCCAGCCCCAGCCCTGTGACCCGGGGGGAGGCTCAGGGCAGGCGCCCATAAGCTCTCCTCCCTTGAGCCCATTTGTTGGCGATGGGGGCCGCACCGGGGGGCCGGAGAGGAGGCCCAACCAAGACCCTCGAGGGTCGATAACAGACGCGCAGCCCAGGACCCCAGGCTCGTGCCCAGCAGCCTGAGGGCCCCAGGGTGGTGGGTCAGACCCCGAGGGCCTTGGGTGCCACCAGCAGCCAGGGCAGCCGCCGCCGAGACTCAGGGCTAAGGGGCCAGCAGGAGCCCCGGGAATGACGGGGCCGGGGGATGTGGGTCGAGCTGAGGATGGGGACCCCGGGAAGCAGCAGACTCGGCTCCCAGCACCGACCCCGGCCCCTGGAGTTCCCTGTGCAGCCCACCCTCGGGCTCGCCTCTGACCCTCCCACAGGCCAGGCCGCCACCGAGTCCAGCCCAGGCGCCCTCCTGCCCCTCGGGACGCGGCGCACGTTGTTCTCCCCACCCCTCTGCGGGCTCTGCGGAGGTGGCTTGTCCCTGCCCCGCGGTGCGCAGCGAGCAGATGTGCTTCCTTTGCCGGCACGGCCGATGCCGCCTCGCCCGGCTGCTGTCCTTCGGACGCCTGCGCGCGGCCCCCTTCCCGGAGCCTCCAGCCGCTGGAGCGCGCCCGGCCTCAGGGAGGAGGGCCGGAGGGCGTCTGCGCCCCGGCCTGCTCCTCTGGTTGCTGCTCCGGAAAGGAGGCGGCCGGCTGGTGGCCGGGGAAGGAGCCGAGGGGCCGGCGTCGCGCTCGGAGGCCGTCGGGGTCTGAGTCGGCCGTGCGGTCCGGGCTGATCCGCAGACCCGAGCGCGCGAATATTGACTCGGTTCTTCACACGACCAGACATCTGCCCGGTTTAACAACCCAGCTACGAAAATGTCACTTTGTGCAAACAGCCATCCTCAGGGCAGCTTGAAAGGAAAAGTCTGAAATGCTAAAAATCTAAACAAGTTTATTTAGTCAGCGGCAGGTTGGGAAGCGACCTCCGGGGCAGGACGCGCAGACGTGGACAGGTTGGCCAGGAAGCGGCGCTTTTTGTCCTGTAGAGCGGCCCCTTCGGTTTCTGTGAAAGTTCCGGCCACTTGGCTGGAGCTGGCCGGGCGATGCTCCAAGCTGACCGAGCCCATCCTGCTCACGCCTGCACCCCGGCAGCCCCGAGGACGTGGCCTCGGCCTCCCAGCCCTGCGCGTGTCCACGGCCACCTCCTCGAGGTCCCGGACGAGCCCTACGGCGCGGGGCGGCGGCCAGAGCACCTGGCAGGGACCGGGAAGGCCTGTGGCCCCCACACCAGTGTCCAGGCTGCCGTGAGCAGTCCTGCCCCCCACCAGGCGCTCGGCCCTCGACCTGCATGCCCCCGTGAGGACGTGAGGATGGGGCAGGAGCTCGGCTCCCAGTTACCTGCTGGGGGACAAGTCTCCCTGAGCCACCGGCCGCTTGCCCAGCTGTTCTGGAAGTGGAGGTGCCTGAGCCCCCAGTGGTCACCACTGCACAGCCTCAGAAAGTCCCCCGGCTGTGACTCTCACAGGCGTGGGGAGGAAGACGGGGTACAGGCGGCCTGGGGCAGAGCTCCTGTCATTCCTGAGAAACGTGGATGCTGCCCATTTATTGTCCAGGGAGGAGAGAGGCCGGGGGCCTGGGGCAGGGCCAGGCAAGGCCCAGGTCCCTGGCACCCGCGTCGGGAGACCCTGCTCCAAGCCGAGCTCTCTCGGCCACCCGACCCGCCATGGACGCTGGATTTCTGAGGTGATCTGGCCTGGCTGGACCAGTGGGAGCACTGTCCGTGGGCCTTGTCCCCACGCCGGGCCCCTCCCTGTCTTGCGGCACAAGCTGAAAGTGGCTGCTGTTCCCTGACCCAGATCCAGTCCCACGGGGGGTGGAAGGACCTTAGACCCTGCCCCGGGTGGGGGCTGGGCAGAATCAGGCGGGCGGGGGGCTGCTCGTGGCCTCCCTGCCCTCCCTGCCCGCCGCCTCTACTCAGGCCCTCTCTCTGGGGGTGACCGGGCATTGGCTGGCCCAGGACCCCGGGGACAGGACCTCGGGGGAGCGGCTCCGGCCAGCAGCTCCTCTGAGGAGGAATTGAGATGTGTCGAGATTCCTTTTTTCACAGGAAGGAAAAAAGAATCTTTAAATCCCTCAGAAAAAGATTTTGCCTGCGGCAAGGAACATTATATAAATGCCCATTCTGCCGGAAATGTGGATCGTTTAGGAAGTGAAATGCTATTTATCAGCTTCATTCAGTGTTTCCTGTATCCAAGACAACAGCTTCCAAACACAAGACATTGCCATGACAATGTGCTCATTAAAAAACTATAAAGCTGAGAGCAGAAATAGCTATCATCCCTGCCCAGCCTGCCGGGCCCTGCGGGGTGCTGGGCGTGGGGCGGGGTGAGCCCTGGGGTGGGAAGGCCAAGGCTGGCAGGTCAAAGGGCACGTTTGATGTGGGCTCGTGGGACAGTGCTCTGGACAGCAGCCTGGATGTGCCAACCAGATCCGCGCGGCGGGGGGTGCGGAGGGGTTGCGGGGGGTGGGGGGTGATGGGGGGCGGGGCCGTGTGCCCTGAACTTCCTACCTGAGACGCGTAGCGCCATCCACCACTGTGCCCGCTCCTTCCCTCCCGAGGTCTCCGCCACTGGGGCTGCCGCATCGCCCGCGGTCGCCTCTGCCTGGGTCCACGAGGGGCTCTCCGGGGCCTGCCAGAGGGGCCAAGGGGCTGCTCCCTGCTGGTTTCCTCCTGCTGGCTTCCTGTCCCCCGGCCCGCGGGGCTCCTGGGAGTGACCCGCACCCTTGATCTTCACCCTGGGATGGGTGGTCTTCCTGTGGATGGGTCCAGCACGCAGCTTCCCCACTCGGCAGGACCGGCCCACCCCACGTGTCCCCTGCTCCCCGCTCTGCTCCGGGCCTCAGGGCGACTACTTCGCCCCAGCCAGCCCCGCCCTGCCCCAGGTGGGAGCCCCACTGTGCCCAAGCACGGCCGTGGCCCTCCCGCTGCGCCAGCTGTCCCCCGGTGCCCGGGCCTTCTGTCATCAGACACTGGCTGCTACTCCTCCCACGCAGCCGCCCAGCCTGGGCGCGAGGGGCACCTGCTGGGCAGGCCCCGGGGCTGTGCCCACGAGCTGGCGTGGCCTGTGCTCCTTGTGGGCGTGTTCGAGGGTCCGGGCAGGGGAGGGGCGGGAGCGGGTCCTGGGGACGGCACTCGTCATGTCATTGGCGATAAAGTGCAGAAGGGACCACAGGCGCTGACCACGGGCGCTGACCACACGGGGAGAGTGGCCACGGCCGCCGCCCGCGGTCAGATGGGAAGGCTCGCGCCCGCCTGTGCTCTCGCCTCCCCGGGCCGCCTTCACCAGAATTAAAGAAACAAACAGCCTAAATCCGAGGAGATGGCTGGTTTCTACAGACATCTCTCTATTCCCACATCCCAGCTCACACCAGAGCCCTCTGAGATTTAAAAGACAAAAACATTATGAAGTATATTGAGGTGTCAGCCCTTTGTTTAGATAAAGTTTCCATTTTACTCAATAATGATTGACTCATTTTCCCAGAAGAACAGATTTAAAAGGCGTAGACTCTTCCCCACTCGTGTCTGCCCTCCTGGGTCTGCTCAAGGGACGCGACTGCTCTGGCTTTGTCCTCAAGGTGGATGAGCGTCTGTCTCCGGTTATGCCCCAGGTGGCTGTGCCCCCAGGTATCTGTGTCCCCAGGTGGCTGTGCCCCCAGGTATCTGTGTCCCCAGGTGGCGGTACCCCCAGGTGGCGGAGTCCCCACGTGGCTGTGTCCCCAGGGCGCTGCAGTCGGTGCTGCTGCCACCGGCCCTGCCTCCTGCTCCCGGGAGCTCGATTTTTATTCATTTCTTGGTTTTCAAAATTCAGCTGTCAGGGAGATATTTCAAGAGGATGTATAGTTCCAATATCCCTCGAGCGCCTGGCTGCCGCAGAACCCGGCTTCGGCGTCTCCGCCCATGCCTCTTCTCGGGCCTATATTTAGAAATATTCCTTCACTGTCCTGAAAATCCTCTCTCACAAGTTAAAAATGGGTCAGTCTGCAGCGTTCTGTGGCCTCCGCCCCGCCTCTCACCAGGACACCCGCTGCTGCTCTCGCTGGAGGGAGCCGCAGCCCAGCCCCCCGCGGCCAGCTCAGCCGGGGAGGCTTCCCAGGGGGGCCGACACGCCTGGGGCTCCTCGCTGTCCCTGCCCCCCGGCGCCCATTCCAAGCCCTTTCCCTGGGTTTCAGCGACTCTCTCACCTCTAGCTTTCCTTGTGGGGCCTTCCTCTCAGAACTTCTCTTGGCTTCGTTTTTCTGAAAACGTCTTTCCCTCTTTTGAAGCAGGAAGCTGCAGCGCCTGCTGCCTGCCGGAGCGGACAGGGGCTGGCGTGCTGCTCGCCCACAGCCGCGGCCACGGCTACCCTGACCCCCTTCCCAGACAGCAAAGTCCACGACGGAGGGCGACAAGCTCCCGCGCGCACCACACAAGACCTCGCCACGCCTGCATTCGGGGCTCAGACTCCTGGGAGCGCCCCGCGGAGCGCGCCCGTGTGACAAGGAAATCTCTCTCCCCCTCTTGAGCGCCGCCTGATTTCTGGGGAAATTGCCGTAGCGTTGGCACATGCCAGGGCGGAGGTTGCGTCTGCCTGTGATAAAGTGCCCTTTTGCTCGGGAGGAGCCGAGCGGGTCTTGGCAAGCGCGCAGCGGAGGATTCTGCTCCAGAAGTTCCGAGACACTGCACCCGGCGCGCCAGGGCCGCACGCCCAGCGCGGGCACCCCCCACCACGCTGGTTTTCCCCGCTCCGGAGGGTCACCCACGGGAGCTCGCAGCTCGGTCTTCTGTGTCCAGCTCCGGCGGCAGCACCGGCCGTCGCGGTTGACGCGGGTGACCCAGTTCACGTCAGTGTCCCGGGCGCTGGCCCAGCAGCCAGCGAGCAGGAGCGCGTGTCGGCCGCCCCCCTTCTCCCGTGTCCGTGCCGCCGCCCGCCGCGCCCTCGCTTTCCAGGGGCGATTTGACTGGGCGTGAATGTCTGGGGAGCATTTTCCATCCCAGGATTTCCAGAAGGCCGGGGTAACACTGGCCACCACGTCTGAATCTCTCCACACAGCCTCCAAAATAGTATGCAGAAAAATCAGGACAAATAAAACATCTTCAACATAACAAACGGCAAAAAACATTACAAATTTCCAGCCGCTACCAGCAGAGAATTAATGACCACATTTTGAAAGAGTTATCTCTTCAGCTGCCGCGGCAAGTGTTTGGGGACATCTAGTCCAATGTGGAGAGAACATACACACAGGCAAAGGGAAACCAAAGGGCCAAAATGTGCCTTAAAAAGTCCTGTCTCTGGGGGGCCTCCCTGGAGGTGCAAGGGGTTAAGCTTCAGCACCGTGAATCAGTCCGCAGCCTCTGCAGCACGAGTTCGATCCCCAGCCAGGGAGCTACCCACATGGTGAGCAGACCTCTCCTGTCTCCCCGCTGCTCTCCTCAGCACTGGATTTCAGTGGATCTGCCTGTTCTGCTCCCCACTCTGTCCCTGATGAATCCTCTCACTGCCCCCCCATACCCCCGCACTTCTGGCCTACACCCCAGCTCTTGTATGCATAAATAAATAAAATAAATATCTCTCTAAAAAAAAAAAGATAATTAAAAAAAAAAAATCCTGTCTCTGGTGAGTCCTCTCACCCTGCCCCCCACACACCCCTCTGGCCTGTACCCCAGTTCTTGTATGCATAAAGAAATAAATCTTTAAAAAAGAAACTTAAGAAATATAAAGTCAAGCCTAAATATAAATATGCTAATAAACTTCAGCGTGCTGGCTACAGAGAAGACTCGTAAGCTATGCAGGACTCCGAACGGCGTTACAGGGAGGAAGGGTTCAAAACTGAAGACAAGTCCCCCATTAGGCATTGGGTGGTGGGAGGAAAAAGGAAAAAATCAGGAAGGCAAAATTTAGAATCCTTCAAGGCAAAATAGATCCAGAAACACCCGAGGACACACAGCCCTCCCCCTGCACCCCTAAAAGCTACCAAGGCAGAATTGCTTAAAAGGCAAAAATTGTACTATTCTCAAAACAAGCAGTCCTTCGGTTCAAGCAAATGCAAGAACAAACAGAACTTTAAACGAAAACATTTAGGCTGATGAACCATCCGCCCCCAGATTAAATAAATACAAGCAGGAAATTATGCAACTGTACACAAAGTAAATTAAAAGTCCTCACTCAAGCATTTGAAGGTATCAGAAATTTAGGCTAAAAATATAAACATACAGGGGGAAATCAAGTGAGATTACATTGAACTCAGAAAAAAAGGAAAAGAAAGTCATTGTCATATAGAAATAAGGCAAATTTACAAATTGCCTGAAGGACAATCTAGTCATAGAATAAAGTCAAGTAAATAACCACAAGAATAAAAAATAAAGAAACAAAAATGGCTCAGAGAAAAGTGATTGATACAGAGACTAGGCAAGGAAAAATCCAACATGTGTGTAATTGGAGTCCCCACCAAAGCAAACCAAATAACGGCTCACAGCTGAACCCTTAGCTCACGGGCCCGTTCCAGACGCAAGAGTGACTCTCCATTTTGTAAGAGCTCGCTGGGGCCGGGGAAGGTTGACCCAGAATGAGCAACCTAAGAGCTCAGCCTGGCAAAGCTGTTATACTAAGAAAGTGTTGCTGCTGTTTTGTTTTGTTTTAAAGACTTCAGGATCTCAAGGCAAAGCTATAATAATAACCTGCAAGGGCAAGAAATAAGTCTGACACCGGACATTTTCAGGGCAACAATGAGGTTACATTTTTAATAAATGTGAAGACAGAATGGGTTGACCAGGGATTTCATCTCCTCACAGAGGCAACCCGGCGTCGGGAGCTGCAAGGCAGTCTGAGGGCACAGGTCAGGCTCCTCGGCCCCAGGCGCCTTGGAGAACAGCCCCCGAGGATGACGTCCTCCAGCCGCCAGGGCCGGAAGTTCCGGGCGCGGGCTGGCAAGGGCTATTTCATATGTTTCCTGGAATGTTTACGACTCAAACAATAGAGCGGGACAAGAGCGGGAGAACAATATAGATGAATTAAATATTTTGACAAAATAAAACGAAAGAGGGGCCTCCCTGGTGGCGCAGCGGGTTGAGCACAGCGCTATGGAGCTGTCCACAGCCCCTGCAGCACGGGTTCGATCCCCCAACCAGGGAGTAACCCACAGGGTGCAGCAGACTCTCCTGTCTCCCCGCTGCTCCCCTCAGCAGTGGATCTCAGTGCATCTGCTTGTTCTGCTCCCCACGCTGTCTCTGGTGGATCCTCTCACCCCCCACACCTCTGGCCTGTACCCCAGCTCTTCTATAAATAAAAATAAATCTTAAAAAAAAAAATAAAGAGGGAGGTGAGACAGAAAGAGAAGAGGCGTGTGCTGACGGCGCGTGGGGTGCGTGAGGACGTGGCTGAGCCTGGGCACGGGCAGCAGGACGCCGCGGGGACTGGGAACCACTAAGCACCAGGTACCGACGGAGCAAAGGGAAACGAGGCACAGGCCAGTGCAGGCGTGCGAGGAACGCCCCGGGAGCGGAGGCAGAGCGGGTGGGCCCAGCAGCTCTGATGGCTGCGATGTGGCGTCATCACAGTGACACGCAGCGCGGGTACATCCATGCACGTGAGCACCTGACTGGCCCGTCGGGAGAGAGCACTCCCCGTTTGTTTCAGAAAGCAGGGCTCAGCGCGGCCGCAAACGGGGATCTGGGCTCCGGGAGACACGCGACGGACCGAGCCGCACCAGTGGGTCACACCGGGAGCAGGGCCGGGCCCCGGGCGAGAAGCGCTGGCCGTCCAGCCGCAGCCCGGCAGGCGGGGCGCCGCCGCTCAGAGCACAGGGTTCCAGGGGCAGAGCCCAGCAACGCTCGCGGCCGGCGCCACGCTCCGCCCGGGACCGCTCTCTGCTGTCTGCTTTCAAGGAGCTGTTTTTGAACAGGTTTTGATTCACAGAAAACTCAAAGGAATAGCAGCCCCACGTGCCCGCCCCTCGATTCCCACCGGTGACATCGCCCGTGAGCGGCCGTGCGGCCGCCGGGACAGCTCTTGCCACGGGGTTGCTGACCTCACAGTGTACGCCCACCCGAGCCGCTCCCGGCCTGTTCCCCGCTCAGGCCCGCGGTGCCCCGCCACCCCCGGGCGCCCCTCCCCTGCAGCCTGGGGGTCGCCCCACTGCCTAGCTCAGCCTTGTTTTAAGGTTCGCCTGAGGGTGTGCGCTTGGGAGGAAGCCGCAGAGGTGAGGTCACTTCCTGTCACTATTACGACATCACTGCTGCGCTGACCTTGAGCACAGGCCAAGGTCGTGTTCAGCATCTTCCGGGGGGTTCACCCCCCGCCCAGCTCACAAATGACAAGTGGGGAGACGTGACACAGATGATTTGGGGTTACCCTGCCTGGGGGTGTCTGCTCCCCGTGTGTTCATCGATGTTTGCATGGAGTCATCGATGCTTGTTTCCTGCTTTGTGTTTGGGGGTTTCTGTGCAGTCAGATCCGTCTCCCCCGCGCGGAGCTGCTCTGAACATCCCGCGTCCTCCTCTCGCGCCTTCCCCGGAGTGTCTCCGTGGACAGAGGCTCCCGGCTCCTTTCATCGGCACCGGCTGTGGTGGCGCCGGGTCCCACAGACGGTGCAGGGGTCAGTCACTTGCAATGCAATGATTAGAGGCCAGTCTTCCGGCGGCGGGCCCTGCACGGGACAGGTTCTGCTCCTTGTCTGTGCGCGCCGCCCCCCCAGCCCCCACCCGGGTCAGCCAGGAGCCCGAGGGGCTGGAGCCGGAGAATGGCTCTTCCCGTGGGCCCCGCGGGTCTCCGTGTGCTCTAGACGCGCCTGGCCCCAGGCCGGCCTCAGAAGAGTCGGCCCTGCAGCGGCGCTTCCCCCAGGGCGGCCTTGCCCGGCGTAAGGATGGGTCCACGCTCCGCACCCAGCCGAGCCCCCTCCTCTGAGGGCCCTCCCCGCCTGCTGGGCTCTGTCTGGGCAGCTGCCGAGAAGTCCTGGCAGCTGCGTGCGTCCCAGAGCGACGGGCTCACGACTATTTCCGAGGGCAACAATAATCCGGATCCAGAGCTGACGTGCCTTCCGGAGGTGTGGGGTCCTGCGTGGTCAGCCCAGGGAGGTGCTGGCTAGCGACTGCAAGATAATTAGGGAGCAGATACCCAGACAGAAAGATCTGGTGCGTGGGAGGCAGTGGACTCCTTCCCAGCCCGGGGTCTTGCCCCCATGTGTGGCCCGTCCAGAAGCTCCGCGCAGGCCCAGGGAGCCCAGAGGGGGGGACAGACCCTCCCACTGAGCGCGGAGCCCCCGCACCCAAGGAGGCCCTTCCTCACTCCAGGGGGCCAGCTGTCCCTATTGCAGGAGGGGCGGGATGTGCCTGGGCAGGGAGCAGGGCTGAGCCGGGCAGGGCAGAGGGAGCCCCACCGGGCCAGCCTGGAAGCCCCCGCGGCTGCCGCGCTCTCCCTCCGGGGCCGTGTGCACCGGCCGTCTGGCGGTCAGGGGAGTGGCCTGGCGGTGGCCAGCCCTGCCGCTGCGGCCCCGGCTCCTCTGGACGCATCACCATGCTGAGGCGGGTCCTGGGAGCGGCCCAGCACGTCTGGTGGGCCACGTCGGTGGCCTGTGCGTGTTTGTGGGACTCGCACGGACGCGTGACCGGGTGGAGAGGAGGAAACGAGCTTGGTGCCCACACAGGCGGTCAGGGCGGCTCGCACGCTGCTCAGGCCCAGAGCCCGCAAGCCGGCCGTGACCTCGCCCTCGTGAACACGGGGCTCCGCAGAGGCCGACGGCAGGTGGCCCAACCTGGGGCAGGGTCTCCCCGCCAGCCACCCCCCCCCCCGACCCCGTCTCTGTCGCGGTCTTTTCTTCCCGACTGGCAGGCCAGGCCCCGCCCACCCAGGTCTGGCTCACGCCGTGAGTGGCCGCGCTGTCCACTGTCTGTAGCCGCATCCGCTCCCAACGACGGCGCCTGCTGGCCAGGAGGGTGTGTCCAGGGGTCTGTTACTTGCCGCCTGGGCCACGGGCGCGGAATGTATCCGAGGTCATCCCTCGAGCGGCCCTGTCTCGCCCTCACGCTCAAGTCGCGGGCGAGCTGGGGTCTGTTACCACTGGCGTCTGGTCCAGGCAGGGCCCGCGTCCCTTCCCCCCAGACGTCTCATGGCCACCTCTGCGTTCTAGCCGACCCGCTGCTGTCCTCCTCGTCGTTCCGCCTCTGCGTCAGGTGGCCAGCTCTGCCCGCCCCCAGCTCTGTGCCCTGCCCCTGCCCCTGCCCCTGCCACCCCCCCACCCCCTGCACCAGGTCAAAGTGCGCTGGGCTACCTGGTCGTGTAAATGGCTCCGATTTTTTTAATCCTGTATTGCCGTCATTGCCTCCTCTGAACTCCGCGTTCCCACGTAAATTCGAGAATCAAACAGTCAATCCACACACACACTTCCGTGGGCGTCTCAAAGGAGACGCACCGGGGGTTTTGACTTGTTTTTCCAGCGAGGGGGAGCCTGGGGCCTGGGAAGGCGGAGGCGGCCTGGCAGGTCCCGGACTCGCTCCCTCCCGTCCGCCTCCTCCCTGAGAGCCACCCCAACCCCACGCCGGCCCGCGGCTCCGAGCAGCAGCTCTGTGGGCGTGTCTGTGCGAGAGGCAGCACCGTGTCTGCACGCTGGGAGCACACACGTGTGTTACATGTACCTTGGCGTGAGTGTGTGCACAAATGTGAGTGTGTGGGGGTGTGTGGTGTGTGTGCACTGTGTGAGGGGGTGTGGTGCGGTGTGGGTGTGTGTGAGGGAGTGAGGGTGTGGGTGTGTGTGCGCTGTGAAGGTGTGGGGGGGTGTGAAGGGGGGTGTGTGTTTCCTCCAGTCCGGGAGAGTAATTTTCCACCTCACGAGGAACACTGTCTTTGGCTGCTGCTCTAATTGATAATTTTCAAAACGTCGTTTCCTTGGCAACCACCAATTTTCACATCGTGCAAGCATGAATCCAGGCGCTATAAACGCAATCTGGGCTCTGGCTGCCAATGCTGCTGGATTTTAAATCATGGCTGCCCCGGTCACCCACGTCCGCAGGGGAGGCCAAGCCCGTGTGGCCGTGGCCAGCGGGCAGTGGGAAGGTCCCCTCTGGTCAGACTTGCCCTGGGGGGCACACGCTCTCTGTGCAAGTCCACGTGCACACGCTTGTGCAGCCGCCCACAGACACTCGGGCCCACGTGCATGCAACCACGCACAGCCCAGAACACTCAGACACACTCCCAACCAGACACGCACATGTGCACACACATGCACACACGCACACACACGTGTGCGCAGAGCACTACGCCCTGTGCCCACCGTGGTCTCTCCTGGGCTGGGCAGAGCGGGGTCCCGCCCTGCGGACAGAGCCATCTCCGTGGAGGGGCCGCCCCAGTGGAGGTGAGCCCCCAGGCCTTCCCGCCCCCGTCCAGGCCCCTGGCCCCACGAGGGTGAGCAGGTGAGGCCACTGAGGGGACTCAGACCTGATGGGGAGGCAAAGGGCGCCGCTCCAGGGCTCCGGAGGCCTCGGGCCACGGCCGCAGCAGGAGAGCAGCAGGCGTTTCAGCACCGGCAACCTGTGCCCAGAAGGGGCTGCTGCCAGCGGGAGCCGGGCCCTGGGGCCCTGAGCCGGGGCGGCCTGGCGAGGCCGGGCCTTTAAGCATCGGTGCCCACAGTGCCAGCGGGGCCGGGCCCCCACGCGAGAAGCCCTGGCACAGCCGTTTCAGCTCCCCCCTTCCCCGGCTGACCTGCTTCCCAGAGCACCGGGACTCGCCCTCCCTCCCCGAGCCATGTTCAGGCTCTGCAGCTCCCCTTGGGCCTCACCCGCAAAGCAAGGCCCCCACGAGAGCCTGTCCTGGGAGGGGCAGTAGTGAGCCGGGCCCCCGGAGCCGCGGGACCTCGTGGCGAGCAGCCCCCAGCCCCAGCCAGCGCGGCCACAGCCTCCGACCTCCCCGCAGGCAGACGGGCGCTGAGGACGAGGCGTCGGTTTTACTGGCTGAGAAGCAGGTTAGGGGCAAAGACACGTGGCCTTGGCGGGAGGCCCTGATGAGCCCCAGGGTGCCCGGGGGAAGCGTGCAGAGGCGTCGCCGCAGACGGCTGGGGTTTCGGGGTGTGTGGACCGGCCGGGTGGCCTCCTCCGGCCTGTCTCAGCTCCAGCGGCCGGGCTTAGCCCGAGACTGCCCAATCAGCCTCCCAGGCCTGCTGCGTCTATGAAAGCAGATCTCAGAAAAGTTACGTTTTCCCCTCTCTTCTGTGCTGCAGGGTTGAGACAAGCTCCCCTCTCAGCCTCGCCACCCTCCTGCCTCCGCCGAGACCGGGTGCACTCAGCTGGAGCGGAGGGACCGCTGCTGGCGCAGTTTCAGCAGAACTTCCAGCTCTGGAGCTGCTCCAGGGTGGAGCTTGGGCCCAAGCAGGCACGCAGGGGGACGGCGCTCCGGTCACGCGAGCTCCGGCCTCACAGATGACCGAGAGGCTGCTCCCCAGAGGGCAGGACAGAGGTGGTCCAGGACAGAGGTGGTCCAGGCACAGCAGACCCCCGCGTAGCAGAGGGATTCCCACTGCACAGACCCGCAGGGGCCTGGGGCCCTTCTCAAGCCTCAGTGAGGAATAAATAAGATTTTTGAATATAAATGATGAAAGACTTGAGAAAACATTATTATTTGCTTTGTCTTGGCTGACTTTGATTTAAACTTTCTTTGATTTTTATAAGATTTGCCTTCCCTAAACAATAAGCGATAAACTGATAGTATCATTTACATGCAAATTAATGTGGAAACAATATCTATGACTTTTCATTTCTTGTTGCTTAAAGTTTTTAAAAATAAATTGAGACTGATGACTCAAGTTATTTCGTTTGCTTTTTTGGAAAATGCAGGCTTCAGAAGAAAAGTCGGGGGACGTTGCTGTCTACCCAGCGGCACGATGCCTGGTTTATGTTTTTTAAGTAAAGATAAATATTAAGAATAATCCATTAATGCACGAGCAGAGGTAATTAGAACAAATGTGGCCATAGTAGACTGAAACATGAAAATTAATTGAGTTCATGCAAAAGTTGAGCAACACTGAGCAACCCTGCAGAGGCAGTCGGGCCCAGCTGAAATTGATTTAATATGCCCTTGAAATTAACTATTGATCATTTTTATTTGTTGGATGTAGCCTAATTTATTTTCCTAAGGACTTGGACTAAATTTCATAACTTAAGCAGTTTCTGAAAACATGTTTCTTATTGACAGCACAGCCTCGCTGGGCGCGCGTCTCCAGGGCCCGCCGGACGTGCTGGGGCCAGCGGGTGGGAGGACGCGCCGCGGCTCGGCCCGTGTCCAGGGGCCACGTTTTCCGGCGGAGCGGACCCAGCTCAGCGGGCTCCGTCTGCGCCAACCTGAGGGGCACCCTCATGCATCCACTCATGCCCGTGTCCCCCACTGTCCAGCCCCCTGGTGGACGGTCTTCCTGTTCCGGGAACCTTCACCCCTCTGGGCAGGCCTCGGCGACCTGGGCCTCCCCTGCGGATGTCTGACGCCTGAGACCGGGTCTGGGCCATGGCGCCGGAGGGCACGGGAGGCCTCCCGAGAAAGCAGCTCGGTGGCTGGTGGACACGCCAGCTGGACCCCGGGGCCCTGAGCCCTGTGCCAGCACGGGGAGGTCCAAGAGGCACTGCCAGTGACACGCTCCCGCCACGCGGCACCTCATGTGCACGACCTTTGACCTCCCGGGTCCTGGACGCTGCTGCTGTCCGTGCAAAGGGAACCGGGTCAGCGGGTCTCAGCAGCCCCTGAGGGGCTAAGGGGTGACAGCTTTGGGCGCCTAACCAGGGCCACCCCAGCCTCGGGGACACATTTGTGCAGAAGTCGGTCTTTTGTGAAGCAAAGGTGATGTGTCCCCCAAGCTGGACGTGGGACGGGAGTCTGTCCGTGGTCTCAGGGTGCGTGGGAGCACCCCGACATGTGTCCTCACATGAAGCAGAAGGACTATGAGTCAGCCTGATCCAGTTTTTACCAAGTGGACGCCAAAGGGACTTCACTGGCTGTAGCAGGGCGGGTGGGCAGCGTAAAATAATGGCCTGGGGGGCGGCGCTCGCCTCTGAGTGGGGTCTGGCTTGTGCCGGGGCCTCCTCTGCTGGGGTCGGGGGAGGAGGAGCTTCTGCTCCTGGAGATTTGGGACACGGGTGAGGAGAGGCCAGCGGTGTGTCTGCCCGGGGAGGGGACCCTGCAGAGGTGGGGCCCTGGGCCCCAGGGAGGAGACTGGGTCCTGGGGGTTCCGGCTTCTTGGAAGTGCTCCACTGTGGGACGAACCTCCTCAGGGCACGGAGGGGCAGCTCAGAAAGCCCCCCGAGGTGAGCCCCGGCTCCCTCCTGGTGCTGAGCGGGGCCAGGGGTCCCAGTCTGTGCTGGGCAGGGTCTCAGAGCCAGGCTGTGGGGGGAGGGGAGCGCCCCGGGGCACGGCCAACTCTCCTCTCACTCCTGGGGGGACACGCCGGAGCCACCACGTCAGCAGCAGGTGCAGCGAGGGCGCTCAGCCGCGAAACGGCAGCCCCCGCAGAGGCCCACGGAGGCCGGGCCGGGCAGCGCTGCCTGGCGTGGCGGGTCAGGCCTTAGCCCGGCCCTAGTCCACTGGTTGCCCAGGGCCCCAGACCTGGCCGTCCCGCACCCCCACTTGGCAAGCTCTGGCCGGGGCGGCGGGGGCCTGTGTGCGCTGAGGGGCGCGCGCTGCTTCGCCCCATGACAGGCACGGAGGTGACAGACTTGGCGGGGAAGTCTCCGGGGCTGGGGAAGCAGCGACTGGGGTGCGCGGGGCGGTGGGTGGGGACGGCGGCCCCCGGCCCCCGGCGCGGACTCCAGCACCAGCCCCGCCCTTGGGGGACACGGATGCCCTCTCTGGGGTCACAGCCGAGGACCAGGGGCGAAAGAGGACCCCTCAGGACTTCCCACAAGCGCAGCCACGGGCGGCATCGCGAGAAGAGGGGTCGTTGGGAAGCCCGACCCCGCGCACACCCCAGGAGCCTGGGACACCCCAGCGGCCGGGCAGCGGCGCCTCAGGAAGGCTGCACTGCCCTGGCCAGACGTCTCCTCGTGGCGGTCCTTCCCTGTGGTTTCCGACTTGCCCTGCGAGCCAGCCCGGGCGCACGTAGGGTTATTTATTACAGCTGCAGCGAGCGACGTGCTGGGGGGAGAGGTATGCGGGGGAGGAGGGTCGCCCCAGCCCAGGGCCGGCTCCCACTGCACCTTCTCCTTTCTCTTCCCTGACGCGCGGGGTGACAGGAGGGAACCACCTTCCGCTTCTTCAAGAGCCAGAGAATCATTACGTTGGTAGTTAAGGCTCTGTTCAGCGGGCAGCGCCCCAAGCTCTCCCCGAGGGCAGCGGCAGGACTCCGGGTCCGAGGCTCTCGAGGCTTCGCGCGGCTGGCCCAGGTGGACACTCCCGCCAGCGCCGCACAGGGGGCCCAGAGCCCAGGTCGGCAGCACCGCTGCGAACGGTCCCCCCAGTGGGAGCTGCTGACCCTTCCCGGGAGCTGCTGACCCTGCCCCGGGAGCCACTGACCCTCCCCCGGGAGCTGCTGACCCTCCCCGGGAGCCGCTGATCCTCTGCATGTTGAGCCGGCACCTGCTGAGGACCTGGGATGTTTCTGCCTCGGGGCAGGTTTAATTCTCACCCTTTCCTTCCCTCTTCCTCCCGCTGCTGTCCCCCCGCTTTCCAGTTACCCAGGGGCACGAGGGCTCTGGATTAGGCCACACCCCGGCCCCAAATAGCCACGCCCACCCCAAAATAGCCACACCCCACCCTCAGAATACGTTTTAGGAGGTGTCAAGCGGCCAGGTGGAGGCAATCTGGTGTGGTAAATCCGGGGGTCCTCCGGGGCCTCAAGTTAATGGTGGGGGTCCCGCCCTGCCTCAGCCCTACCCCCTTGGGCTGTGGGGGATCAGGGGTGCCCCTTGGAGCAGCACCCTGTGTGGGGTGCACGAGGCGGGATCCGCGGGTCTGCTTATCAGTGACGCGCCAGTCGGCCATTAGCCACTGCCTGTTTCCACGTTGACTTAAGGCGTGGTCACTTAAGGCGTGGTCCTGGAATGACCTCAAGGGGAAGGAGCCCTACCCTCCCCTTCTTGGCCACCCCCGGCGGCCTCCCCACACGGCTGCACTGGGAGCACCCGCGCTGGGAGCACCCGTGCCCGAGAGTGCGTCCCCAAAGCCAGCTCCATGCTGAAGGGGCTGGACGACAGCAGACACAGACGACAGGCAGATGGTAAATAATCGGTTACATGCGCTGAGGTAATGTGTGGACATCAGCCTCGCGTCTGAGCTTAACCGCGGGTGTCCGCGCCCAGGCGCGCTCTCGCGGGAGCGCTGTCACCCTCCCTCCCGGGCGCGAGGGGCTGGCGTCCCACGGCTGCCACTACTGTCCCCGAGAAGAGCCGGCGGTGCGGGCACGGGGGTACGTTTTGCCTTTAGTGACACGTTAAATATGAATACATAAGTAGATGACACCGTCTCGGCCATCTGAGCTACAGAGAAAGGCTGAGTCAGCGGAAACCGGGCGCTGGGGCGGGGCCGGGCTCCGGGGACAGCCTGCTGGGAAGCCTGGCCCGGGCGGAGGCCGCAGGCCTTGGGGCAGCCTCTGTGGATCAGACGTTGAAGCGGGAGGGGGCGCGGGAGCGGCGTGGCCAGCCCTCAGGGACGGAGGCCTGGCGGGTCTGGAAACTGAGGCCGCCAGGACTCTGCGGATGAGGAGCAGGGGCAGGAGCGGGCCTGGGCCCGGCGGCGGAGACAGACCAAAGACCCTGCCAGCCCGGCTCGGTTGTGCCAGACGACTGGGCGAGGCCAGGGTCCCGGGATCTGAAGGCCCCGCAGGGGCGAGGCCACACCCAGGCTGGCCTTGCGGGGGGCCGTGGGGTCTCTGAGGGGCCAGCCAGCCCAGGGCCCGCCCGAACAGCGGGGACAGCCACATGGGGCAGGAAGGAGACTTTCGTAAGGCGTGACCCAGTCGTTCACACGGAGCTGCTGATGGCGCGTGGGAGGACTTGGGAAGGGGTCAGCGTGGGCGGCGTGGAGGGTGGCCTAGGGCAGGCAACCCCTGGGGCCCGTGGGAGGGAGACGCTGCCGGGGAGGGTGGGGGCCCTGCGGCAGCAGGAAGTGGAGACAGAGGCCTGGGGGGCTGGGGCTGGAGGGGACCCCCAGGACTCGGGGGCAGCTGAGAGCCGAGCCCGTGTGGGCAGTAACCGCGGGCCTGGATTAGGTCGAGGCGTGTCCACCTCTGTGCAGTTCCCGGCGCTGAGCTCCCAGCAGGCTGCGGCCTGAGCACGGGCTCCGGGCCGTCCCCACGCCCTCCCGCCCCCGAGCTGTCCAGCCTGTCTCCCGGGAAGACCAGTGGCTGGAGCAGGCCGCCCTGCAGACGCTCACCCCCCACGGGCCCCCCCGCAAAGACCCTACCTGCCAGTGTGGTCCCGCGCACCTGCCCCGGCCAGGCGGTGCCAACGGCTCTGCAAGCGCAGCCGCAGCTCCCGGGTGGAGCGCCCGCCCGTCAGCTGGGGTGGACAGAGGCCCCTGCTCCCAGTGCAGACAGGACGCTGTGGGCTGGTGCTGAGCTGAGAGGAGCCGCGGGGAGCCTGGCGCGGGGCCGCACATCTTCCTTTCACCCGGAGCAGCGGGACGGCCCCCGGCGGTGGGGCCCCTGCCAGCTAGACGGCCCAGGAGCAGAGGGCCCTCGGCCTGAGCCCCGGGCGGCGGCCGGTGTCCCTGACGAGGCTTCTTCCGGCTCAGCGCGCCGGGCAGGGCGGGGACAGCCAGCAGAGGCCAGCCCCGGCCCCCAGCGTGAGCACGGCGCGGCGCCCTTCCCGGACAACACGCCGCGTTTTGCAAACCTCGACGCCTCCCGACGCTGGCAGGAGCCCAGACGTGAAAGCAGGACAGAGCCGTGCGGGCTGCAGCTCAGCAGCGCGCCGTCCACCCGCCAGCCAGCAGGACCGGAGCCGCTGCCGGGGGAAGCCGGTGAGTTCAGCAACCCGCTCTGGCTGCGTCTGAGCCCCGCCGCGGCCTCGGGTGGCGCCTGCGGCAGGACGGGCCCCGGGTGCTGAGGACGAGGACCAGGTTGTTGCGGGGGTCTCGGGGAGAGCCATGTCGCCCGGGTGTGGGAGCCCCGTCCTGGCGTGGGAGCCCCGTCCTGGCGCGGTCACAGAGCTGCCTTGGCCCAGAAGGCCCGGGCGCTGCCCGCTCGCGCCCGCGGAGTGCCTGGGATCGATTTCACTGTTTCTCATTCTGCGAACTGCGGAGGGCCTGGCAGGGCGCGTCTGCTCTCACCCGCCTCTGGCTTGTCGAAGGCCTCGGGCTCGCTCCCTCTGCTTCCGCCCCAGCAATTAACAAGAAACGATCCTTCCTTCTGGGCTGACAGGTGGAGGCTGGGGAGTTGGCGGGAGAAGACTCGCAAGTTGGCTTTTAGAGCATGAGACTGACTCCACACCACCCCCTTGGGACAGAAGAAAATCTGGGGACCAGGAGCCTTTTGGGGGGCTGGGCCCCGCCTTTCCCCGGGGCGCTCACACCTGCGCTGCCCTGGCCTCCGGGTTGGGGTCACCCGGCAGCGGGGTTTGCAGAGGGCTGCGCCGCTCCTGGAGGCGGGCTCGGGCAGGGTCAGTGCCCCACGGGGGACGTCTTCCTGGGTCCGGGAAGCTGTCCAGCTGCAGGGGCAGCGTCGGGGCTGCAGGGCTTTGGCAGCTTAGAAGTCAGGGTCCTGGCTGGAAAGTCGCTGCCTTCTGGGGGGTCATGGGGGCACAGAGTGGCCCTGGGCAGAGCAGCGGGCAGGCGGAGGGAGCCGTGGGGTGGGGGCCCCCGGACTGGCGATGCGCAGGAAGGGGTGAGGAGGGGCTGCTTGGCCGCCCCCCAGCACAGGGCGGAGCTCGTGGCGCGGGTGGGCAGCACCGCCAGCTGACGGCCCCCCCAGGCCCCCAGCGGGACCCGCCATGCGCAGGCCCTGGCCTGCAAGAGCACACACTGCTGTCCGGCGGCCGCGACGCTTGGCTGCTGGGGCGGGAGAGACGGCACCGCCCTGCGGCCGGCGGGGCCTGCAAGAGGCCGGGCCCTGGAGGTGAGGCGCCGTCGTCCTTCTGGGACCAGAGACAGACACAGCGGGGGGCCCGTGGGGGTTTCGAGGGACACCCGCCTCCCAGTGCAGGGTTCGCAGTTTCTGGGAGGCCCCAAGTCTGCGTTTCTGGGGAGAGGGGTGGGACGTCTGCAGTGACCGGGCTACGATCCCGCCCCCTCCACGCCCCTCACCCTGCAGCTGCCCACCCGCCCCCAGCGCCAGGGTCCTGGGACGCCTGAGCCCCTGCGGAGCGGGAGAGCATCGGCCTAGTTCTGTCTCCCACTGGGAGATTCTGCTCGGATGCGGGAACCGTCGAGCTGCCGGCCAGAGAACGAGATGTTCGTTTGTATGAGGAGCCGGTGCTGCTGTCAGGGCGACTGAGATGGACACCTGGCCCGGCCCTGCCCTCTCTCCCTCTCTCCCTCTCTCACAATCTCTCACTCTCCAGGCTGACAGGCCAGTCCTCTTCTATTGCTAGCCGGGATCGGCATCCACAGCCTGGCGCTCTGCAGCCAGCGACAAGCGAGATCTCAGGGCCGGGGCCGAGGCCGGGGCCCACTGCATCCCGATGAGCCGGTCACGGCAGCTCCTTCGTGGGGAGCAGCCCTTTGTTTGCACCTAAACCCCTTGGGCCCGGCAGGTGCCTGCGGTCCCGGCGCTGGCTCCGCGGCTCTGAGAGGCGTGGACGACGCGGATGGAGCGGCTGAGTCGCCAAAGGATTGGGAGTTGGCAGGGACGGCACAACAGGAGGACGCCGAGCAAGGCCCGGGCGCGTGGGCCTGCCCTGGAATGACCAGCTTCATCTGCCCAAAGTGCCAGAGGCCTGGAAAGGCACAAGCTCGAGCCAGTGAGGAGACGGCGCCGGTGCCAGGGCCAGGGGCAAGTGGGGTTCCCTGCGGGGGAGCAAATACCTGGGCCGAGGGCACAGCCGGGGTCCCCGGAAGGACCAGGACGCAGCAGCAATGGCCAAGAATCTCCTCGCGCCACCGCTGCTGCCCGTCCCGGGGGCGGGGGACAGAGGGCGCGTGAGCCGTGGCGGCCTTGGGCGAGGTGCAGGCTCGGCAGGCACCCAGGTGCTGGGGGGGGGGGGGGCGTCCAGGCCACGGGCTGCACTGATTTCAGCCAGTCAGCCCTCGGGGCCTGCAGGCCCTGTTACTGGGCATGGATCTGCGGGCCAGCCCGGGCAGTGAGCGCTGAGGCCGCTTGGAGACCCCCAGGGGGCCAGCCCGGGACGCCGGAGACGGTGATGCCCTGTGGCTCCCTCAGACTGGCTTTGGGGCCGGGGGGGCCCATCACTGCTGCCCCCACCCCCGTGTCACGTCCCCCGCAAGGCAGAGCTCAGAGGCCGGCGGCATTGGGCGCTGTGCGGAGGTCGAGCGCGCAGAGAAGGCAGGAAGGATGCAGGAGGGCGGCCCTGCCTGTCCTCGGCCTGCCCTCAGCCCACGGGCGCTGCTGGCCACAGCCAGCTCTGGTGGCTTGGCCTTCTGTCCTGGCCAAGCCAGGGTCTTTGAAACTGGCAGTTTCTGAAACCGGGGAGGTCCCTCCTCGTCTCACTCCCCTCGGCTGGCATCGCCCTCAGGTTTCCTGCTGGGTTTCACGGTTCCCATGTGGTTTCTCGGGGTTGACCGCGGACTGGAGAAGAGCCTCCAGGTGCTGCCCGGGGCAGGGCGCAGGCCCTGACCTGGCTCCCCGGCTCAGCCAGGTTCACCTGGGCCCGCAGACCTGGGCTGGGCACTCTGTGGTCCTCAGACACGGAGCACCGCCTGCCCACGGCGCACACAGGACATGTACGCACAGCACTTGCACGCGGAGGCGCCTGGCGCACCTGGTGCATGGACACGCACACACCTGACCCGCAGCCAGTCTGCAGCCGCCCCCTGTGTGCGCTGGCCGGGCGTGCAGAGTAGGGAGCTCCGGCACCGAGGGGCCTCTGTGAGCACCGGCAGGCGGGCTGTGCCGGCAGGTGCGTGGCCCTGAGCCGAGGGCACCGGGGAGAGGGTCACTGGGACAGGCGGGGCCCGCGCCGCAACCCCACGCCCAGGCGTCCACACGGGCCTCCAGCTGGGTACGGGGCCTCCCGGCAAGGGGAGCTCCTGCCCCGCGTTGACAGGGACGCGCAGGTCCTGCCTGGACCATCCCGCGAGGTGGCGAGGGCGCTGGGCGCACTGGCTGCTGCGGGAGGCTGGGGCGGTGTAGGGGGGGCGGCGGTGTCCTCCGCGGAGAAGCCCCTCAGCGCCGGCTGCACGTCTGCAAAACCTCGGGGGAGGTTTCTCATTGAAGCAGGAAGCCAGACAATTTTAGAACTTGTGCTTTAAATAGAATTAAAAATAAGTTCAATGACATACAAGATGTAAAATGCTGGATTTTTATCAAAAATTTAAATAAATACAAATTTTCAAAATGGCACAATAGGTGTTTTAATGACTTCTCTGAAACAGACAAATACCCACCAAAGCCAACACACAAAATCCAGCTGCGCCAGAGAGCACCCCGGGGTCCACAGGCGCTGTGTAAAGAGCAGGTGAGCCCCTGGGGCTCTGGCGCCCGCCAGCTGGACCGGGAGGTGGGCCCGGGGTGCGTCCACAGCTGCAGCCGCCTGAGGGGCGTCTCTGGCATCCGTGTCCTGGGGGCGAGCAGAGGCGGCGGAGCGGGCGACAGGCTGACCGCTCGGGCTGTTGTTGCTACGGATCCCACTCCCGTCGGAACCCCCAGGCCGGAAAGCACAGGTTCTGGGCCTCAGGGAGGGCCCAGAGTGAGTGTCCACGTCCACCAGCCTGGACGGCAGATGGGGGGAGGGGCCTGTGCCGCTGGCCACGCGCGAGGCAGGATGAGGCGGGTCGGGCCGAGCCCCCGGCCCTGGGACAGCAGAGCGGCCGCTGCAGCGGACACAGCAGTAAGTCGCTCGCTGGCCCCGGGAGCATCCGAGGACGGGGCGACCCCGTCATGCTGCCGCGGCTGTGGGGCTGGGCTTCTCCAGAATCGGTGAGAGGGGCCCACTCTGCCTGGCATCAAGCAGACACCCTCTGCGAGCCTCACGTCCAGTTAAGTCACTGCCAACAAGGCCATCAGGACCACGGCAGCAGGGGAGTGGCCGGGGGCACAGCACTGGCCCTTCGCGCCGGTGCCTGGGCACGGCCTGGGGAGGGTTCAGCCGGCCTGGGGCGGGCCTCAGCTGCTCCAGGAGGTCGCGCTCCGTGTGCGCAGCCAGAGGAGGGCTGTCCAGTGAGCTCGTGGCCTGGTGCCCTCGGCTCTGGTGCGAGGCGGACCCCAGGCTTCACCTCTGCTCCCGAGTGGGGGTCGGCGGGAGCCCTCGGGCTGGCGCTGGGATGAGTTTAGAACAGGGGTCGCTGGGCGCCCTGCCACTGCCTGGATCTGGCCTGGAGGCGCGCAGGTGCCCTCCCGGTGACCACCCGGGCAGGCTTGACCCAGGACCGCTGGCCGGGAGGACCCGACCTTCACCCCGCGGGAGCCTGGCGAGGAGCCCCTGAGACTGTGTTCTGAGCCCCTGGTTTTACTGGCGAGTATCTGAAGCCCCTCCAGAGAGCCAGGGCCTGGGGCGGGTGGGGGTGGAAGGACGGGGCACTCGCCCCGAGACGCCCCCTTGGGAGCCACGTAAATACAACCGTCTCCAGGGCTGACAAGGCCCATGTGTTAAAACGTTTTACGCGGAAGGCTCAATTTATCAGCTGTTTTATTTGCTATTTAACGTTTAAGTGAGAAGGAAATATTTCTCCCCCCGAGCAAACCAAGGCCAGCACAACCATCTTGCAAAGGTCGGATTCCATCACTTCGGCTAATTGGATCTGTCTGGAGTCGCAGGCGGCACCTCGGGGTGGCGGCGGGCAGGGGGCTGCTAGAATGGCCGGGTGGCGCCTCCCCGACCCCGCGCAGCCCAGGTTTCCCGCCCGGCCTCCGCGACAGCCGGTGTGTCTCTGGCCTCCAAGGGGACCCAGCCTGTCCCTCCGGAGGGGCGCGTGGCCGGGCGCGGGCTGCGGGGTGGGGGGAGGGTCCTCGTGTCCAGCTCTGCCTTTTCCTAAGGGAGGGGCGGGTGGGGGGCGCCATAGCTGCAGCGCGGCCTCTTCCCGGGAGAGGCTGAGAGGGGAGAAAGGGTCAAGAGCCGCCGCCTTTGTGCGCACGCCCTAGGCCGGCTGCTGGCAGCAGGCGGGAAGCGCGAGGCCGAGGAGAAGCAGCTGCCCCGGCCTGGTGAGCTCAGGCGGCGGGAGCCGGGCCGGGGTGAGAGGCGGGCGAGGCCCCTCTCTGCGCTGGTCCTGGCAGGGGACGTGAGGCCGCGGCTGCTCATGCAGCCGCTCTGGGGTCGGACTGCGCTCTCCTCCCCTAGACCTTGCAAGTCTGCCACGCTGTTGCCACCCCCAGAGCTCCGTGAACTCTGGGCCCCGGATCCCTCACGCGCCTGCAGCCCCTGCAGCCTCTGCTGCCGGCCCGACTACCCCAGCAGCCTCCCGTCTGGGCTGCCCCTGCTGCAGCCCCCCAGACAACATGCCGCGCCACCGCGCAGCTCCTGCTTGGCCCATTCACGCTCCCCCTCCACTGAGCCGCACGCAGGAGGGCCGAGGCCTGGGCCCCGACCTCTCCTGCGGCCACGGCTGCCGAGCGCAGCCTCTGACGCTGTGGGCAGCGCCTGTGATGGCTCCGATGGCCGGGGCAGGGCCGGGCAGGCCCGTGTGGGGTGTGGCCCGGGCACCAGCCCACGCACCCTCACCGCCCTCCAGCTGGTGAGTGTCCAGTCCCCTTCTCGCCGCCGGGACCCGAGGGGTCTCGGGATGGGGCACGGCCCCGCTGCTCTCTGTGGTGCTGAAACATCGTCCCCTCACGGGTCAGAATGTGTTTTATACTTTTTAATAAAATGTTATTGATTTTCCATTGACTTTAGAAACTACATAAATCTGGAAGGTACATCTTTACCTCTATGTGTAAATAAGCCTCGCCTCAGCCTCCCCGGCCCGTCTGATTGCTCCCTCTGCTCTGCCCTTGGCACCGTGTCCTCCATACTCGAGAGGTGCTTGGTCATGGTGTGTTAGTTCCTCTGCTCCGGCTGCTGAGACCCCGCACTGAGACGAGCCACCCCGCCCCGGTGTGCCGCCTGCCCTGCTCAGCACAGTCCCCTCCAGCTCCATCCGTGTTGTCCCGCAGGCAAGGTACGTCCCCGAGAAGCCGGACCACCAGCGCCTGCTGCTGCGTCACACAGCACCAGGCTGTGCTTCCACGAGGCTGCGGCCCACAACTCGGAAACAGGCCTTTCCTGCGAGGCGCCGCCTGGCCAGCAGGTGCCAGCCCCCGGGACCACCGCCCCGGGCGAGGGCTGAGCCCGCTGTCCCGGATGGGCTCCGCCAGGACCGCGCCACACGCCCAGCACTCCCTGAGCCCCGCGCTCAGAGAGGCGCCGGGTTCACGCAGCCCCGCCCCACCTGCCGGGACCCCCGTCTGGAAGCACAGCTGGCGCGGAGGGAGTGCGGAGCGGGGAGCGCCGCCACCCCGGCCTCATTAACGCCAGAGCTGTGTCCTAATTGATTCAATCACCCAGATGGCGCAGCAAATTGCTCAGGCCTCCCACAGAAAGAACCCAGTGTCGTTTACTTGGAGTGATGATTTTTTATGAATAAAATAATTAGGAAAAGATATGTAAGTGGAATATAATAATCCACTAGCAGGAATTACACACTTGTCTTTTTCTGGCTCTCAGTGCAAAGTGCTGGAGTCCCGACGCCACCCGTGGTGCCCGGCTCTGCGGAGGCACAGGGGCCGCAGCTGGTGACCGGCTCCTGGCCGTCGTCGCCCGAGGCAGCTGGACGCTCGCTCTCCCGCTGCAGGGAGGAGGCGAGGTTGGGGAGAAGCGGCCGGGTGCCGGCGGACCATGCGCTCCTGGCTCGGCCTCCAGCCAGGAGCTGAAGCCGGAGTTTCGGGATGAAGGGGAGGCCTGGGCCGGCCTGCCCGGGGTCAAGCGCCTCCGCTGCACGGGTGGCGGGAGGACAGCCTGGGCGTGCCCCACGGGGACACGCTGAGCTCCGACGTGCTGGCGTGTCTGGGGGACAGGAGGCCGTCGGGCCAGCACGGGGCTGCAAGGGGCCGGCAGCGGGAGCTTCAGGTGGACGGAGCAAACCCAGAACAGCCGGGAGCACAGCCCGGGACGCCGAGAACCCAATGCTGCGCCGCCAGGGCCGTGGCTGGGGGTGGCCTCGCTGTGGGAAGAGGCTGGTGGGCTGAGCCTGGGCGCAGCTTGGGAGGGCTCTGGGGGTGAGCGCGCGTGTGACAGGGAGGGGCGGTCATCGGGGATGCGGGGCAAGAGGGTTGCGCAGGCTGGGGGAGGAAGCCCGGCCAGCGAGGCAAAGCCCAGAGCCACGCTGGGCCCTGCTGACGCACGGACGCCCCTTTCCACTCCGCGGGCCCCAGGGACCCCACAAAGCTGCCAGGACCGGCTGACGTCCCTCTCCCGGCCTCCCCATCCTGACCCGGCACGTCCTGTTTCCTCTCCCCCACCTGCCTGTCCACGCTCACGGCCACCCCCAGGCCTCTGTGGCGGGCGTTTAGCCCAGCTGCCTGCACGGCCCGGGCCCAGCAATCCCGACACGGCCAGCGGCTGCACCGGGTCGCCCGGAGCCGAGTCTCCGCTGGCCTAGTGTCGGCGCCTGCCGATGGGGGCTGGCGGCTCTGCGAACTGGGCTCCCCGCCCCCAGGCGCCCCGCGCAGCCGCCCACCTGGTCTTCCTGCTGCCATCCCCCGCCCTCCCGGTGCCCCCCAGCCCCTCCGCCCAGGGCGGGCCACACCCCTCGCCAGGGTCCCCCTCGCTCCCTCCCGCCCGGAAGCAGACGCTCCCCGGTCTGATGCTCCCCGGTCTGATGCTGTCCTCGGGCCACCCCGTCTCTCAGGCCGAGCCCGAGCCCCCTCCTGCCCCATGTGCCGGCGCCGTCTCCCCTCTGCCGTGCCGGGCTCCCAGGCCGCAGCCGCCGCCCTGCCCTGCCGCTGGAGAGACGGCGACCCCCCAACCCCCCCCCGCCCGGCACAGCGCAGCTCCCAGACACGCTGCTTGTCTTCAGCGCCTCTAATTTCTTCTGAACCTCGTCCAAGAGGCTTTGGCCTCGGCTCTCTGCGGACGCCGCTCACATCCTGATGAGGCAGGAGGAGACGAAAAGCAGCAACGTGTTCCCCAGTCGCGGGAACCGGTCGTGTCCACCCAGAGCTGAAGCCCAAGGAGGGGTCACTGCGCGCCCAGCCCTGCCGCAAGCCCCCCGAGGTCCTCACGGCTCCAGCCGCCAGGCAGCCAGCCCGACATGCCCCCCCCCCCCCCCCCCCCCACCAGACCTGCCACCCTGGACCAGGCCGCCTCCTCCTCGTCTCCAACCCGCCCTCTCCGGAGAAACCACGCAGGGGCTTCAAAACTGAGAAGGAATCGAGCTCGAAACCCCACAAAACCTTCCGTGTTCCTTGGGATGAGGGCCACAGGCCGCCGGGCCCAGGCGGCTGCCCCTCCACACCTTCACACCCCCCTGCAAGCCCCCTGCACACCCCTGCCTGCCCCTGTACACCCCCCACACCCCTGCCGCCCCCTGCATGCCCCCCACACCCCTGCACACCCCCCTGCTCACCCCACACACCCCCCCCTGCATACACCCCTGCCTGCCCCTGTACACCCCCCACACCCCTGCATACACCCCTGCCTGCCCCCTGCACACACCCCTGCTCACCCCCACACACCCCCACATACACCTCCGCCTGCCCCCTGCATGCCCCCACACCCCCTGCATACACCCCTGCCTGCCCTCTACATGCTCCCTGCACACCCACCTGCATGACCCCCCACACACGCCCCACGCCCCCCTGCACACCCCCAGGGCCACCCCAGCCCTTGTCCTTCCCTAAAGCAAGTCAAGGTGACCTCCCGGTGCCTTGGGCGGGTCCTGCGGCTTGGACGCCCCTCTCCCGCCCGCCGCCTGGCCGTGGCACAGACGCTCCTCCCGCGGGGACTTCTCTCCCACTCCCCAAGGGCCCCGCCGCCCGCCCAACCTCCGCACCCGCGCGGCTTCTCAGAGCATCTGTCGTCACCAGAAAGGCCTGGTCTGTTGTGCCCAAGCCGTCCCCGCCCGCCCCACCCCACCCCCGGCGGGAGAGGAAGCCCCTGTCTCAGGCGCGGCGGTGGCCACGGTCAGAGGAGGCCGGGCGCGTGGCCGGGCTTCCCTCTGGTGCTGTTTTCCGTGCCCAGCGCCGCACACGCTCCCCCCTCACGGGCCAGGGCACGGCTGCCGGCCCAGCGGACACCGGAGGCTCCCGAGGCCGTCCGCGCGGCCACCCGAGGGCGAGAGACGGCCGTCAGGGGCGGCTGACGTGGATTTTCTCTCCCGGAGGCGCAGTCGCGGGTGGGGTGAAGTGGTCTGAGACCCGAGACACAGCAGAACGAGACGCGCGGCGGTGGGCGGGTGCTTTTCATTTTTTCTCTGAACGCTTTCTGCAGCGCTTCCGGGCCCGGGGCCCCACCGAGGCAACAGCATCTCACCGGGCCCTGGGTGTTTGCTCTGCGCGGGCCGCGTCTCCATCCGGCGGGCTGGCGGCGCCCGCGTCCTGCATTAAACGGCGCCGTTGCCGGCACAGGGTGCTCCGGGGGCCGCACAAGGCTGCACCGTCTCTCAGGGCGGTGTGCTGCCTGGCGGCAAGGGCACGCGCGTGTGCCAGCGTGTGTGTGCGCCCCCATGTCCTCCGTGTCTGTGTGTGCATTTATACTCATATGCATGTGTGTGCCCCGTGTCCTCACGTGTGTGTCCATGTGTACGCCTGTGTGCCTGTGTGGCATTGCATACTCACGGGCACGTGTGCACTGCACCCGTGTGTGCATGTGCAGGTGTGCATGCAGATGTGTGTGCATGTGTGTGGGCCTTGTATCTGTGTGCCTGTGTGTGCCATGTGAGTGCATGTGTGTGTGTGCCATGTGGGTGTGCATGTGTCTGTGTTTGAGCTGCACAGCTGAGGCAAAGGCAGGTCCGTTCTGTCCTGAACAAAGGGCACCGGGCAGTGTCCAGGGCATCAGGAGCCCGTGCTCTGCCCTGTCCTGACCCGGCCCTCGCCAGACCCACTAGTGCCCTCTGCAGGTGGCCCCGTGTGCCTCCGCCTCCCGGGATCACTGGACCCACAGCTCCTTCCGCCTCTGGCCCTCCTGGGCAGCCCTGGGCTTACCCGCCCGGGCTCCAGCGCAGGGACGCCTGTCTCGGCCACCAGCAAACAGACAGGGCTTTTCTGCTGGGCCATTTTCAAGGGTCTAGAGCCCACTGTTGGACCAGGATTGTTCTGTGATTCAGACTCAACTCCAGGCTTTGATTTCAAACTTAGGGGGAGTCCAGGTGGGCTTCTGTGGCAGGCCGGCCCGGGCAAGGCCCTGCTGGGAAGCCGGATGCGGCCCCCAGAGCTCAGAGGCCGGAGGCTCCTGGCTCACCCGACCCGTTCCACCTCCCGCTCTGGGGGAGCAAAAGAAGCAGCCGCTGAGGTGCATCAGCCCGTGGAGTCCCGAGAAGCAGCGTCCGCTGGCCAGCGCGGCCAGGCGGCGTTCCTGGGGAGGGCGGCTGGTCTCTGGCAGATGAAGGCCCTGCCAAGGGTGGCTCCAGAGCTGGGGTTGGCCTCAGGATGGATTCCCCACCCCAGTTTGGAACCACTAAGTTTGGGGGTACGCGCTCCCTGTGAGGCTGCAGGGTACACCCACCCTGGCCACCTGCTCCCTCTAATGGGCACCAGCCGGACCCCAGCCCTGGGCAGCAGCCCCCACAGAGACCCTGGAAGCACAGCCCAGGCCCAGGTGAGGCCTCCTGCTGCTGCTCCCGCAGATAACTGAGGTCCCAGGGGCACATGCACCTTCCCGGGTCTCCTGGGCAGCAGCGGGCAGCTGCCAGCCCCCAGCAGGTTGCACCTGCCACACCCGAGGGCCGCAGAGGTGTCCTCGCCTGGCTGGGAGAGCTGGGTGCCAGCCCGAGCCAAGGTGCCCGCCCCCCTCACCAGGGCACTTCTCCACCTTGGCCTGTGGCAGCGGTGCCCAGCAGGGAGCCCCACCCCGCTCCTGAGATCCCAGCCGGGCAGCCTGAGCCGGGGGTGGGCCTGGGCCGCCACAGCTCCCGGTGCCCACTCAGCTCTGTGTCCCCCGCCACGGCCGAGACACCCTGAGCAGAAGCGCCTGCGAGACGGGTCCCTGGGCCGGGCTGCGCCAGGAGCTGAGCTTCAGGTACAAAGGGCGCCCGGGCATCTCCGGGCAACGTGACCCCGAGTCCAGGCCCTCCGCACTCCAGGCACCAGGCTGGCACTGACCGAAGCCCCGAAGCTGCTCAAGCCCATGGTGACCGGAGAGACCCAGTAACTCACAGTGCCGGCCTCTAGCACGTCTCCTCCCCCACGGGCTTGCTTTGAAATGCGAAGGGAACAAAGAACCGTTTCCACCAGGAAGAAGCCTCAAGGAGCAACCAGGTGAGGGGCCAGGCGGGCCAGGCGGGCCAGCTGGCCGGCAGGGCCATTGACAGCAGACTTAGGGGACCCTCCGGGGACAGGCGATGTTGGCCTGACGGGTGGCAAGTGCTAATCCAGAGCTAACGGGTTTAATTTTATGAATTGTTTTCCTAAATGCTAGAAAACATCCCGCAAGCGACCCGGGTGCTGCGTCCCTGTGCGCGATGGACGCGGGCGGGCGGCAGGGCCGCTCCTGAATAATGCAGCCCGTCACCGCATTGACTCGGGCAAGGACACTTGATTTGTTTGGCGGACTTTAAGCCGCTGCTTCTTTGGGTAAACTGAGCCCCTGGCGTGCGCGGGGAGGCAGCTGTCTTTGTCTCTCCGACTCCCCGGAGCCTCCGGAAAACAAAGGCCTGTTTGATCTGGTCTATTTTTAAAAGTCTGAGCTCTGTAAGGTGCTCGCAGCTCTGCTTTCAAAAGAAACACCCCCTGTTCTATTATTGTTGGTTTTTAGGCTTTTCTTTCTTAAAAAGGCTTTTGGCTCTCCTGTTGTTGTCTGAGGAAAACCAAATAAGAGTGGGGGTTGCAAGAGCCGGGGTCCCGGGACACAGGCCGGGGCTCTCTCACTGCTGCAGGCCCGGGGTGAGAGGCGTGGGGGGTGTCCAGGGGCCATGACCACAGTGAGCGGTCCTTGGGGGCCGGCGTCCCAGAGGCCACACGTGGGAACACTTTCCAGATAGGGGTCACCAGCCCCGGGCGCCTCCCGTGAGCTCTCGGGGTGGGGGGGGGCTGCCCCCACGAGGCTGCAGCTCTTCCTCGGCACCCTCAGGCTGCTCCACCTCCTCCCTGCTGGATGCAGGACCGGCAGCCAGAGGCCAGCGCTGCTGCCAGAGCAACCGCACACAGGCTGGGCACCTGCCCACCACTGCCCCCTCCACGTTCACGTTGTCTTCCTGGGCAGAGGAGGCCAGGTGTGAGGCCAGGTGTGAGGCCAGGTGTGAGGCCATGTGTGCGGCCAGGTCCAGCGGCTTGGGACCAGCACCCCCAGGGTCTCCCAGCACACTGGTCCTCGCTCCTCACAGGACCCTGGTAGTGGTGGGGGCTTCTCGCCCCCTGTTTCTCCTCCTGCCACGTGCCAGGCGCCCTGGAGGGGAGGGGCCCCCAGAGCCCGCTGAGGCCCCACCCTGGCACACATACACACACGGCCAGCCCGACCTGGCTGGCCAGACGGCACACACTGTGCACAGTAACCCTCCCTGCCCCGACATCCGGCGTGGACTCGGACCACAGAGGTTTCCTGGAACCTGTGCACGAGCAGCTGTGAGGCTGGGGCCAGCGGGAGGGCCACGGCCCCGGGGCCCCGGGAGATGGCAGAGCCGCCACCACCGCTCCTGTGGAGCCCGGACGGTCCATGGGCCTGGGGTGAGGGTGCCGGCGCCCCAGGGAGACTGCAGGGCTTGCCAGCGAGGCCGGGGCCCGAGGCTCACCCAGGAGCGCCCTGAGCCAGGGCCCAGCCCTCCGTCTGCAGGCACAAAAGCGGCTCCCCAGCACAAAAGCGGCTCTGGGGAGTCAGGGCTGGAGTCGGCAGCACAAGCGTCACGGCGGAGGGCGTCGCAGCGCCACAGGCTGCAGAGGGAGCTCAGGCCCAGGGGCTGGAGCTGCACCCCGGGGTGGGCGGGAGCTGCTTATATAGGAGCCTGGGGGAAGGGGCGGGGTCAGGGCCTGCTTATGCCAATGAGAGCTTCTGTGCGGTCGTTCTGATTGGTGGAAAGATTGTCAGGTGCTGCTCTTGGAATTTCAATGGGGGGATGGCTTCTAAGGGAGGGGGGGGTCTCATTTCTTGGCCTCCGGCCAGGGGGGTTTGCAGAACAGCACAGTCGCCCTCGTGTCCCCGTTCCCCCCAGACGCGGGTGACTCTGTGTTCGCTTTTCTCATTTTATTTATTGGGCCCAGGCAAGTGGCGCCCCCAGTCCAGACTGCCGCTCTGCAGTTCCAACAAAAGAGGGGCTTTGGCCCGAGGGGTTTGCAGGATCCACTGTCAGAGCCTGTCGCCCTGTTGTCCGGACGGGGGCAGGGCCGGGAAGCATGTTAGTTTGTTGATAAAACAATGAAGGGAAACAGCTGGGCAGCCGCTGCTCATCCACCCACCCGCGTCTTCCAGCAAGACCCACCCCACACGGGAGAGACATTGACCCTGGGGGTGGCTCCGGGGACTCTGGGGAGCGCGGCTGGGCGCCTCGGACGCTCCCCTCCAGGCTGATCGAAGCAGCATTCGCTCGGCATCTGGCTCCCGCTGTTGGAATTTTATGTATTTTTAGATTCAGAGAATATTAGTAACGTGGAAGAGGCTGTCAGTTTCACCTCTTATCTCTTTAACTTCCTTTTCCCCAGATGGCTGTGGAATCACTCTCAGGACTGCATTTTTATTTCTAGTCCTTTAATGCCAAGAAATTGCTCAGGTTTCACATGCCAGGAGGAGTTCACTGGAGCCGCTGCTTCCTAATAGCTGCTAAAATATAAATCTCTCCGCCAGGCAACGCGAGGCGTCAACAAGGCATCATTTTACTCTCAACACACTACCTGGAGCCTCCCGGGAGGACTAGGCCAGGTGAGCTGTCGGGCTGTCGGAGCCTCATTATCGCCGCCTCTTTCCTGTGCACCCTCAGACGGGCCGGGCGGCAGCCCTCGATGGCCACGGCGCACCTACCCGGCATCAATGACTGAACCAAACCACGGGAAGGGTGGAGCCAGGCCCCACCTTTCTGCTGACGTGACCTTAACAGCGCTCTAGCCAACACGTCCTGCAGGCCTGAGAGGCAGGGTCCGTGGAGACCCTGATGGGGGCAGTGGCTCGCGTCCCAATCCAGCCGGTTCAGCCCATCAGCACGAGGAAGAGTGGCCGGGAATAAAGGCCAGTGACACGCCAGCAGGAGAGGAGGTCAGGCGCCACGGCCCCGGGGGAGCCAGTGCCTGAGGAGTGGGGTCTCTGCCCGGGCCTCAGGGCATTTCAGAGCAGCAGCCCTGCGGGTTCCCTCCAGACTGTCCCTGCGGTGGGAGGGCCCTGGCCTCACAGCAGAGCCCTCCCGCCTGCGAGATGCAGCTCCTCAAATGGCCCGGGGCTCGGAGTTCACTTCAACATCTTGAGATGCAAACTCTCCCCACTCTCGGAGCAGCTTGTCTCTCGAGGCGCCTGCTGGTTTGGGTCACAGAAATGCCCCAGACGTTCTGCTCCAAGCGTCCCAGGACACCAGGCGGGGAGGTGCCTAGACCTGCTCCCAGGGCCGGGGTGCCTGGACCAGAACTGGGGGGCCGGGGGGTGCCTGGACCAGACCTGGTGGTGCCTGGACCAGACCCGGGGGCCGGTACGGCTCCCGCACAACAGTGATGGAGGACAAGAACAGAAAAGAAGTAAAAAAGGAGGCGCCACAAGACCAGAGACCTGGCTCACACAAGGAGGTGGGGGCAGAAGGGATTAGCATCACCATGGACACGTATCCCGGGGCGCCCACCCCTAGATTACAACACTTAACACCAAGCAGGTATCAGACTGCGTCCAGAGCACAGGCCCAAGGGTAAGAGACGGAGATGGAGCCCATTGTGGACTCTCTGGTCCCTTTCAGACCCGACAGAGTCATCCCAAATTAGCTGACCAGGAGCGGCCCCTCCCAAACTGAAGCGCACTCTCTCAGGGCAGCCTCTGCCCTGGCTGGGGCACCAATCCCACTGCCCACCTGTGCCCGTGCAGGTGCTTCTTCTCACCCACTCTCTCCTCTGCAGGGCTGCAGCCTCCTGCCGGCCCGTGCCCTGCACCTGCCGGGGCTGCTCCTCACCGACCACCCTCAGCGGAGGCCGCTCTCCTCAGGGCCCCGCCTGCGGCCACGCAGGCCTCTCGGCAAACCTGTCCCTTCCGGGGCAGCTCTTCCTGCCCGCTGGGGTCTGCGCAGTGTCCTTCACTCTCCTGTCCCTTCCCCTGACAAGCTTGTTCTTCACATATGACCGTCTCGGGGAGAAACTCGCCGCGCCGCCGGCCGGGAGCTCGGGTGACGCCTCTCCCAGAGTGACCCCGAGGACCCCGCGCTCCAGACCCACGGACCCCAGAAAGGACAACAGCAAGGGCTGCTCTGCCGTGGGTGCCACGGGGGACGGTGACCCTGGGGCAGCGGTGCTGGACCCTCCTCAGGCGCTGGCCACAGGCCACGGCGCGCGTGCGAGGGCGTCTCCACCGCAAGCGCCAGCCCCGGCCATGGGGGGACGCGGGGAGGGAGGACCGTGGGGCGGGCGCCAGGAGAGTCCGGCCTCCGGGCCACGGGCCACGGAGGCGCAGCCAGAGAGGAGAGGAGCTGCGGGACGACGACGCCCGTCTGGGCTCCCGGGACGGTCCAGGCCAGCCTGCGCCTGTGTTTTAAAGAATCTGAGGGATTTATAATCTACATGAAAAGTAAATGTTCACAACCGCTGATCTACACCCGCGGGGGCGGGGGGATGCCCCGCTCTGACCAAATGAAGACACGTCCGCGTCCAGGCAGGACGGACAAGGTCACTTCCCCCAGCTGCCCTCGGGCGGGCTGCGGCGCAGGATGTGGGGAGCCCAAGGGGGCTTCGACCTGCAGGGGAGGTCTGAGCCGTTACCTTCCCCGGAGATCACAGAGAATTTTGCAGCAAGTTGTTCCGATCAGCACCAGCTGGGCCACAGGGAGGGCTGGGCCGCGGGGGCCCCTACCTCGGAGTCGGCGCACGCAGCGTGGGGAGCCCCCGGCCCTGGCAGCGAGGACGTTTCCTGACGGGAGGGTGGGAGGGGCGCAGCGCTGGGAAGGCAGAAGGAAGGGGGCTGTGAGCGAGGAGGCGCCCCCCCGCCTCTTCCCGGGAGCCAAGCCCGGCCGGTGTCGGTGTCGGAGTGCGAGCTGGCAGCCCCCTGAAGTGCCCGTGCCTGCCTGGAGCTGCCTATCACGCTGGGCCTGCCCAGCAGGACTTGTCACCTGTCAGACAGATGAAGCGGAGCCTCCGGAGCCTCGGAGCCTCCTCCGCAGGCAGCTAGCGCGGGCAGCTGGGTGCTAATGAGGGGCAGCTGGGTGCTAACGAGGCGGGGAGCCCAGGCCGCAGCCCGGAGGCTGACCCACCGGCTCTCGTGGCCTCCCGGAAAAGCGATGGCGCCACCCGTCAGCTGCACCGGAGTGGGGGGCTCGGGGTCAACTACATTTCACTCGAACTTCCACCGGCGCTAACCAGGCCCCACCTCGCCCCAGGAGTGGGGCGTCCCAGCACGGGGCCCCTCCCAAGGCAGACGCCCTTCGTGCTCTGCTGCTCCCGGAGGACACGAGAGCTGCGTGGCCACAGCGCACAGGGGCGGTGCTCCCGCAGGGCCGCGGTGGGGGCCGCCTCCCAGCCCCCCGCCCCGGCCTGTGGACGCTCAGCCGGCCAGCGTCTGCGGCCAGATGGTGTTGCGTCCACCCGCGAGGCCTTTGCTAGGGCCTCCCAGTCATTTCCCTGCGGGGACACCTCGACCGAGTCCATCCTGCTGTCTCCACAGCAGCCGTGCTCCGGGGAGGGGGCGCTGCCTTCTCCTGTGTGAAGTGCTGTGCAGGGCCGCAGTCCCCGGCACGCCTCACCTGCACACCCTCACCTGCACACCCGTCACCTGCACACCCCTCACCTGCACACCCCTCACCTGCACTCCCCTCACCTGCACACCCTCACCTGCACACGTCTCACCTGTACACCTCTCACCTGCACTCCCCTCACCTGCACTCCCCTCACCTGCACACCCCTCACCTGCACACCCCTCACCTGCACACCCTCACCTGCACACGCCTCACCTGCACACCCCCCACCTGCACACCCCTCACCTGCACACCCCTCACCTGCACACCCCTCACCTGCACACCCTCACCTGCACACGCCTCACTGCACACCCTCACCTGCACACCCGTCACCTGACACCCCTCACCTGCACACCCCCTCACCTGTACTCCCTCACCTGACACACCCTCACCTGCACACGCCTCACCTGTACACCCCTCACCTGACCCCCCACCCCTCCCTGCACTCCCCTCACCTGCACTCCCCTCACCTGCACACCCCTCACCTGCACACCCCTCACCTGCACACCCCTCACCTGTACTCCCCTCACCTGCACACCCCTCACCTGCACTCCCCTCACCTGCACACCCTCACCTGCACACGCCTCACCTGCACACCCTCACCTGCACACCCCTCACCTGGCATCCCCTCCCTGCACACCCCTCACCGCACACCCCTCACCTGCACACCCCTCACCTGCACACCCGTCACCTGCACACCCCTCACCTGCACACCCCTCACCTGCACTCCCCTCACCTGCACACCCTCACCTGCACACCCCTCACCTGCACACCCCTCACCTGCACACCCCTCACCTGCACACCCCTCACCTGCACACCCCTCACCTGCACACCCCTCACCTGCACTCCCTGCTCAGGGCCTCGGGAAGTCTCAAAAATGACAGCATGGATGAGTTATCTAGAGAAACAGGCATTCATCTCCTCACAGAACCGGGTTTTGAGATGTATTAGGACTGCGATGCGGATGATTTATGCGCACATGAAACCGGCTGCCATTTACGCCAGGGACGCGAGACAAAAACGTGGACTATCAATCTGAGACGCCTGCCTTCTGTAAACAGCTTCCTGTGGCAGACACGGCCGTAAAATCAGACCCGGCCCTTACGGGTCTTCGAGGCGCGTGCACTCCCGGGACGGCGGCTCAGACGGCGGCCACGCCAGGCGCCGGCCCTGCCCCCTGCGGCCTCGGGCCCTGCCCTCTGCTGCCGGCCCTGCCCTCTGCGCCCTGGCCCTGCCCGCCCGGCCTCCAGCCCTACCCGCCCGCCCGCTGCAGCAGCGCGCGCACAGGCCCTGACACTCCTTCCGCCTGAGTCGCCTCCCTGGACTTCCCTCCTCCCCCCCACCCCCGCCTCCCTTACCCGAGGGCCGTCGCGCGCCCACAGAACCTCCGCCGGGATCCGGGGTCACCGCGCTGCCGTCACGGATTTGGTAAAACGGGGACATTCTCAGCACTGAGCAAAAGGGAGCTTGATTTCCCGTCAGAACACAGTTTGGGAAGTTTCTGAAGCAGCCTCTTTCCAGGCGGATCTTTGACTCCGGAGGACACAGAGCCGCAAATGACAGGCCCTGCCTTCAACGGAGGCGGCCCCGAACCCCTCGCGGCTCGCGCCCCCATCTAAGTGGAAAAGGGCCTCGGGCTCCTTGTAATGAATCTGGCCCCGCCGGCCGCTGGCTGCTGGGAGGCCCGGATAACTGAAGCTCCGGCTCGGCGCTGCTGCCCCCCAAGGAGGGCAGGCGGGTCCAGGCGGGCCGGGAGGGGCCCGGAGGGGCCGGGAGAGGCCGGGAGGGGGGCCTCTCCTCCACCCGCGCCTTCCCTCCTTCACCCCGGGCCTCCGTCCGCAGTGCGGGCAGCAGGGGAGGACCAGGAGGGGACGCCCGGAGCCGGGGCTCCTCCAGCACCCGCTCTCACATGGCAGGAGGCGCCGCCGTGAGCTGGCACTTCGGGCCACTGGGCAGCCCCCACTTGGGAGCAGGACGTGAGAGAGCCCCAACAGGGCGCACCCCGCCCCCCTCGCTGTTCAGCACAGAGGCCCGCCCGGCCGGCTCACTGCCTGGAGGCCCTGGGGTTCCGAAGCCCTCCCCTCCCACAGCCGCACAGTCTGCAGACGACGTCCACGCCCGGGCCGGCCGGCAGGGGCAGGAGGGAGGGTGCAGCCCTGGGATGGACTCGGGCCACACACCTCCGCCATGCTCACCCCTGGGGCCTTGCGGGCCTGCCCCCAGCAGCCACCCTGGCGGGCACCCAAGGCTCTGCAGAAACAGGGACCCCCGGGGGCTGCCCGGTGGCACCAGGACAGTGGCTCTGGATCCTGCAGATCTGGGCCCTGCAGCTGGGAGACCGCGACCCGCCGCCTTCTCCGGCCGGCGCCACCCGCACTCACCCCGAGGGCGCCTCAGCCCCTCAGCACCCACAGACGCTCACTGACCCGAGTTCTGGGGTCGGAAGTTTCTAAGTCCACTTCCTGGATGGGAGGGGAGTCGCCTGGTGCCCTCCAGAGCCTTCCGCGGTCAGGCAGGGAGCTGCCCGGGGCTCACCTGTACCCCTCCCCGCAGGTGCCGGGCTGAGCCCCTTCCCCGGGGCATCGGGAGCCTTCGTGGCACAGGCCGGACACCGAGCACCGGGAGCCTCGCTCGGGAAGCAGTGGTGGCCCTGCCCAGCCGGGGCTGAGCCCCCGTTGCCAGGGAAACAGGAGGTGCGGTGAGCCGTGTCCCCCCTCCAGACCCCTCCCTCCCAGCAGGGGTGACCCCGGAACCAGGCCGGTCACTGACGGCCCTCAGAACCCTCCCTCGTTCCTCATTCCTCGTCCCCTGCCCCACCCCCCGCAGGAGCCAGCTGCGGCACCCACCGCGCCCCCGGCCGTCACCCGCGGGGCTGCCCTCCCGCACAGGTGGGTCTCCAGACCCCCGCCCCAGCGAGTCCGCCCGCCCGGGCCCCGGCCCGCGGACCTGGTCAGGAAGGGCCCGCACCTCCCGCTCACACTGCGATGCAGTTGGGGTGAGGGCCGGCGGCCCCCAGGGCGTCACCGCAGAGGGCGCTAAGGGGGAGCGCGGGGGAGGCTGAGGGCCGGGAGGGAGAGCCTGGGCGCCGGCCCCGCTGGCCGGAGACTGCAGGCGCCGGCTCAGGCGGGAGCACGCGGAGGGCTGGGGTGGCGGGGGAGCCGGTGTCCCCGGGCCCACCCGCCCGCCCCACGAGGCCGGCCTTGGGGACACCGCGGAGGCCGTGCCCGACGCCCCACCGCGCGCCGAGTGACTTGTCCTTTATCTCCCGCTGGAGCCGGGGAGGGCGGGTCCCCCCACGATTAAGCGCAATGTCGCTGTGGGTTTTCAAGGTGCCATTAATCAGGCCAAAGACTCCCCTGTGTCTCCAGCCCCTCAGACGCCGTCTCGAGCGGCTGCGGAGTGTCATTAGCGCGTCTCTGCATCTATTAAGATGATTGTTTGATTTTCATTTTTGCTTTGTTAGGAGGCGAGTGGCTGAGCCGTTCTTCAATGTGACGTCATTCTTGAGTCCCCAGAGCACATCCGCTTTCCGGGCGGAAGACCCTGCACGGGGACCCCCGCTCTGGCCCCGGCGTCTCCTTAGAGATGCCTGCGGGTCTGTCCGGGAGGGGGGCCCGTCACCGTGCTCAGACGTCACCCGTTTTATAAGTTACTTCCTTAGAAGCATCTGCGTTCTGACAAGAAAGTAAAACAGCGAAACACGTGCCTTATGAGCACGGCGCCTCCCCGGCTGCGCCCCCCCGGCTGCGCCCCCCCGGCTGGTCACCCCGCTGCGCCACCCCGGCGCCCCGTGAACCCAGACGGCATCTCCTTCCTCTTTGTTCCTTCCCATCTTTCTTGTGACTTTTTAATACACACAAGAATGTTGTTTAATTTCTAAAAACTCGGGACTGTTTCCAGGCACGTGTCAGTTCCTGATCCCGTGTGTGATCTGCTCGTGTTTGGAAACCTGCTCTTGGCGTCTGTCTCCCTCCCCGCCCCTCCAGGCCGTGTCCACGCGGCTGGTCCCGCCCGCGGCCGCCCCTCGCCGGCTCCCGTGACGGCTTCAGCCACGCTGGGGTCGCCCTGGCGCAAAGGCCTGCAAGCGGGACCCTCCTGCCGAGGGCAGCGCCGCGGCGGGAGCAGTTGCTGCAGCTCTGGGCGCCTACACGCGTGTCCCGCGCGGCGGCCCCGGGGTCCCTCTGCACCCACAGCCTCGCCAGCCCCTCCTGCCGCCTCCAGCGTTTCCTCGCGCGGAGGACCGCAGCCCCTCCACGATGCGCCCGCTGAGGGCTTACTAGGCCCGGCGCGGGACTCGCCCAGCCTCGCTGCGCTGCCCGCGGGAGCGCCCCAGCCGCCCGCCCTCAGGCCCAGTCAACAGCCGTGGCCCCCGCGGGCGCTCACGCAGGGGTGCAGCCGCCCTCGCCGCCTGCTCGTCCCAGGCCGGGCCGTGGCCGGCTCCGCCCTGCACTCGCCTCTCGCGGACCGGCAGCCGCCCCCGCTGCTCCATTCCGGTTGGAGGATCCAATTTTCTCCCCAGTGGCATTTCTCTGCAGACGCAACCCGGCGCCGGCTCTTCTGAAGGCAAAGGTCTCCCGGCAGGAAATTATTTTGCCTTTCTTTTATCTGAAAATGTCTTTATTTTACCTGAATTCTTGAAAAATGTTTTTGCTGAATACAGAACACTGGATGGAGTTTATTTCTTGCTTCCAGCGTTTCGCAGACACTTCATTTCCCTCTCCCTGCTGGCTCTGCAGGGGAGGCCGCCCCAGCGCTCGGCCCCTGCGGGGAGGCGCCGCCGGCTGCCCGGGTCTGCCCTCGCCGGAGGCGTCCACGGCGCGTGCGGGCGCTTTGCCCGGCTTTCGTGCCATTTTCCTTCTTGGTGCTTGTTTAGCCTCCGTCTGTTTCGCGGTTTTGGACATTATTTCTTCACATAACGTCTTCCCTCTCCTTTTCTCTCCTTCCAGCAGCCCAGCCGCGGGTGCCGAGCCTGCGGACAGCACCGAGCAAACCGGCCAGGTTTCTGCGTTTAAAGAAAACCAGCAGCCGCCGGCCCCGCGCGAGCACGATGCCCCCCGAGACCCGCGAGTCCACGCGCTCTCCTGCTGCCCCCACCCGCGGGCACGCTCACCGCAGAGGCCCCTTCTCACTAGAGAGGCCTTCCCGGTCTCTGGAAGGTTCTCTTTAGTGACGACCAGCTGCCGAGGCCTCTCTCCGAGAAGCAGGCTTTGGGGCTACCCCCAGGAGCCCTCTGTTCTCCTACACGGGTCAGAGCTCGAGGCCTGCTGCCCGCACGGGGCGAGGGGCGTCCGCTGCGACGTACGGTCTCCTCACAGGACGGCCCTCGGGGAAATCACTTTTCTAGGGACTTCCTAAAGGGGTTCCTAGCCCGACGGGGCTTCACGGAAGCCCAGTCAACTGGGGAAAGAGCACCCTCCACTCAGGCTCACTAACAACTAAGCCCTGATGCAGGCCCAGAGCGCCCCGCCCCACCCCACCTCTGCGGCACCCCGCCTAGTAACGGGGTCCAGCTCCAGAACCACAGACCCACTTGGGGAACCCCGGGTGCCCCCGGGGAACCCAGCGACAACAGAGGACAAAGAACAGGACAGGGCAAGCTTGGACCCCGACACCACAGCTGCAGCCCAGCCGGGCGGCCGCCCCGTGCTCCAGCCGCAGCTCAGCTCCCTGCTCCCAGACACCGTGCCCAGCAGGGCCAGGGGCGCGTGAAGGCGAGGCCCAGGCCGGGACACCAGCACCCCCAAATCTCAGTGCGGTCAGGCGGCGTCTTTCTCCCCTGCTCCAGTCCGCCGTGCCCGGCGTGGTTCTAGCCGCAGGGTTTTCTCCTGGCCACAGGCTTGTGTCCACACCCACCTGCACTCCTGGTGGGCCCCCGTGGGAGTCTGAGGCTGCTGTGGGCCGCATCTCGGTGAGGGGCCCTTGAGCACGGTCAGGCGCACGGCCACACTCGCATTCTTTTGAAATGGGCTGATTTTTTTTTTAATTTATTTTCTTTTTTTTTTAAGAGTTATTTATTTATTTGTTTGTTTGTTTGTTTATACAAGCACTGGGTACAGTGAGAAGCGCGGGAGGGTGAGAGAATTCGCCAGAGCGGGGAGCAGAGCAGGCAGAAGGACCGAAGGACACTGCTGAGGGGAGCAGCGGGCGGCAGGAGAGGTCTGCGCGCCATGCGGGACCCTCCTCCGGTGGCCGGGGAGCAGCCGGGGATCGAACCGGCGCCACAGAGGCCGCGGGCAGCTTCGCAACCCAGTGCAACCCAGTGCTCAACCGCTGCGCCACCGGGGAGACCCCTGAAATGGGATGATTTTTTGCAGAAAAATCCAGAGCAGCCTCCCTGCAGGGCTAACACCCCGACTTCTGGCCCTTCTGAGGCCCCTCTCGACGTCCCACGTGCTGCCGATGGCTCCGACCCGCTGGGGACACAGCGCCGCTAGCACCCGCGTATGCGCCAGGAGCTGCTTTTGTTCTAATACTTTCCAGGGGACCCCAAGTTCGTCTAATTCTTAGGCCAGGTCAGGGAAAACAGAAGTTAATCCCCAACATCTTCAAGCACAAAATAAAAAGACAAGGAACCGTCAAAATGTGTTGGAAACACGGAATCGAGGGAACCATTTAAAGGGCTTCCTGGTGCGCAAGGGGAGACAGTTCCAGTATCAAAATCAACGTGATGTTCAAGGATTTAAACCCAACTGGTTAAAAATATATGTTTACAATCCATCATCAGGGCCTCCCTGGGGGTGCAGGGGTTAAGCCCAGCGCTATGAGGCCATCCGCAGCCTCTAAAACTCGAGTTCCAGCCCCGGCCAGGGAGATACCCACATGGCGCAGCAGACCTCTCCTGTCTCCCCGCTGCTCCCCTCGGCCGTGGGTTTCAGTGGATCCGCCTGTTCTGCTCCCCACTCTGTCTCTGGTGGGTCCTCTCACCCCCCCGCACCTCTGGCCTGTACCCCGGTTCTTGTATAAATAAAGAAATCTTTTTAAAAAAGAAATTATTCCTAGAGAAAAGTTTCAACATCTGCCTCATTAAAGCGCCGCCCGGTGACTCCCGGACTCGAGGGAGCGTGGCGCGCGCCAGGTGCAGGCGGCCTCCTGGGGCTGTCAGGCCGGGACCGCCCTGTCCCGCGCGTCACGGGGTCCGGCCGTGTCCCTGCAGTAACCTGGTGTGAAACGTCCCCGCTGCTGTCGCGAGTTCACCATGAGGAAGCGACCACTGACGTGGGCTTCACCTCCTGAAAGCCCGTGAGGGAGTTCAGAGATTTGTACCCAAGCCCCGTTTCATGCTCAGCACCCCGCTGCCCCCCGCTGCCCCCCCGCTGCCCCCCCGCCAACCTTGTTTAAACATAACAGCACCTGTGTAACGGCCAAGGGCTGGTTGTGAACACACAACGGTCTCTGTCACGCCGGCCGACCTAGGCATGGACACAGGCCTGGGTGGACACGGCCTGCGTGGACATACCCTGCACAGTAGCGCGTCTGCTTTGGTGCGGGCCGCCACAGACTCGTGGCTGGCAAAGACCAGGGCACGTCGCACGTCAGGGCACTGGGGAAGGGAGGCAGCCGTGCGGCGTATGGCCTGCCCAGATGCTTCTAGAAGCCCATGGAGGCCGAGACAGGACGAAGCAGAGCCCAGCCCGGTGCTGGCCCTGGGAGAGCAGCCATCCGCTCCGTGACTGCAGGTCGTGAGATGCCGCGTGGGTCACGCCAGAGGGGACCTGGGGAGTGGACTCCCCTGTCTTGTGGACCTGTCCTGTTCACCGTCCGATAGTCCACACCCAACTCTAGGCCTAAGTGGTCCCCAATTCCATGACATCCAAAACCCCCCTGTTTCCCAGCTCCCTGCGCCCAGGTCAGGCCTCCCCAGACTAAGAACCATTTGATGAGCTGTTAGGGCATGCGGAGGTGACTGTCCCACCTCTGCCTGTGGCCTGTCCTCTCCCGTGAGATGCTGAGGGCTCCCCGGGGGCTCCCAGCTGCCCGATTCCATGCTCGTCTGTCTGTCTGTCTAGGACGTGAGGGCTCTTGCAGGCTCGTTGCTTGATCTGTTGTGAGTGGTGAGCGGGCGTCCACTCTGCCCACGGTCTGAGGACACAGGCAGGTGGCCAGTGAGGGCCGCACCCCTGCGGTCACTGCAACACTAGCGACAACAGTCCAGTACGGGGCAGCCCGCGCCCAGGACGACAGGCGGTGAGGCTGCGGCTCGGACACTCAGGGACGCCGCTCGGCAGGGACTCTGCGGCCGGCGGGGGTGGAGAGGGCGGTGCTGGGCGGGGTGGGTGGGGGAGACCAGCCTCCGTGTGTGGGTCGCAGAGACACAGCAAGGACCAGAGACCTCAGGGAAGCCCGCCCAGGCCCCCGACTGTGGACTGAGCTCCCGGAGGGGAGGGCTGGCCGGGGGCATGGGCTGTGGTAGAGTTTAAGGGGCTTGGGCAGTGGGGGTGTGAGCCTGCACCCCTAAATCATATTCGGCGTTGTAGCCCAAAGTCACCTCCATAAAAGTAATTCAATTAAAAAAAGGGACCAGGGTCTCCTTCCCAAGCCCCCAGACAGAGGACACTGCTCTGCCCGCCCAGTGCTGCCCAGTGCCGCCCAGTGCCGCCCAGTGCCCCCAGCCCCCAGGCCCGAGTGCAGTGAGGGGAGGGAGGGTGGGAGGCGGCCAGAGCCAGGCCTGCCCCGCGTGGGAGCCGTGTCCCCACCAGATTTGTGGTGTTTACGGAGCGAACCTGCCTCGCTCCCCGCAGCCAAGACCCCGCTGCAGCCTCAGCTGAATCGGGAAAACCCACGGCTGGCCTTGCTGTCCCTGGATGACAGAGAGACACGTCCCCGACCCCACCAGCCGCCAGAGGAGAAATAGCCGGTGGGCGCGGGAGGGGCCGGCAGGACCCGCCACTAGCCCCACGGGGGCGCAATTGCAATCGCTTCTGCATGAATATTTAACATGGTAGCTCCGCTTCTTAAACCAAAATTTGACCCTCATTCAAAGTAATCATATCAGTGATCAGCACTTGCACCGCCCGAGGGAACGAGAAATCTGCATCCGGCTCTGGAGCTGGCATTAAACATTCATGCGCCAAGCCCGCGCCGCCCCCGGCCTCAGTTCTGGGCCCGAGCAGCGCCTGCTCTTTCAAACACAGTCACCCCGGAATCACCCTTGCTCTGGGTGGCAACACGCCCTCCAGGGTCTTGTCCGTTGTCTCTTTAAGGAGGGAAGCGTTTGCTGGGAAACACCCGAGCCAGCGGGGAGCAACCTCAGGGCCCCCTGGCCCAGGCGGCACCAACGGCCAGAACCATCGCCTCTAAGTGGCCGCTCACCCTGGGCGTCCCCGTGATCACCGACACCACAGTGAGGCTGGGCTGGGCTGGGCTGGTGCCTCCAGGGCCCGCGGCTGGGCTTGGGTCTCCCAAAGCTGGAGGAGACCCACGTGGGCCTTCTCACCCCAGCCCCGTCTGTCCTGAGCCCCTTCCCCCGACGTCTGTCACCAAGACGCAGGTGGCGGTGGCCCTCCCAGTGCTCAGCACCGCTCAGTCCACAGGAGGGTTCACGGGAGGGCCTGGGTGGCCTCTGCAGGAGTCCCCCAAGAGCGTCCCACTGGCCATTTTGTTTTGAACAAATTACTGGTCTTTAAAGATCACACGGGCAGAAGTATCTGTGCCAACTTCATGGACCACGATGACACCAGGACAGAGTCAGCACCATCACGCGGCAGGACTTGTGGGGACCAGAGAGCCTTCCCAAGGCCCCCCCGCCTCCCCAGGGCATCTGCCTGACTTCCAGGGCCGCCCCTGGGACCTGCCTCCCGCAGCACCTCACCCCGGGACCCGCCACGACCCACCCCCTCCCGCCACCAGGCGCCCGCAGGGCGACCCACCGCTCCCACCGCTCCGTGGCCGCGGCTGTCATGAGGCTGCTGGGCCCTTGGCTTGGCACATGCCCAGTGCGCGCCGGACAACAGCTCTGGCCAGTCTCAAAACACCAGGAACACTCACCGTGCAGGGCCTCCCAGGAGGCGCGCATCGCCGCTGAGTCGGGTTCTGGCCCCTGTCCTGCCCGCAAGTCGGTCCCCTGCCCGCCCCCGGCCCCCCAGACTGAAGTCGGGGCCCTGTGCCCAGCAGCGCCGCATCCCCGGACGCCCCGGTGCCCCAGCCGGGGCCAGGACTCACCCGCCTGCTGTCAGGAGAGGCGTCCCTTGGCGGAAGGACAGAGGCAGCCGGCCACGCACCCCAAGCTCCGGGGTCTCGCTGAGCACCACGGGGAGCAGGGGCGGTCACCCTGGAACGGAAATGGAGACACTGGCCGTTACTACAGAAAGAGGCGAGCCCAGAGCTTTTCCTCAGGGACATTCCTGTTTGCAAGCGACGAGAAGCTAAGGACATAAGCCAAGGGCGTGATCTGAGAAGGGAGGACGGGAGCAGGAGGGCGCAGCGGGGGTGAGCGGAACCGCGCAGGGGAGACACGGGAGAGAACCGCCTGTGCAGTGGGAGGCTCCGGGCTTTGCTCGCGGGTTCTCAATGACGGCGACGCCGTAAGAAAGAAACGAGGCGGGAAAGCGCTCGGTCCAGCGGGGAAAGGGATCCAAATACCAAGCTGGAGTGAAACCCAGCGCGCCGAAGCCCTCGGCGGGGGCATCTTGGGAACAAGCCCTGGAGAATGGGCGAGGCTTCCCGGGCACGGTCGCGGCAAATCCGGCCCCGCGACCGTGACACGCGCGGGGTGTGGGCTGAGGTGCGGGGGCTGTGCCGGGGTGCAGGGCCAGCGAGCACGGGCAGGGCCGGGGCGGGGAGGGAGGGAGGTGGGAAGTCTGGGTGAAGTGCTTGATAGTTCAAGACAGCAGAATTTCCAAACTTGTCGAAGGAAACAACCGGCAACCACGGAAGAAACAGCCCCGGGGCCACCCAGCCCCGCCGTTCCAGCAGCCCGCTCAGGGTCAGCCCGCTCAGGGTCAGCCGCTCAGGGTCAGCCGCTCAGGGTCAGCCGCTCAGGGTCAGGCCGTTCAGGGTCAGCTGCTCAGGGTCAGCCGCTCAGGGTCAGGCCGTTCAGGGTCAGCCAGCACAGGGTCAGGCTGCTCAGGGTCAGCCCCTCAGGGTCAGCCCCCTCAGGGTCAGGCCATTCAGGGTCAGCCAGCACAGGGTCAGGCCGCTCAGGGTCAGCCCCTCAGGGTCAGGCCGTTCAGGGTCAGCCAGCACAGGGTCAGGCCGCTCAGGGTCAGGCCGCTCAAGGTCAGCCCCCTCAGGGTCAGCCAGCACAGGTGTAGGGTAAGTGAAAAGAGCGTCAGGCTTTTCTGCCTTTTCTGCCTTTAAATATAAGTTCAGAATGATTCAATTTCTGTAAAAATAAAGCAGCAAGATTTTCGCGTTCCTCACGTACGTGCTCGCGCTTCAGAATCCGTAGAGATGAGGAGACCGGTGCCCGAGACAGGCTGGGCAGGCCGCAGGGCCCGGGGCCCGGAGAGACCGGCTTGATCTGTATTTTTAAAATTTCCATAACAAAAGCCCGGGCAGAGACGGCTTGTAGTCAGAAATTAAATGAAAAGATGAACTGTTTGAAGTTGCCCAAGAACTCACCTTGGAGAATGTGCGGGTCTAGGCGCGTGTAGGCGGAGTTTATTTCAAACTCAAGAAGAGATCATTCTGAGGCTGTTTAAATTATTTAGCACGTAGAAATTGGAGAGGCTCCCGGTTCACTGTGTATGACCCCGGCACCACAAACGTTTTAGAAGCAGAAAATAGAACTAGATGGCAGTGAGTGCCGGGTTCCAAGCTGCGTGCTAGCAAGCGCCATCTCATGCAGTCAGCCTGCCGGCACGGTGTAGGAGAAGCAGAGCATCCGGCTGTCCTGCCCTCCCGCCACTAGGATGGATGCCGATCCCTGCGGCGGCACCTGGAGTGGGGGGTGGGCCTGTGTAGATGGGCTTCACCTGGGCTGAGAGAGGGGGGCTTATCAGGGTGGCGTCACGGGGACGCCAGTGGAACGGGGGAACAGCAGAGCGAAAGAGAAGAAGCGAGCAGAGAAGCAGAGGCCACGCGAGACGCCGGAGAGCCCAGGAAGAGGGAGGACTCGCAGGGGGCTGGGGCCTGCCTGCCTCCCGCCCCCCCGGGCCCCGGCCTGCCGTGTACCTGGTGAATCCCAATAAAAGTGTGAAGACGCCACCGAGGGTCCAGGACTCTCCTCCTTTAAGCCGCCCGCATAGGGAAGCGCCGGAGCCTGGAGGAGGCCGAGCTCCCCCCGAGGTCCCACTGACGCGCTGCAGCGTCAACAGAAATCCCAGATCGCTGGACTTCATGGTCTTTTTAACTTTGTTTTGAGATTTTTGCACAAGACACAGTATTTGTATAAGATAGTAGAAAACATTTAAAAATAAAGAGCATTAAAGATGCTTCCCTATAAATGTTTTTAAAATATACCCTTAAAACCTGCATGCCTGTGTTTGCTGCACCACTGTCACAGCAGTCAAGGTGTGGAAACAACCCAAGTGCCCCAAAAACTGTCGAGTGGGTCATGAAGACGTGGCCCATGCACGCACGGGAATACTACTCGGCCGTCAAAAAGATAAACCTGTGCCGTAAGCAGCAACACGCGTGGAGCTGGAAGGGATGGTGCTCAGTGAAACAGTCAGAAGGAAAACAAAAACTATCAGGTGTTTTCACTCATAGGCGGAATACCGGATACCCAACAATGGGCCAAAAAAAAAAAAGCAGAACTTGCAAACTGGAGATCTGGGGCACTCGGCAGGGGCGTGGGAGGGGCAGGTGAGCTGCGATTTCAAAATCACGTGGAGTCCATGACCAGCAAACTGATTTAAAAAAAAGTTACTGGGAAGTAGGAACACATGCAGTCATTTCACGTGACAGGAATTCTCAACAAGTAGCTCACACCGTGGAAACACTCCCCCCGCCCGCCCCGCCCAGGGCAATCGAAGACACGAGACAACAAGGAGGCGTCCGAGGCAGAGCGTCCGGGCGCGAGGCGCTGCTCACCGGCTGGTAAAGCAGCCCAGCAGCGCCCAGCGAGCCTGTGTCCATGAACCCTTCGCGACAACTGACGCGGTTCTGACCCACTGAAGGAAAAGACAGTTTTGCGCACAGGGCGTGCTCCCCCCACCCCTGCAGAGACCCCACAGGAGCGTCACGAACGAGGACAGAGTGAAAGTGCTTCAGTGAGGACCTGGAGACGCCCAAGCAGCCCTCCCCGCCGCCCGCAGCAGAAGTGGGGCCCAGGTGCTCCGCTGCAAACATACCCCCCAAAAGGAGGGCGAAAGCTGCAGCTACCAGGAGGGCCCCAGACCCCCCCCTCCTCCGTGGCTGGGACAGTGAAGACTAAAGGCAGCACGAGCGGGCCAGGAGGGCCCGTGCACCTAATACAGGCACCTCGAGGAGCAAGGCTTGTGCCTGGGGGCGCAGGGCCCAGGGGAGCCCCCATCACCCTCACGGGGCAGATGCGACAGGCTGCCCGGCCCCCCGCAGGCGCGGGGTAAGGTTTTGCGGGCTGGGGTGGGGTGCATCGGGCAGGAGACCGACCACCACCGGCCTGGATGCTGGATTCAGCGAGTGCGGGTTTCAAAGCAGCTCTGGATAGAATTAAAGAGTAAAAGGGGAAAATCTCCTTAATGACGGAAGGGCTAGAAAAGCTCAACCGAGAAATGGAACCATAAAACTGGAAATCTAGAGCCGAACGGTACAGTCATTGAAATCTTGAAACACACTGTAAGGGTTTGCCAGCAAATTAGTGAAGAGAAAACAGTTAAATGATAAAAGATAAAAAGAAATGAGGGCGTCTGAAAAGTAGCAAGAGCAGATGAGCAGATGCGGAGAGCCGGGGCCACCCCGTCACTCGCCCAGGAGGCGGGCTCCGCACATCGGCGCTGTGGCGGGAGCTGAAATGGGAGAAATGAGGCGGGAAATACATCAAATACACCCCGACGTGGGTGGAAACCGTGACTCACGGAACCGAGAAGGCTGCACAGTCAGCAGGCCCCTCAGGGCAGCCACAGCTAGTGTCCCGCTTTTATTTATACACACGCTAAGCAGGGAAAATATTAAAAGGAGCCCGAGGAAAGAGCCTGTTCCAAGGCTCCGGGAAGCAGCCAGCTCCCCACTGGGCGCTGGAGGCCGACCAGGGCGGGCTCTGTCTGCGTGCTGGTAGACAAGCCAGCGTCCAGCCAAAACCTGTGTTCAGCAACTCCCCCAAAGTGAAAGAGAAACAACGAGACTGTCCAATAAACAAGAACCAAGAGGATGGGCCCGTTGACCCGCACAGCGAGAAGAGCTGCGCGCCTTCTGCAGGCTGCGGAGGAACGGGCTCGCCCGCGGGATCAGCAGGGGCACAGCAGAAACGGCCACATCACGTCCCTGTCTTCTCTTCTTACTTTCTCTGAAAGGCAAACACCCTAGCCCTGGTCTGGGCTTATAATGTGAGTAAATGCAGCGTAATATGGCAACAATAGCATAAGGATGGAGACGTGTAAATGCAGCTTGTGCGCTTCCTGCCCTCCCCCGCCAGTCGATGCGACGAAGCAGACTGTGTAAGTTGAAGGCGCACACCGCACTCTCCACAGTGTGCCTCCCACGACTAGTGTAAAGAGATAAAGCTAGAAAAGTCACAGAAGCATTTAAAAGGAAAATCTTAAAATTCCTGCGTAATACAAAACATAGGCAAAAAAAGGGAAATATAAATAAATGAAGCAAATAGAAAATAGGACCAGCATAGAACTCTGCTGCTGACTACTAAATGTAAATGGCTTAAATACTCCAATCAAAAGGTATATTTTGATTGCTGGGGGAAAACTCAATGCTATTTGTAAAAGCTGCACTTTAACTCAAAAAGCACAGAGATTCAAAGGAAAACATGGAAAAAATACACCTCATAGGCAGTAGCATCAGGACGCCAGTCACCACGCTAAGGGGACACCGGACACGTGCCGACCGCCCGACTCACGCGGTAACAGGCCTTGCGGCAGGAGGCAGGTCATAGCCCTCAGGCGGCTCAGAACATCGTCAGCAGAAACTGAGAGGCTGGCGGGAGAAATCCGTTCACAAGGGCTGAGGCTGCCGCACACTTGCTTCAATAATTGATAGAACAACTGAACAGTCAATCAGTTTCAAAAGACCCAAACACACAGCGGGGCTGCTCCCTCCCAGGAGACTCCGTTCAAAGCTAAGACAATAAAAGCCCAGATCTACATCGTAGAAGCACAAATATCTGCAAATCTGTCCCGAATAATCCATGGGTGAAGGAAGACACCACAAAGGGATTGAGAAAATATTTTGAAGCAAATAGAATGAAAATCCAACATCCACACTCAGGAGGTGGCTAAGGCCTCGCCAGGAAGACTCAGAGCACCGACGTCAGGTCAGAGGGGGAGAGTCTCTACCTCATGGGCGGGAGAGAAAGGACAGTTTACCCTGCTCTGTGGCCCCTGTCACAGGCAGGGGTGAGGGGAGGGGAGATGGGGGAGGGGAGGGAGTCGGGGAGCCTGCACTGGGCACCCCTCGGAATCCTTCCAACTTTGAATCTTTAATTCCATTTATGAAAAATAAATGAAATTCAACCAAGAAGAAATTGTGGGTGCATCTACAGGACTGGCCAGGGGTTTGCAGTGGCCCTTAGGGGACCAGGCCTGGGGACAATAACAGGGAGGCTCTTGGGGCTTGAAGAGTCGCCAGGGTGCCCTCCCCGGCCCCACCGAGGATGAATGCTGCAGGCCACCGTCCCACCAAGTGGGGTCCCCATGGGGCTGCTGCCCATGCGAGCTCAGACGTGGGTGTGGCCTCCCGCTTGGCCAGCCATGGCCCGGACTCCCTGCCCTGGGACTCCATCCCTGAGGAGGCGGTGATCCGTCTCCGGCGCCTGGCAGTGTGGACGCAGGGGGCTGCAGTGCGCGCAGCGGTTCCAGCCAGAAACCAGGAGAGGACATGGCCACCGCGCGGGGACATCAGACCGGGGCCAGACCAGGGACGCCGGACTCAACTGCGCGCTCAGCCTCACAGGCCCCACCAGCGCTCTTGAGGACACCAGACTTCCTAATAGAATAGAAAATTTTCAGTGGCCTTGTAGCTATCAGAGAAATTAAATTTATAGTTAAGAACCTTTGTCAATAGCACCTCCGACCCCCCAAAAATTCTAGACCCAGGTGGCTCTACTAGTGAACTATACCAGACATTTAGGGAGCAAACCTCTCCACTCACCACCAGCAGGCCCATAACGCTGCAGAGGAAGGAAAACTCCCAATTCTTCTGATCCCAGCGTTACACTGATTTAAATTTCAGGCAAAGACGTTTGCAGAAGAGCAGAGCAGAGAACAGCACCCCTCACGAGCACAGATCACACGCACAACGACGCCCAGCCATCGCAGGGAGTGGGCCTCTGCTGCAGCACAGAGCAGTATCACTGCCGAGAAAGGTCTGTTCTAGAATGTAAGGTCTGTCTAACATCTAAAAGCCAATCGATGTAATTCAGCATGTTACCAAACTAAAAATAAAGCTACAGAATCATCTTGATTGAACAGAAAAACCTTTTGCAAAATCCAACGTCTGCTCCCCCAGCAGCTCTCAGGCCGAGAAGGCAAAGGAGCTCGCGCGGGTGGGCGGCGCCTGCCGGGCCAGGCCCAGGGCCGTAAACGCAGAACAGAGGACTGAGAGCTTCTGGAGGAAAACACGGGTCAAAGCAAACACTTGCGGTCTTCGCCTGGCAGCGCGCTGAGCCCCACGCCCCGTTGCAGCCCAGAGAGAGAAGACGGATACGCGGAGTTCAGAAAACCACAAATTTGATTCTCCAAAAGACATCTAAGAGCATGAAGAGATTTTGAGAGAAAGTATTTGCAAATCGCATTCCTGACAGGAGACCTGATGGCCGAATCTGTGGGGAGCTCTCAAGACGCGATAAAAAATAATGACCCCGTTTGCAAAAGAGGGGGCAGGTTTGAACAAACCCTTCCCCAAGGAACTTCACCGGCAGATAACCTGATAAGGTGCTCCACCGGGGAGGGGGAGCCAGGGAGACGGGGCAGCGGGCGCGCCATGCCCGGCCGGGGGCCGCACGTGTCCACACCGGGCCTTCCGGACGCCTGCGTGTGTATTAACAGACGCCATGCCCGGCCGGGGCTCCCGCGTGTCCACCCCTCGGCCCTCACCCCGATGTAAACAAAGTGGACATCTGAGCAACACTGCGCCCGGATGGCCTCACAGCTTTGCCTGTAACGTGGGGGCGGGGGCTCTCGGCAGGGGGTGCTGGGCACACAGGACAGGAGGACCCCCCTCGGCAGCAGCGACGTGAACACCTTTCCCGGCGTGCACCTTGACCTTCACATTCAGTATCAAACAGTGATTAAAAAGTTAGCTCGAGGGCCTCCCTGGGGGCGCGAGGGGTTAAGACGGAACCTATGAGACTGTCCGCAGCCTCTGCAGCACGAGTTCCATCCCACCCCCACCCCCCGCCCGGCCAGGGAGCTACCCACAGGGCTCAGCAGGCCTCTCCTGCCTCCCCGCCGCTCCCCTCAGAAGTGGATTTCATCAGTCTGCCTGTTCTGCTCCCCACTCTGTCTCTGGTGAACCCTCTCACCCCCCTGCACCTCTGGGCTACACCCCAGCTCTTGCATGCATAAATAAATAAATCTTTAAAAAAAAAAAAGTTAACTGGAGAGGGACCAGGACTTAAACGCCTAAAACAATAAGAAGCAAAATAACGAAAAGGCTCAAACAATAGGACACTTAGCAGAAAGCCAAGGGGGAGCTCCCAGATGTGGGGAGCACCGAGCTGTGGGGAGCGCCAAGCTGCGGGGAGCACACACTTCTCCATGTGACACAGCGCCCAGGACATGCCCCCCCCGCACCCCCTCGCCCCGCGTGCTCCTCAGGCTGACCTCAACATCGCTTTCCGTGCACCGGGACCAGGGGAACCCCGCACTGACCATGGCGTCTATCCAGGGGGTGTCCCAAAGCCCCCTCAACGCCGTGGTAACCGGGTCAAAGCTTGGGGAGGTGCCACACCTCAAAGACACCCGCGCCAGGAGGGCTGCTCCGCCCCTGAGTGGCCACAGCATGGAGGGCAGCACCGCAGAGGACGTGGGAGCCGAGGCCGGGCCGAGACGGGGGCCCGTGGGGCACTGCTGGGGTAAGGATGGGCCCCCACGAAGGCATCCGCGTGGCTCTTCGCTGCATGTCGTTGACGTTGACGCCTGATTACGCCAAGCAGGCAGCAGCCTAAGGCCCTGGGTGAGCAGGGACACGCAGGGAGCTGCCCGGCCCGGGGGTGCGTGAGGGGAGGGGGTACCCCCCGACCTCGCGCCCCCCCAACCTTGCACACCCCCAACCCCACCAGTCTGCACCCCAGGTCTGGAGGGAACAGGTGTGGCCATGAGGCCCGAGGAGGGGCCAACATCATTGCCTGGCCCCACCACCTCATGGGGTGGCTTCGGGGTGACTCAGCGCCCCAGCGCCCCCACGCCCCCTCTGCCAGTCCCACTGGATCGACGAGGCCATCGAGATCCACAGCCTTCAGGGAATCCCCAAGAAGCTGGAATTCAGACCCAGGACGCTTGACTGCAGAGAGTCACGGGCCCCACGGCGTCGCCCAGCAGGTGCCCCAGCAAGTGGCCGGCCTGTCCACCGCGGGGCACCGAGCGGGACAGGGCGCAGAAGAGGCAGTGGGGTGCGGCTGGGGCCAGTGCGGGACGCAGGGCTTTGGGGTGGCCTTGGGACAGCCGCTCTGGCGCAGGAGTCCTTGCAAGCCCCACCCCGGGGAGACAGCTGCCCCTCACTGGGGCGTGTGCCCCCCAAGTGCACGCCGTCGCCCACCCTGGGAATTGCAGTGATTTGCTTTTTATTTAAGCACTCGCTTGATGGAGCTGCTACTCTTGAAAGGCTTTTGCATCTGGTTTGCAATCACTTAAATGTATTCCTGCTTTAAATATACAAATGTGGTGGCTTTTTTATTTTTTGAAAGAAACAAATCGCGAGAAAGCCGATCCTGGAAGCCTGCGGCTGCGGGAGGAAGTTTCTCCCCGCGGCGTCCCTGCAGCCCTGGCGGGCGCCGTGGCTGCACACAGGGCGGCCCTGCCTGGTCACAGGAGGCGCGAGGCCCCTGGCGGTGGCGGCACCTGCGGGGCGCGGGTCCAGCGCGTGTCCACAGGCCCAGGGGCGCCGCCCGAGAGCCGGACATGGCCAGCTGGGGGCACAGGAGCCAGCGCCCAGGGGGCAGCGAAGGGAAGGTCAAATGGCCCGATCGCCGGCAAGTTATACAGGGCGGTGTCTCAGCGCGTCACCCTGAAAGTATCCCCAGCTTTGCTGAAGTCCTTCCTGTTCCGGCCGCCAAGACGCGTGAGCTCCTCAGGTGAAGACACCCACCGACTTGCAGCAGCATCACCGGCAGCGCCGCAGGGAGGCCCTGGCGGGGGAGGGGCGGTCCGGGCCAGGGCTGAGCGTGGGGAGGGGAGAGACGGGCGGGTGGGCAGCGCGCCTGGGCCGAGAGGGCTCTACCTGCGGCGCTGACCCGGCGCCAGGACCAAGGCTGAGGACCAGCCGACCCCCCACCCCCGCCCCACCCCCGGCTCTGCGGACACCGGGTCAAAGACCCCCGAGGCGTCCAGAGCAGTGGTCCTGGGGCCCATCCCCAGCTCCCCCTCCTCCGTCTCCCCACTCAGGCCTCAGGAGCAGCCCCAGGCCACAGGCGGGAATCTAGGTGGGAGTGGGGGCTCCCCTTCCTTCCTGGGGTGCTGGGGGGCGAGGAGCGTTCATGGGAACTGGCTCTGGGCGGGACTGTGATGGTCAGACCAGGCTTACCGAGGGCTGTTCCTGGCAGAGGGGCAGGCGGGTGCAGGCTGGGGGCAGGCGGGGCAGGGAGGGGGGGCAGGTGAGGCAGGCGGGGCAGGTGGGGGGGCAGGGGGGGCAGGTGAGGCAGGCAGGGCAGGTGGGGGGGGCAGGCGGAGCAGGTGGGGCGGGCGGGGCAGGTGGGCAGGCTGGGCTGGCTGTTCCTTTGGGAGACGCAGGAGCCGGCTCCTGGGGCAGGACGCGGTGGCACACAGGTGCCCCCAGCAGAAGACTCAGCGGCCTCAAAGGCAAAACACGGCCCCTGCTTGTTATTCCGTGAGCACCGGCCTGCCCTGGGGGGTGGAGACAGGAGCCACAGAAATCACACCTCTGGCCCCCTGAGCACAGCCCGCCCGGAGCCCGGCCAGTGGCCGCTGCTGTAATTCGAGTCACAGGCTCCAGGGGAAAGACGCTTCAATCACGGTTTAAGAAGATGATCCGATGCGGAGTCACAGGCAGGCGCGACCTCGTCCCTCTCTAGCCAAGACACGATGCCCGGCCCTGCCTGGCCACCCGCCCACTCCCTCCTGGCCCCCCAGTCCCTCCCGACCCCCCCAGTCCCTCCCAGCCCCATCCCTCCCGGCCCCCTGTCCCCTCCCCGCCCCATCCCTCCTGGCCCAGATGGGGGGGGCAACCTGTGAGGCTCTCGGGGCTGCGGAGGCTACAAACCCCGCCGCCCTCCTCGTGCGACGCTGCGTGCCAGCCCTTGCCAGCTGCTGCAGGCGCGACGCCCTTGGCTCGTCCTGGGTACGAGCAACACTTAATGTTCGCAGGCCCGACGTCGCGGGCTGTAGCGCCGCAGCGCGGGGACTCGGTGCCGGGAGGTTAATGACCACACAGCGCTGGGACCGTTCCCACGGGGCGAGGCAGCCGCTGCTGGACGAGCCGCCGGAGCAGAGGCCACGCGTGCTGCCCGGCCCTGCCAGGTTCACGGCCCCGTGGCTGCGCGGGGCTTGGCTGCGGCTCCCCCGGCTGCAGCACAGACAAAGCAGCGCGAGCCCGAAGCCCGGCGTCCCTGACCCGGAGGTCACCTCGGACACTCATCTCCCAGTTTCGAAGTATTTCCGACAAGCCCAAGGAAGCGCGGGGGTGGTCGGCATCGCAGCCCTGGGCAGGAGGGGCAGGCGCCGCGGCGGCCGGCAGCACAGCGGGCCAGGCAGGGGCTCAGGGACGCCGCTCACTGCCCCAGACAAGCTCAGGGGGCAGCACGGCTTGGGGCTCCGGTCTGGGGGTTCGGTCGTGTGGACAGCGAGGGCTCGGCGGGGCTGGGAGGGCGCTGCCCCTGAAACACGCGCTCCCGTCCACTCAGAGAAGCCGCCAGGCAGTTCCCAGAAAGGCGGGGACGGCAGGCCTGGCCGTACGCTGCAGGTGTCGGCTCACCGAAGGCACAGACGGACGGAGAGACTCACGGCCAGAGGGGCCCGGAGACAGGAGGCCGGAGCACGAGCCACGGCGCCTCCCGCGGAAGAGGGCGTCCAGCGGCCAGGGCGAGGCCAGGCTTTCGTGGCAGGAGGGCACAGCCGGGCCTGGGCGTGGCGGCCAAGCACTGCCCGTCCCTGCAGCCTTCCTGTCCACCCACAGCTGTTCTAACACCAAAGGTCACTAAAATAAGGGCCTCCCGGGTGGCACCAGGGTTAAAGACGGCGCTGTCAGGCTATGGCTGCCTTGAGGCCATGGGCTGCAGCGGCCAGTGTGCTGGGCAGCGAGAGCCATGCCTGCGGCCCTCAGGGCCTGGGGCTGGGCTTCCCCGGGCCCCACCCAGCCTGCCGGTCCAGCTGCACTTGTTTGCTCCGCTGAATCCAGCCGGCGCGGGGGCGGGGGCGAGGGTGGGGGGCTTGGTTCCAGGCGGCAGCATCCCCCGTCCCAGCGCCCACGCCCCAGGCTGCTGTCTCCCGGCTCCCGCATGCAAATGTGTCTGTAAATAGAGATACGATCCCAGCGGATAATTGAAAATCAAAACATTAAGAACTCAGTGTTTTCAGGATTTGGTTTTATAATAGAAGCAAATAAAGGTTTGCCACATTGGCAAATAAAAGCTGACAGTTAAGAAATTAGATTTGCTTATCAAATATTCCATTTTAGGAATTAATTGGCAGCAAACTCTTCCCTGAGTCTGTCCATTACGGGCGGGGGAGGGCGGAGCTGATCCACCAGGACTTTCTACCCCAAATGGACACTGAGCTTGAGACCCAGTCCCCGGGGCCCCGGCGGGGGCGGGGAACGGGCAGAGGGGGACGGGCAGGGCACAGGCAGGCCAGGGCCACGGCTGCTGCTGGTGATGACCTGACATTCGCTCCGGCCCTGACCGGCTCAGCTCAGCACCTCCGGAGGTCCAGGGGCCCGGCCCAGCCGCCACATCAGCGGGAGGGTCCCTTGCAGCCGCTGTTGCTTGCCCGACCGCTTCTCCTTCCCTCCTGCTCCACAGGACAGCGGCGCCTCCCGGCCAACTCAGCCTCCCTCCCTCCAGGCCGTCCCCACGGCCCCGAGTGACAAGACCCAACCACGTCCCGTCCCTGGCCGAGACGCAGCCTCCAGCTCTTGCCGGGGAAGGGACGGGGGCCACGGAGCAGAGGCCAGACGTGCCTGCGGAAGCATCACGGGGAAGTTCAGGAAAGTGGGTGGCGGGGAGGGAGAGGAAGGAGCAGCCCCACTTTGGCCTCGGTGGGGCGCTGCAGGGGCGGGGTCAACCCAACCCCAGGCACAGAGGTCAGGAGCCTTCTAAGACCAGGGACACGGGAGGGACACGCTCCAGGGAAGGGGCGGCGCCAGCCCGCGGGGTCCCCAGGGCAGGGCCGGCCCCCGGAGCCCCCCAGGCCTGATCGCCTGGTCCCTCGAGGAGCCAAGTCTCTACTCATGATGGGAACCACCTGTTACCTCCTGCAGCGCAATTAAGGTAGCGCCAATTATCGCTGGTTAACACATATTCAAAATATTTGGCCAACACCAAAACAGCCGGGTAATTTCTCTCCATCTAATTACCTCCGAGGCGCCTGGGATTCCATTCCCATTACGCGGGCGCTGGGGCCCCCCGGGCGGGCCGCGCACCGTCTAGCCCTCTGCGGAAATAGTGCGTGAAACCAGAATTGGTTTGCTCAGCCAAGTGAGCTCAAAATGGAAAACTTAGTTTAATTCCCATTTTCTGAAAAATTGTCAAATGACTTTAATTAAAGCAGAACCCCTGAAATTGTTCTAAAATAAACGATATTAGGAATAACCTTGAGTCAGAGTCTAATTCTTACACAGGAGAAAAAGAATAACCGTATCCCGGGGCCCTAGGGAAGGGTGAAGGCCCCCCAGCACCAGCCTCGAAGGGCGCTTCCTCCAGGAAGCCTTCCTGCTCTTCCCTGGTCGCACCTCCTCCCCGCCCCATCCCATCTGAGGGGCCGCGCCCCGCGGCTGGCTTGGGGCTGCGTGCTGGGCTGGCCCCCCGCGGCGACTGGCCCATGGCTGGAGCGGGGCTGAGGGCACTGGGCCCGAGGTCCAGCGACAAGGCCCACTGGCCGCCCTGCCCTGTCCTCTGGGTCCTGGCGGCCGGCGGCAGCGTCTACAGTGAGTTGTGTGGACAGTGGGGTCAGGAAAGACATGGCCCGGCCAGGACATGTTTGTGTGAACGAGACCCCACAGGCTTTGGCTTCTGAATCTGCTCATGACCCGCCAGCGTCCACGCCTGGGCCCGAGGCCTGCCCAGGGATTCCCCCCAATGCTGGCAGGGCCAGGTCCTCAGAAGCTTGCGAGAGGATAGCCCTGGCTCACGGGACCCCAGCGTGCGCAGGACCCCACTGTGGGGGACCCTCTGTGTCAGCACCAGCTGCTGTGACCGAGCACACAGACGGCAGAGACGCACCGCCCCTCGGAGGCTCCTCTTGGAGGGACACAGGACAGAGCCCCACGGGGCCCAGCACACAGGTGAGTGGTCCAGGCCAAACTCTGGCCACAAGGGCCAGGCCACGTCCTGGGCTGGGCTCTGCCCAGTCCCTGCGGTGCCCGGGGACACGCTGCTGCGTCCTTGTGTGTCTCACGTCACAGGCGGAGCTGGGTCGCTGGGACATCTGGGTGAACTGTGATTAGCTACAGACGCACGCCCGGGGCCCGTGGCGGTGGGAAGAGCTCCTGCCCCTGGTTCTCACTCCGTCCAACGGCGTCTGACTTTATGCGACTGTTTCTGGAAATACGATCATGTAATTGGAGCATCTGTCTTGTCCATTATCTGGCGAATGCGCCCTTTTAGCACCAGTCCAAATGAAATTTGGGAAATCTGGCTAATCACCGCTCAGCAGCTGTTCTGTCCAGTTCCGTGTGCTGTCGTCTGCGCAGACACCAGCCCCCAAATGCGTGCCCCCCCAGCCCCCGCGTCTCCACGTCTCACGGAGCGGCACAGGGGACCGTGGCTGCTGCAATCCCACCCAGCCTCGATCCTGTCGCTTTAATTTAAGCAGATCCCACTTGCCTGGACGGCAGCGACTCCCGACAGCAGGCGGCAGCGTCCTGCCGAGCCCAGCAGCCCACCCCGCTCACACCAGAGCCCCCCACGCACGGCGAGGCCCACACCCAGAGCCACGTCCTCCCGACCATAGGCGGCCAGAGGTGGGCCGAGACGGTGGTCAGGAGGCTCTGGTTCCAGGCAGCAGAGGCAGGAGCGTCCCTGGGCGCGGAGCCGTGCAGGGGCCGCTGGGACCCCAGAACAGAACAGCCCTCCAGGGGAGCCCCCAAAGAGCAGCTCCAGACCTCCCCACCCCCCGCGGGCGCTGGCCCAGCAGGCACCTGCATCTGGGCTGGGGGGGGCAGCCAGACCACAGGGATGCACGCGTGTCCCCCGTGTGACAGCATCTGAGCAGGAGTCGGGGCGCCGTCGTCACGGGAGCCGTGGCCGTTCACGTTAAACTGCTGAAAGCCGATAAATCAGGCAAAGCGGAAGCGCTGGTCCCGCTCTGAGGCCCAGCAGGGCCCACGCCTGGGGCTGGCCATGCCGCAGACCACGCACAGCGGCCAGGGGCGTGGACGGCGCAGGGACTGGAGCAGGCCTAGGCCGGCCGGCAGCAGCAACCACAGCTAAACAAAATGAGAAGCCACCAGCAGCGGAACAGGCAGAGACAGGCGCCAGCGCAACAGGGCTCAGCTGCGTCGGCAGCCGCGGCTCTGGCGCTCAAAGGGCGCGTCTTGTGGAACTCCAGCACAGACCCCGCCTGGAACCTCACGTCCAAAGGGCCAGGAGCGGGGAGGTCACCCGGGCCAGGACGCAGAGATGCCGCAAGGGGAAAGCAGCCAGGAGGCGCCTGCAGGGCCCGTGGGTCAGCAAAGGCCGGTGCAGGAAGAGGACCGGGTGGGCCAGCGCCGGCGTGGACAGGGTGAGTGGCCCAGGAGAGGGACGGGCCCCACTGGGCGGGGCTCGGGGCTCGTGCGAGCCTGTCGGTCCACGGCCGCAGGGAGAAAGCGGCTCCGGGCGACCGGAGCAATGAGCCCTCCCGAGAGTCCGTGTGGCTGTGGCCTCAATTAGCCTGGTCAGTCCCCAGAAAGCTGGACAAACTCTGACGGTCAAGGCCGTGCCGGGCCGCTCCCTGGCCACGCACATCACACTTGAAATTACCCGTAAAGCTTCTGTCGCACGCCAGAGAAACTCAGCTTTGGGGAAAATAAATGACTAGAAACTATGAGGGCCGGGAAAGGGCGCGGGAAAGGCTGCAGGGGACCCTCTCAAGCCGAGGGACGAAGCATCGCGTGTCCGGGCACCGGGACAGCCCTAGGGGGTCGGAGTGAATTCACAGTCTGAAATGCTCGCTTCAAAGGAGGGCGGGAGGCGGCCGGGGGAGGACACCGACCAGTGTTCGTGACGCGGTCGGCTCCGGCACGTCTCCATGTGAGCAGCTCTCGTGTCAGCCCTGCCTGAGACGCGGCTCCCGGCTCCCGTCAGGCACAAGCTCTCCCTGGCGTCTGCAGCTCAGCAGCCTCCAGGGCCGGACGGGACACAGCTGGGCGGTCCAGGCCGTGTCTCACTCCAGGACCCAGGCTGAAAGGGGGTGACTCCCTGGGGCCTCCTCCTCAGGGGAAGACCAGAGGTGAGAGGGCCCCCAACCGCCCAGGCACGCCTAAAGCCTCTGCGTCCCGATGGCACCTGTGCTGTCCCTCCCACCCACTGGCCAGGGCAAGGCCCATGGTCCAGCCCAGCGTGAGCAGACAGACCTGAGGCCCAGCCAGCCCCTCGGCGTGGTGCAGGACGCAGAGAGAGACTGTGAGCAGTGACCACGCAGACCAAGGCCACGGACGCCTGACGGTCAGTGCGTCAAACACGGAACACCGGCGAGAGAGTGTTCTGAAGGCCCCTTCGATGGTGCAGGTTCTCGAGGCCGTGAGTACGTCAGGGGTCCCGATGCTCCGCACGGCACGGGACAGCGGGAGCTGGCCAGGCCCCCGGGAGGAGGCGGCACCCGCCGGCTGGTTGAACATCAAGCTGAAAAAGAAAAAAGGAGCCAAGGAAGAGCACGAGAGATTAGCCAAGGACCCTGCGCGCCTGAGCCGGCCCCCAGGAAGCGCAATCTCATGTGAGAAAATCTATTAATAAACACACCAAGTCAACAGACCAAGTTGTAGCAATTACATGGTTGTCAAAAACAGCAAATACCCATCTCGGTTCGTGCGACCTGGAGGCGTCCCCAGGGAATCGGAAAGCAGGCAGCTTCTGCCGACGGCCCCCCGGCCCCCCCGCGCGGTGCCGCCGTGGAAACAAGACCCCGGCGGAGACTGGAGAGGATTGAGACTCAAAACCCGCATAACAACACTTCATTGTCCACACATTTTAGTATACATTTAAATCATAAATTCTTTTCTTCCGTCCAAATTTGATATAAAAGTCCCGTGTTTTTGGTCCAAGCAGTTGAGCCGAAGACGGTAGCCAGCATTTCAGGGCGGCGGAGACGCGGGCACAGCAGGCCCCGCAGGTCCCGGCCCCGAGGACGCACCTCGAGACACGGCCGCGGGTGTTGTGGGGGCCGTCAAGGCAATGTTGGCTGATGGTCCAGCTGCAGCGGAGCCAGCGACACCCAGTGCGCGTCCCGTCCGGTGGCGCCAGGGCCAGCTCAGCCGGTGAGAACTGGGGCGAAGGCAAGGGGTAAGGAGAGGCTGTTCAAGGACTTCGTTCTATTTATTGTACTTGAACTTGTTATAGAGCAACCCCGATATTAAACGGGTTCCTGGCTGTGGGTCCTCACCCGCGCGCTTTAAAGGGACTTATGAATACTCTACTACAGACACACGTAAAAGGGTTAATAAAAGGTTTATTTACAAGAGAAAAAGAAATAAGGAAAATGTACAACTCAGGGAGAAAATAGGGAAATAAAGTCTTTAATGCGTCCTACCCGATCCGACAACCTGGAAACCCCAAAGTCACTCTCAGAGCTAGACGGACGCCGCGAGCTGGCCGAGGGCCCCAAAATGGAGAGAGCCCCCAAAGCCCACGTGTCTGCCTTTTGTATCCACCTGGCTGCTTAACCCCACCCTCAGGTCCCAGCCACCTTCCCTTTGGTGGGGATGGGATTTGGAGTGTCTTTGGCTTTGACCTGTGAAGTCCACAAAGCCTGTATGGAATTTGACCTAACACTGGGGTGGGGGTGGAGTCCACAAAGCCTGTATGGAATTAGCTTTGGGACTGCCTTTTCCCCCTAACAAACTGAGCTTTTGAAATAAAATAAAATAATGATTCATTCTGCTAACAAGTACATGCATCCATGCATGCACGTGCGCGCACGCACACACACACACACACACACACACACACACACACACACACTCCCAAGGGAAAATTATTCCTAGCTAGTGTGACTTGAAGCCCCCAAGATTAGCAGTGGCTCCAACAGGTGGATGTGGCTGACGGCCGTGGAGGGAAACAGGCCAACAGCACAGTAATCTGTGAGTACGGAAAGGGAATTTTTTTTTTTTTACAGAATTATTTTTAAACTTTTTTCTTTTTTTAAGATTTATTTATTTATTTATGCAAGCCCTGGGCACAGTCAGAAGCGCAGGAGGGTGAGAGAATTCACCAGAGCCAGAGCGGGGAGCAGAGCAGGCAGAAGGACCGAAGGACACTGCTGAGGGGAGCAGCGGGCGGCAGGAGAGGTCTGCGCGCCATGCGGGACCCTCCTCCGGTGGCCGGGGAGCAGCCGGGGATCGAACCGGCGCTGCAGAGGCCGCGGGCAGCTTCACAACCCAGTGCTCAACCGCTGCGCCACCGGGGAGGCCCTGGAAAGGGAATTTTTAAGACAATTATCTCATGACTTTTGCTTGTGGGAAACTGGGAAACACTCTTCCCAAAGCAAAATCTCCTCAGCCACGTTTATAGCAGAAACATGGAACCCAGTTAAATGTCCAACTAAACGAGAAATCTTCAGGAAACATGTGAAGGGACTGTTTGCAGCTGTTAGAAGTGGAAGCGGACAAAGGGGAGAGGGCGGCCCGGCCCTGAGCCGAGCCGCTGAAGGAGCGAGAGAGCCGTGCGCTGGGGCTGAGAGGGCCAGGAGGAAAACAGCCACATGTTTGAAGAAATGATCGCTGAAAACTTCCAAATTTGATGAAAACTGGAAGCCTACAAGCCGAAGAAGTTCAGTGACCCGTGAGCAGCCGCACCAAGGCCGCATCACGGGCGCGCACCACGTCAGGGACACCGCAGCATCCTAAAAGCGACACGTGTGCAGAGGAACACGGACAAGGACAAGGGCGGGGTCCTGTCCAAAGGGAACTACAAAGCCGCACCAGGGCGACAGAGACGCCCCCGCGGCGCCCCATCCAGGAGGAGAAAACAAGGCAGAAAGGAAAAGCTCTGGGGCAGGGAGGAGCTGGAAGAACCCGCCGCCACCAGCTGGCCAGGCAGGGCGTCCCTGGGGAAGAAGACGAGGCAGGTGGAACCATGGCCCTGGGAGCGACTGGGTGGAAGCTGCCTGCGTGCGGGTGTAGACGTGTTCTTGCTCTTTACGTCTTTAAAGGGTAATTAGCCATTTTAGCAAAATCAATGGATTGCAGGCCTTGTGACGTGCAGATGTCACTGGGTTGTGGGCGTCACAACATGTCAGCGCAAAGCACGGCGTGAGGGCGTAAAGACCAGGGGAGAAGACGTGCCCTCCGGCCCCCCGCTGTGGTCCTTACCCTCCGTGGCATGGCGGGTCATAAGCTAATAGGCTGTCAACCCCAAGGCAACCACTAACTCAGGGCAACAGAGTCGTCCCAGTAAACCACAAGCCACACGAAATGGACCCGGGGAGGGAGGAGGCCACGATCCAAACACAAAGGAAAAACAAGCAAAGGTGGGACCGTCGATATTCCCATCAAGCATGTATGGTCTCCACACCCAATTAAAAAGCAGGTTCTGTCAGAACGGATTTAGGAAAGCAGCAGCCAACACAAATGAGGGCGGGAGACATACTTTAAAGACAGAAATTTAAAGTGAAGGGATGAAAAAAAGAGACGCCGTGTAAATATCAGCCAAAATAGGTGGAGTCATTACACTAATATCAAACAAGGTAAATTTCAGAACAGAATCTATAACCTGAAATGAAGAAGGCCGTCTGGTCATGATGAAAGGATCGACTCATCAAAGCACATCGTAATCTATAAAAGCGACCAAACCGAGGTGACCCGGGAAGGTTACAGAACTCAGAGCCGTTACGAAAGCTCAGCTCCATCTCCATGCACAGCAACGGCAGGAATTCGAAACTTACAAATAATGCTGCATCTATGATAGCATCCAAAAATGAAATGAATGAGACAGAAGCGACGAGAGGGAGAGCCGTTCATTGAAAACCACAAAGCGACTCCCAGAGAGGCCGCGACTGTCTGACTCAACGAGGAGACGCCCTCGCGCGGGCCGCCGCGCGTGATGTGAGCAGCATGGCAAGTGTCCCTGAATTGATCTACAGACTCAACATCGTCCCAGTAAAAGCCCCAGTGGGCTTGTTTGCGGGAACAGGCGGGCTGCCTTGACAATTCACGCGGACGTGGGGGAGAACTCAGAGTCGCCCCAACAGCTTCAATAAAGAACACACTTGGAACGCTTTCTCCGCCCGATGTCCAGACACAGAGCCCGGGAATCAAAACGATATGCCGCTGGGGTAAAGGCACCAGAAAGTCACTGAACAAACCCGACCCCAGAAGTCGCGCCCCCCAACAAGGGCCCAACGCACCTGGCTGGGGTGCACAGGGCGGGGGGGCAGGCCCCGCCAAAGGCCCCCCCGCGCCATCTGTCTGCTCCCAGGACAGAAAAAGAACGTCGACCCTCTCCTCACGCTCTGTGTAAAAATTAATTCGAGGGTTGCTGGGCCTAAAGATAACCCCTAAAATCATAAAACTCGCAAAGAAAATTTGAGATAAAATCCTGTGACTTGTTAATCAGCGGCTGTTAGCGCCGACCTCTAAGCACGCTCCGTGAAGAATAAATCCTGATGAAGTGGGGCCTCGGCAGATTTAGAGCGTCTGCGCCTCCATTTACACAGCGCAGAAAATGAAAAGGCGAGGCTCAGCTTGAGGAAATATTTGCAAAGCATCTCTCTGCAGAAAGAGCTCATATCCGGAATACATAAGGAGCTCAACAGCCCGGGAGCAGCCGGGAGGGCGCGGGAGCGGCGCAGGCCGCCGCTGCAGGGGACTCCAGATGGCAAATTAGCCGCGGCGGGCACCGCCTTCCTGAGCCGTCGGGGAGGAACCAGCGGGCGCTGCCGCCCTCCCGAGCTCCCCCCAACGGACGGGCACCGAGTGGCCACCTTGGGGAACAGCTGGGCGGGCCCTCAAAAGGCTAAGGTCCACCCGGGGGCCCGGGCCGGCTGAGTCCTGTACGGACACTTCGTTCCCCGCGGGCCGGACACTCGGACCCGCCGCTGCGCGTGGCAGGCGGCGAGGAAGGGCTGTGGGACGGGCACCCCGGGCGCTGCGCGGTGGAGGGCGCGCTGGTACACTCCGCAGCGGCGCGGCTGAGCGGGAGGGGGTACGGGCACGGCAGGCGCCACGGCTCCCTCTGCGAGAGACTGCGCAGAGGCCGCGGGGGGAGGGAGGGACCCCCAGGGGTGCGAAGAAGCTCTAGAGAGAGGGGATTTGTCCCTCTCCCCACCTGGTGCCGGGCGTCCCCCTGCAGACACCCCAAACCTGCCAAACTGGGCTCCTTAAATACTTCCTTCTGTTGTGTGATCAGCTGTGCCTCGGAGCTGTTAAAGTGATGTTTGGGGAAATAATAAATGTTCTTTTTAAAGCAATGGTCTTGTAAGCTCTGCAGCGGCATTGTAAACTGCTTGGATAAAATGATATGGAATAAAACATAATCTAAAGTGCAGCGCGGAATGTTTGGTTATGTTTATGTAAGAAAAATAAAACAGCTTCGCGGGAAAAATGACTGAAGTTTCTGAAACTGTGGGTGATGTACCTGGACGGTGCCGGTGGGCAGGGTCACCCCCTTTGGATGCGTCGTCCACGGCGCCTCACCTCGCAGGCTGCCTGCTGCCGCGGGGTAACGTGCGGGTGGCAGAGGCCAGCTTCGGGTCTTGAGCCAGAGGGGGGCTCTGCAGCGTGTGGGGCCGCCGTGCCGTCTGCGCCCCCGCCTATGAAACCCAGAGGCCACCATTGCCCCCTTGTTTTCACCCAAGTCCCCGTAGGCAGGACCCCACGCCCACCACCCACCTGCCCGCTGCCAGCTCTGGGTCTGTTCCCGGCCCGGCCCGAATCCCCGGCCCTCCCCACGTCCTGAGAGCCGGGCGCCCCCGGGCACGCGCTGAGGCTGGACTCCAGGAGGCCTGGGAAGAGCCCAGGTAGGTGCCCGGAGGTGGCACTTGGCAAAGAGAACCCGGCCAGGCCTTTCCTCCCCGTGCGAGGCTGTTCCCGCCCGGTCACTCGAGCCTCACGGCTGCCCGGAGTAATTGAAACGCTGATTTTCCACGAAAGGGAAAAGCGGTGCTGATGGGAGCACCCGGGTGAGGACTCCCTCCGGGCCAGGCACGCAGCCTCCCACCCGTGAGCCAACGCCTCTCCCGGCCGGAGCAGGGCCTCCGCAGCCCTGACGCCTTGCTCGCCGTAAACAAACATGAAATGGGAGGGGAGGTGACACCACCGCGCCGCCCGCCCGCCCGGGGTGCCAGGGAAGCCACGCCTTGCGAGTGCGGCCGCCGTCAGTCCGGCCGTTCCTCTGAAGCCAGCGTGTCTGTCGGGAGAGGACGGAGCAGCATCGCTCGGAACCCAGGACAGCACGTGCCCCACATCTCCCCTGGGGCGGCCCCCCGTGTGGGCATCTCCCCGGGCCTCTCCTGGCCAGCTGAGTGTCCGGCGTGGCGGCGGGACAGCAGAACTGTCACCCAGCGCTGTCCCCTGCTGGAAGGGACATCGCTCCTGCCGGTCCACTGGCTAGAACAGGTCCCAAAGCCCGCCTGGCTGCACGCCCGGCTTGGGACAGGCGGCCCGGGCATGAGAGGAGAGTGGCCTGGCACAATGGTACACGGACAAGCACGGGGCTCCCTCCAGCTCTGCCCGAGGCACCGGGCCCCACGCAGGCACCTGCTTCACCCTGGGGGCCACGCCGTTCCCGAACAGGGCGCCAGAGCTTCCGCCCATGGGCGGGACCCAGCAGCGTGGCTCCCCAGGGCTCCTGGTGTGTCCACACATGGGGTGCCAGAGACCCTCCTGAGCTCCCAGCGCTCCCCAGATGCGGCCCAACCACCGCCCTGCTGCTGTGCCTGAACCACCTCGTCTCTGCCCCTCTGCTTCCCCGCTGCCTGGGGGGACTCGTCCCTGAGCCCCGGGCGCCTCCAGCTTCAGTGGGGGGGCCCGTCTCTCTCCACAGTCCTGGGCCCACCACACCCGCAGGGGCTGGAGTCTGCCTTCTGACCGTGATAGCCCCAGGCCTGTCCCCCCACTGACCTCGGCTTGGGTGCTTGGGCAGCCTGCAGAGACCTGAGGGGAGGTCACCCCTAGCCCTGCCCAACAGGGCTACCCAGGTCCCCACCCATGCCCAGAACCCCCGGGTCAGAGCAGAGGCGCCCCAGCAGGAGGCAGCAGCTTGCTGTGCCCCAGCCACTTACGGACCTGCCCGGGCCTCCCGGGGCGGGGGCAGCAGGACCAGCCACACACGGGGTCCCCGAGGCCCGCTCCTGCCAGGGCTGGGAAGGCCTAGCCTCGGCGCCTCGGAAGCAGCGAGGGCGGCGGGCGCTGCGGAGGGCGCCTTCTCCACACAGCTCGCCGCCGGGAGCCGGGCGAGAAGGGAGGGGCGTCCTAGCCCGCGGGCGCCGCTGTCACCAACAGAGCGTGGCGCTTTCACGTGTTTGCTGAAAGATGATTGTCTGCATTTCAGCGCCTCTCCCGCCCTGGGGTCTCCACGCGGGCCGAGCGGCCGCAGCCGCCCCCGCGGCAGGGGAGCGTGAGTGTCCCGGCGCGGTCGGGGCCCGCGGCTGCCGTGTGAGACACCAGGCGTCGTGCCCAGGAGGCGTGTGCGACGCGACACCATGGCCGCAACGCTGCCGCCAAGCAAGGCAGCCGGGAGGAGGGCCCACCGCGGGGCCCCAGAGGCACGTGGCACGGACTCGGCCACTCAAACGTGGCCAATCCATTCTAAAAATCCCTTTCACCCGAGTAGTGGACGTTGTCTCTGGATGGATCTGTGGGAAGTCCCTGTCCCCGTCTTTATTCTCCTTGGCACGTAGGTCGGCGGTGGGGAGCAGCTCGCCACGGCCAAGGGCCGCCCGAGCCTCGGCCCCGACAGACCCAGCACCAGGCCAAGGCAGCAGCTGGCAGCCCGGTCACTGCCAGCCGGGTGCGGGGCGGGGCCCTGGGGCCCTGCCGGTGGGCAGTGGCCTGGCTGCCCTGAGCACTGGGGAGGGGCCCCTGGGTGGACAGTGTGCCGGGGGCAAAGTTCAGATGCCGATAAATGATCTGTGATGCCAGCAAGGGAGCTTCCCAGAGTCTGAGTCCAGCTGGGAAATGCGGCTGGTGATCTCAGCCAGCGTTTATTTCTCCATCTATATGGTAATGGGTCTCAGCCCGGTTCCTCATAGAAATGTTCAAGCAGGCATGAAAGCAGAGAAAACAACCCGACCCGCCCGTGACCGGCAGGCAGGGGCCGCCCCACGGCCTCCCTCCTGGCCACTCACCCCCTGGAGTGGTTGCTGGGAAAGTGAAGTGTCGGTCCAGGCGGGCGCGGGCAGCTGTTGGCACCGAATTACTAGCAGCGGTTAATTAGCAGCTGCCTATAGCTGGACTTCTGGACACGCTGCCTGGCCAGAGGGGCAGCCCCAGGCGGGGCCGACGGCCCAGCACTGCCCCCACCCGCCCCACTGACCCCGGCAAGTGGCTTCCCCACGCTTGGATTCCACAGAAGCCTAAGAACCACGGTGCTCTGTACTTGAACCCCAAGAGCAGAGGAGTACCCCGAGTCATTGTTTCCGAGTTTAGCAAGCAAATAGCTGAGAAGTGTGTCCCATTTAGTCTGCAAATCTCATTGTTCCAGCTGTTTTCCATTTCTGCCTTTTTTTTCTAAAGATTTATTCTAAAGATTTATTTATTTTTTCTAAAGATTTATTTACGCACACAAGAGCTGGGGTACAGGCCAGAGGTGCGGGGGGTGAGAGGATCCACCAGAGACAGAGTGGGGAACAGAACAGGCGGAAGACTGAAAACACTGCTGAGGGGAGCAGCGGGCAAGACAGGAGAGGTCTGCACGCCATGTGGGTCACCTCCCTGGCCGGGGATCAAACTCGTGCTGCAGAGGCTGGGGATTGCTTCAAGGTGCTGTGCTTAACCCCTTGCGCCACCAGGGAGACCCCAATTCTGCTTTTGATGCTAAAGAGCACGTCTATGCAGGCTCGGTGGCTCCTCACCCTCTTCCCAGCTGTAGGTGCCAGCCCAGCGAGTTCCACGGGGACTCCGACTCTCAGCCTCCTTTGTGGGTGCAGGGGTGAGGTGTGGGAAGGGAAGGCCGTGGCCCCGTGGCAGTTGTCCTGGGGTCCCTGCAACCATGGCTGCTCTTGTCCGGGCAGCACGTGAAGCTCTCCTGCAAGCTGCGTCCGCGCGGGCCTGTGCTCCAGAGCGGCCGCTGCCCGAGCACGCCCAGCCCCTGCCCCGGACACGGGTCCCGCCGGCATCCCCACCCCAGGCTGTGCCCACCTCCCGCTCGGGCCCCGCCAGGCACAAGAGAGGGACGGGCCAGTATCTCGAGGACACCTAGACCCGCGGGCCGTGCTCCTCTCGGGCCTCTCCTGCTCCTCTCCTCCAAGCTCAACCCCTCGCGTCACCTTTTGCTTTAGGGGGGCTGGGGTCGGCAGGGGAGGGCCCGCCGGGGCCCCACGTCAGCCACAGCTCGGCTTCTCCCTGTGGGGGACGCCGCTGGCGTGGAGCTGCTTCTCCAGGAGGCGCGTCTCGGGCATCCGCCCTCGGGGCGGCCGCGGTAGGTGAGCCTCGGCCCCCAGCACAGCTCCCGACCAAATCTGACGCGCAGTGAGCGCGGGCGTGGGGGGAGCCCCGTGGGGTCCCCCGCTCAGGAGCCGGCAGGATCGGGTTGTCCCGGCGCCCCCCTGGCGCCCCTCCAGTGACACGCACGTCGCGCTCAGGGAAGTCGAGGGTCACTTCATGCCCGACTCACCTCCCGGCTTTCAAGGATGGCCGGGCTCAATGTGAGTTTTTAGGAAAGGAAACAAAACGGTGGTTTCCAGTGGGAGTTAGTGGGGCGCGGGCGGCTCCAGCTGGATTTAGAGTCACGGCTCAGGCGCGTCCCTGGGGCAGCTGCAAAGTGGCAGCTGCTGACTTTGGGACGGGCTCTTTGGGGGGGACGGGAGAGGGGAGGGAGGGGTGGGGAGGGGAGGGGAGGGGAGGGGGAGGGGAAGGGAGGGGAGGGGAAGGGAGGGGAAGGGGGGGAGGGGGAGGGAGGGGAAGGGAGGGAGAGGGAGGGGAGGGAGGAGGGAGGGAGGGGGAGGGAGGGAGGGGAGGGGGAGTGAGGGGAGGGAGGGGTGGGGAGGGGGGAGGGAGGGGTGGGGAGGGGAAGGGAGAGGGGAGGGGAGGGGGGAGGGAAGGGAGGGAGGAGGGAGGGAGGGGGAGGAAGGGAGGGAGGGGGAGTGAGGGAGGAGGGAGGGAGGGGAGGAAGGGAGGGAGGGGAGTGAGGGGAGAGAGGGAGGGGAGGGAGGAGGGAGGGGAAGGGAGGGGGAGGGAGGGGGAGGGAGGGGAGGGAGGGGTGGGGAGGGGAAGGGAGAGGGGAGGGGAGGGGGGAGGGAAGGGAGGGAGGAGGGAGGGAGGGGGAGGGAGGGAGGGGAGGGGGAGTGAGGGGAGAGAGGGAGGGGAGGGGGAGTGAGGGGAGGGAGGGGAGGGAGGGGGGAGGGAGGGGTGGGGAGGGGGAAGGGAGGGGAGGGGAGGGGAAGGGAGAGGGGAGGGGAGGGAAGGGAGGGAGGGGGAGGGGAGGAGGGCCCTCGCAGAGAAGCGACCTGGCTGAGGGAGCAGGTTCCAAGGGCCCAGGCCGTAGGCGCCTGTGAGGGACCCTCACAGGGAAACCCCGTGAATCTCCGGAGCCCTCGCCGCTGACAGTCCCCTGCCGCGTGCCTGGCTCAATCGCGCGGCACCATCCGAGGACACCGCCCTCTAGAGGACACCGCCCTGCTGGGGACCGAGTCCCGGGTGAGGGCGGAGGCCGCGGGGCGCAGGCAGGTCAACCCTCGCCCCGCACGGCTGCAGCGTGTCTGGGCTAAACTCAAGGCCCAGGGGCCGTGGGGCGCCGGCCTTGGGGGGAGGCGAGGGCTGGGGGGGGTGGGCAGAGGCAGCTGCGGCTCAAGACGAGGAGGGAGGGGGCAGAGGCGCCACGCCCTGGCAGGCCCAGCCCACGGGCAGCATCGGGGCAGCAGCACCTCCCAGGACGCCCAGTGGGCACCCGGGGCACAGCCCTCGGGAGGACGCCGTCCTGGAGGGGACATGCCTCCGGGACACAGGTTTGCGGACCCGCCCAGGGGCCACGAGTCCGCAGCCGCCCGGAATGTCGCCGCAGGCACCCCAGCCCCTCCCACCAGCGGTTGGGGTGGTGCCAGGGGCCTCTGCAGAGGGGCCTGCCCCCCGCGTGCGCATCTCTGCACTGAGACGGCCTTGCCCTCCTCTCGGGTCAGAACCCCCCACGCTCCCGCTTCTGACACCAGTGCTGGGTGCTCCTGACGTGAGCTGAGCCCACTCGGACCCCGGGGCTGCTCTCCTGAGCTCTGGGGCACCGTCGCAAACTCGCCAGCAGCCCCACCTCCTCTCCAAGGGAACCCACAGGAGGCGGAGCTGGCAGAGCCCGCACAGGGAGGAGGCGCCCTGGGGGACGCTGGACCCGGCTCCTGCAGCAGAGGCTGTGGCTGTGGGCATGGCCACCAGCCCCACCTCCCCCCACCCCCCCCCAGACCCCCAGTGTCCCCACGGCCCCCGCACCACCCGTGTCTCCCGCACGCCTGGGCCTGCCGGAGCACTCCCCACTGCCCGCCGGGCGTGGCTGCCCAGGCTGCCCACCCACCCGGCATAGGTGGGCGAGGAGACGTGCCCCACACTGTAAAAGAGCGGGGTGACCGACCCGGGGCCCCGGGCACCTTTGCCCCCTCCCCCCAGACTCAGTTTCCTCCCTGTCCCACCTGCCCCCAGGTTGAAGCTCACGTCCAGGATCTGGCAAAAACAACAAATCAGCCAACAATAATCTGCTTCAATCCTCTTATAACACTAATAAAAATGCAAAGTATTACCATAATTAAAGTTTTAAAATTAAACCGAAATAAGCTAAATAGTTCCCATTACTCATGTGACTGTACAGGCTGATCTGGAAGATAATGTTTACTAACCAGCCGTCATCATGGAAATTAATCTTTTAAGGACTAACGGGTTGCTGACACGACCCGGCCCACCGTCCTCAGCAGCCAGGCCCGGAGGCTGGTCCCGCACGGCTGGGCCTGGCCGGGCGGGCGGAGCGGAGGCCCAGCCCCCGGCCCCGTGACCAGCCGGCTGCAGCGCCCTGAGCGCCCCAAAATTCACAATTAGCATGGTCCCCGAAATAAGCAAGACAGGTGACACATCTCGCAGGAAGGCCTTCCGCTTTCTCCTCAGAAGGAAACGCGCGCGAGGAGAAGACGTTCCTTCGTTCCGGCCACAACCAAAAGAGCAGCGGCCCGTCGGCCTGAGCACGTCCCTGCTGCAGAGTGCGGCTCCCGTCCTGAAAAGGGGGTGAGCTGCGAGGGGCGTCCCAAGCCCCCAGAGGTGCCTCCTCGCCCCCTGATGAAGGGTCCGGAGAGGGGGTGCTCTCGGCAGCAGCCAGGCCCCGGGTTTCCTCTGGACACGCGGCTGTCCGGGGCCACCCAGCACCTGGGAGGACGCAGGGCCGTGGGGCCCACACAGACCCTCAGGGGAGCGAGGCCTGCACCGGGCGCTGGCTGTGCCCCCACGGGGCCTCTGCGGGGAGCCAGAGGCCGCTGGGCTCCCCCCTCACCCCGTCCCGCCCCCGCCCCTCACCACCCTGCCCCCGCCCCGCACTCTACAAGGCGGGTGGTTCCTTGTCCTTGTCTTTTTCGTGGAACGTGCAGCTCTCGTGTGGCCAGACGACGGGTTCAGCCCGCGCCGCCTCCGAGCCAGCGGGCACAGGAGCCCCACACACAGGCGAGCTTCCTGGGGTCCCCAGCGCCCACCAGCATCTCCCAGAAACATCTCCAGAGTCAACAGTCGCCCTTGCTCAGCCGCCAGCCGGGGAGCCCCGGGGGCCTGTCTCAGAGGTGGCCAGCAGGGCGGCGGGGCCAGGCCGGGCGCCCCAGCAAGGCTCCTGCATGCCACGGCCTCCGTCCTCTGCCGCCCGGCAAACACGACATTTCACTCCAGCAACGAGACGCCAACAGGCCCGTGGCCGGCGGGGGACAGGCGTCCGCTGGGGCCAAGGCTGGGGAGTCACAGACGCCTGCTCCGTCCTGCCTGAGACCCGACAGACACCCGCTCCTCCTCCACGTCTGTGCGGGAGGGACCCGGAACTGGGGAGGGGCTGCCCCCTCGGACCCCGCCTGGAGAAGGCCCCCGGCCCCCAGGCCCGCGCCCCAGGGCCCCCAGGAAGCTGCTGAAGCCCACGCGTCTCGCTGGGGAGGCGCAGCACAGGGCCGGACGGCCAAACACCTCCACCAGAGCGGCCCCAGGGTGTCCCCGACACTAGAAAACAGCCCCCCCCAAGGTCAGAGTCCGTGTCCTTCAGAAAGCCCCCCAGAGCTCCACTCGTCTCCAAGGCACCGCGTGAGCCCCTCCCAGGCAGGCGGCCACCTGAGCCGTGCCCCGCAGGCACCCCAACGTGCATTGAGACGGGGCGCTCTGGCCGGGCCTGACAAGGAGTGGGCGGGGCGGGGCGGGCAGGGCGGCAGGGGCGCCAGCAGAGGGTCCCCGGAGCAGTCCCCGGGGAGGGCTGGGTGGCACCCGCCGCATCCGCCCCCTCCCCACACTCTAGGGGCATCTGCTGATCACAGCCCCCCAGCACCAAGAAGGCCTGAGACGCAGCAGGCGCTGGTGGGGGACCCGGCCGGCTCTGGTGGGGGTCACAGCCAGCTGGGGGAGGGATGCACCAGGATCCTCACAGCGATGCCCCAGCGAGGAGGCTTTATCGCCGATTTCCCTTCCCAGCACACCCTGACGCAGCCCAGGACAAGGTCCAGCTTGGGGGCCACCCTGACCGTCCACAGCGCAGCAGCGGCTGAGGCCACAGAGGGCCGGCTGCCCTGGCAGGGAAAGGGCTTGGCCGGGGAGCGGCCGGTCGGCGGGGGGTGCCCACCCAGCTCAGCCACCTCGCCCTGCCCGCAGGCCCTACGACTCCGGGGAACCCAGGAAGGAGGCTTTTTAGGATTTCAAAGAAGCCCCTGAGCCCAGGGGTTCAGGGGAGCAGCCGCAGTGTCCGTCACGGCCAGTAGAGCAGGGCGCCGGTGGGCCCCAGGGTGGCGGGAATAGCTCTGGGGCAAGCCGCTGCTCCCCCGCTGCCAGGGAGGGACCTGCCCCCCTGCGAGGCCACAGCGGCCTGGGGGTCAGTGCCGAGCCCTTAGTCCCCACACGAGCAGCCTTTGAAGCAGACACTGCAAAGGCCCAGCCCTTGGGCAGGTGACCAGCCCTGCTTGGTAGAAAGCCCTGGGCCCACCCTCGCCTGCCACAGCAAGGCCCCTCCAGGAGCTGCACCAGCTGCTGCTGCTTCAAAGCAAAGGAAACAATCAGGCTGCACGGTCAGTGGGCTGGGCAGCGCCCTGCAGCGCGGGCGGCCTGGGCACCCCTGCCTGAGGGAACAGCACTCTGCCTCGAGGGTCCAGCGTCAAGGCCCCTCCCTGTGGACTGGGGCGTGGGGAGGGAGGGCGCGTCTCCCAGGAGAATAAGGGGAGCAGGAGGACGGCTCCCTGGACAGTGCTGGGAACCTGAGCCTGGCCCGGGGGGCGCCGCAGCCCCCAGAGGCAGCCGGCGTGACTCCCGCAGACGTGCGGCCCTGGAGAGTCTGAGTCTGCCTGAGCCCGAGCAGATGGCGCCGACCCCGGGCGGCGAAGCCTGGGCCTCTCTGCAGTGCCTGTGCCAGCCGAGCCTGACCAGCGGGCCGCCCCTGTGGAGGCACCACTGTGCCCCAAATACCCCAACCCGGCCAACTGCAGGGAGCACGGGGTCAGCAGCGCAGAGACAGGGCCTCTGCCATCGACAGCCCGCGGTCTGGGGCAACAGGGTCGGGCCACAAATTACGTGCAGACGGGTGCGGACGGGCAGCCTGCCTGGGCCTCTGTGCAAGGGAAGGGGCAGGAGAGGGCTGGGCGGGCGCAGCAGCTGTGTCTAGTGCTGCGTGGAGGCCCAACAAGCGCAACAGGCACAGATGGCAGTTGTGCAGGCCTGTGAATCCAGGCCAGGCATGTGGCCAGTCCACTGGAAGCCACCCGAGGCTTGGAGAGGCCGCTGGCCCAGCCCGGTGAGCACCTACCTGGTGATACTGGAAATGGGGCCAACGTGACCCAGATCCAGCATGCACAGGCGCCTGGTCACTGAGGGGCCAGCTTCTGTGAAAGCTGACCACCCCCACAGAGCCTGGCAGAGGCCAGGGCCCTGGCTGCCATGGCAGGAGGAGAGGGCACAGGGAAAGCTCGGGGGGTGGGGTCATACCCAGGGAGGGTGCAGGCCCAGATTGGGGCCTTGTGGGCGAGGCGGGATTGACCAGTATGGAATTGAGCTGTGGAGGCGCCAAGAGAGGACTGGGCAGCGGGGGAGTTGGAGCTGTGGGGAGAGAAGGGAAGCCAGCAGGGGACAGGCCCAGACCATGCTCAGCGCCCTGTGTGTCCACAGGAAGGCAGTCAACAGGGTGACCAGGGGGCTCGTCTATCTTCTGTGGTAAGTCGAGGGTGAAAATCAGCTGAAAGTGCAGAGGCTGGAGGGGTCAGAGATTTGAGAAAAATGGAGAAAAGCTGGAAACGCCAGGAGGGGACGGAACAAGCCCCCGGAGAACTGTAATGTCATTCATTGTTAGGCCACATCGTGCACTGCTGCGGTCACAGATCATGAATTTACAATGAGTTTATTTATAACACCACCAAGTGTCATAAAAAATTTGAAACAGTTCACAGTAAGAGGCACAAATAGAGTCAAATTTACCGTGAGACTACGAAGGTGAGGGGTGGAGGAGGGTGGCGGGCTTGTGCCAACAAACTGAGATAAATGGACCAGAACATTCATTCTCAGCGTCCCGGCACGGAGACAGCAACGCGCACGTGTAGCTGCTGGGGATTACCCCCGAGCCCTGCAGTGAGAACGGTTCATTGCATGCACATCACTGTTATCAAAATGTTTGCTGTGAGATTTAAAAAGCAATGCCACAGAAACACTGGAAAATAGGAGGAACAAAATAACCCTAATGTCATCACGAGCAGTCCTTTACATGAGGTCCCAGGAATGTCTGAGAGAAGAGAGCCATCCCGACCATTTCCAGAGGATGCGGGATTGTTCTTTATATAGACATCCAGCGCTCACAGAGGGGAAGTGCGGCAATCAACTGTCTCGGGCATTCTTCCAGGAAACGAAAGTCGCAGTAAGGACTCTTCTTCCTGCTGATCCAGTCAATCAAAGACAGAAATCAATCAGTACAGAAGGAAAAGGTGATTGAAACACTCAAGGCCAGGGGGTGCTACTAAATACCGATTAAGGATCAGTGACAGTGTGAGAACTGCTTGGAGCGCAAGTTCAAAATACAGATTCCCAGCCCCACCCCTGAAGATTCCTACACCACAGAAGAATCAGCTGCTGGAGGATTGTCCGTCCTTCCCTGTTGGAGCACAGCAGGTGGTCGCTTGCAGTCACAGGTCCTGGTGATGAATGATCTCAGTAATTAAGGAGATGGTGGTGATGATAGTGATGGTGATGGTGGAGTCCCCAATAAGAGGAGAGAAATAATAAGGCAGAAGCAATATTTAAAAAGAGAATAGCTAAGGATTAGGCAGGATTGATGAAAGCCACTAACCTCTGATTCAGGAAGCTCAGTGAGGCCCAGAAGGAAACACACAGAGAAAACAACACCAAGAACCATATGGTCAAACTTCTGAAAACAAAGGACAGAGAGAAAATCTAGCCAGAGGGAAATGTCAAATCACCTTCACAGGAAAAATAACAAAACTAGCAGGTGGCTTTTCAAAAGGAAATGTGGAAACCTGAAGACAATGGAATGACATTTGTAAATCCTGAAAGGGGGAGAACAATCCCAATAGAAACTTTTATACCCAGTGGAAAGCCATTCAAAAATGAAGGGGAGACGACAGGTCTCAAACCAGTGATAATTTGTCACTGGATGAACCACACTGGAAGAAAGAGTAAAGGGAGTTGTAAACAGCTGAGAGAGAATGATCCCACACACCAGCAGAAACACATTAGCAGTAAAAAGCACCACAAAGAGTAAAGATGTGAGCGAATGCCAGCTACCGTCTAAAAATCATGACGAATAATGTCTGGATTCACAACAAGTCTAGAAGTAAAAGTCCATGGTAAAAACAGCACAAAATGTGGGTGAAAGATCACCGGAATTAACACATTACAGAGATCATGCATTATTACAGAAGTGGAAAAATCACTGAGGTAGGCTGTCTAAGTGAACAGTGCATCTTGTAATCTCTCGAGTAGCCATTAAAACAGTACCAAGAAAAATGACCATGTGGAAAACAACATGGAATTATTACATTAAATGTGAATAGAATAAAAACTTTGATTAAAAAAACACAGATTCTGGGCCTCCCTGGTGGCGCAGGCAGTTGAGCACCACGGTGTGAAGCTGCCCACAGCCTCTGCAGCGCGGGCTCGATCACAGCCGGCCAGCGAGAATCCCACATGGCGCGCAGACCTCTCCTGTCGTGCCCGCTGCTCCCCTCAGCAGTGGATTTCGTCAGTCTGCCTGTTCTGTTCCCTGCTCTGTCTCCAGTGAATCCTCTCACCCTCCCATGCATCTAGCCTGTACCCTGGTTCTTGTATAAAAATAAATAAATCTTTAAAAAAAAAAAAACAGAGTCTCAGGCTATATAAGATTATGTGCTTTTTATAAGAAAGTTATGTGCTTTTTATAAGAAAGACACTTTAAATATAAGGACACAGGGGGAAAGCAAAAATACTGGGAATATGTACACTACTCAAACACTAAGCAAAATAAAGTTGATTTGGCCTTACATAATTTGATCAAATTATGTGACACATCCCATATGACCAGAGGACATTGGGACTGTTCCAGGATGGTTAAAGGAGTTCCACAGAAATATGCAACAATCTTAATTTAAATTTGTGAGTATTTATCAGCATAACTTCAAAATACAGGAAGATTTTTAAATGATAGAAGTAAAAGAATAGGCCGATCTATGATCGTAGTTGAATATTTTAGCTCACTTCCTTCGGTAATTAAACAAGCAACGGCAGGTGACATTATGAAAATGGCAAAAGAGGAGTTTCTAGCCATCTCCCCCTACAGTACACCGATTTTGATAATCACCCATGAAGAAAACGCCTCTCCCAGGTGGTTTCACTAGTGAATTTCTCCAAACCTGGAGAAAAGGTAATATCCATATGGAAAATGTGTTGTCAGTGGGGAGGAAAAGGAGAACATTTTATCAGCTCATTTTACAGACGCAATGTGGCCCTGGTGCCAAAATGACCACGACGCTATAAAAAAAGAGCATTTTGGGCCAATACCTTTCACAAACAAAGACACAGAAGTTCTCAAAAAGGACACGAGCAGTTTAAATCTGGGGACTTTCACTCCTGGAACGCAAGGGTTGGGTTAATATTCAAATACCAATAAATGTTACTTGGCACGTGAACAGAGCAAAGGACACCACCAGAGGTTTCGCGCAATAGACGAATAACTGGTCATTGTTACTCAGCACCCCTTCATCATTAAAATACTCAGAAAACTGGGCCTAGACGGGTCTTCCAAAATATGATAAAGAGAATCTATTGAAAAATAAACAGTTAATAACAGCCTTGAGGCTAAAATAGTGAACACATTCCCCGGGTGTCCTGGGAGTTCACTGCAATCACTTCCTTAGACATTGTGCCTGTGAGACCACGTTAGAGCAATAAGGCGAGACAGAGCTGGTGGGTAGACGGACAGATGACAGGTGGATGGGAGGGCGGGCAGGCGGGTGGATGGATGGATGGATAGACAGACAGAGATAGACAGGTGATAGATGGGTAGATGATTGACAGATAGTTGGATAGATGGATGACAGGTGACAGGTAAGAAGATTGACGACAGGTAAGTGATACACACAGGTGATGAAGAAACTAAACATGATGATTCACAGAGACACGAGTGCGCGCATAGAAAATCCAAGATAGTCTGCAAATACGCTCGCCCCTCATCGGCAGCTCTGGCAAAGCCACTGGAACGTGTTGGGCACGGAGCCCACTCTGCCTCTGCGCACAGCACCCAGGACAGGGACTTTGCAGGTGTTGGCAATTTGGCATCACAAAAGCAGATCTCTGTAGATGAACTTGCTTTTGTTTTCCGAGTACAAGACATGAAAAATTATAAAAGACTGTTGAAAGGAAGTACAGAAAAACATACGTAAGGGGAGAAAGCCTATTGATGGATTAGAAAAATCGTTATTTAAAACACATAAGATCTTCTCCAATTTATCTTTTAATTCAATAGAAGCACAACCGAAATCCCAGCAGGCGTGTGCGGGTAAGTTGCCAAGAAAATTCCAAAATCAAGACGAGATACAAAGAATCTGAACTAGCAAGACCTACTCGGAGGAGGAGTGGGGAGGTCGGGGACCGCGGGCATCAAGGCTTCCTAGAGCTGCCGCTGTCGGGCAGCGCAGGACCCGCCCCGGACCATGTCCACCCGTCAGCTCAAGCTTTCTCACAGAGCTAATGGCAATGGAGAGACAGCAGCGCTTGGGGGGGCAAGCCTGGGGGCGCACCTGTGGCCTGGAGCAGGGAAATACTTCTTACCAGTGGAAGCATCACCAGGAGAGAGAGCCTTGGGGCGGGGTGGCTCAGGTGAGGCTGAAGACAGTGGGGTTAAGAAAAGCACCACGAAGTGAGTGAGCACGTCCAGCCCCCGCGCGGGCACGGCCAAGGGCGTCAGCGGGCCCGTCAGAGCTCTCGACGGCGAAGAGGAGCGTGTCAGGGCCGCCTGGGCCCTTCCTGCACCGCGGGGGCAAAGGTCGGGGATGAGAGGTCACAGGTCAGAACACAGGGGCCTGTTCAAAGCTCATCACGTGTGCGTCTCGGACCTTGGGGTGCTTCTCCCAAGGGCCCGTCCCCACCCGGCTGTGGCCCAGCGAGGCTGGTCACTGTGGCCAGGGCCGTCCACGCGGGGTAAGGCTGCCGGGTAAGGAGAAGCATTTTATGCCCAGACGCTCACTTCCCAGGGTGTGCGTGACGGGACTGCCCACCGCGGACGGCGCCAGAGCAGGCAGAAGTGCCGAGCGGTGACAACCCCAGCCAGCACCCACGGACAGGCCCGGGGCCTCCCCCGACGGGTTTCATGCAGCCGTCAAGTGTGGGTCTTTTGCCCTAACCCCAGTGGGGGTGTCAGGCGTGCGCCCGTTAAACACTCAGCCCCGCGCACCGAGCAAGCCTGGCTGCAGCACGGTCACGCGCGGCTTAAAAGGATGAAACGTGTGTCCACGGCCATGAAAACACCCACATGCGTGGGAAAGTCCAAGAGAACAAGCGTTAAGACACGCGCGTGCGGCCGGCCCAGCACGGGGTGACCCCCACGTGTCGCGCTTTCTTGGGCTCTGAGAAGAGCTTGACTGACTCGCGTGGCTTCATGGCATTTTGGAAAGGCTCGTAAGAGAGCTTAGCACCCACTGTCCACTGGCCCGCGTCCAGCGCGTGACCACGCTGGCAGGACAAGGGGACCTGGGGCCTGAGGATGCGGGCCAAGCCGCCAGGAGCGCGGCTGTTCCCAACAGCCCAGGCCCCAGGCCCGCCCGGCCTGTGCCCGCTGCCCCGCCCACTCCCTGCCCGCTGCCCCGCCCCAGCTTCAGCCTTCCCCTCGTTAAATGCTCCGAGCCAGACAGAGGCTTCAAGGTCACCTCGGGAACCACGAAGTCAGTTTTATGGCAAAGAACAAAGAAAGCCTTTTTTATTGCCGCCCCCGCCCCCGCCCGCGCCCGCCGGCCCGGGGATGCTGCCACGCGGCGACGCGGCCCGCCGAGCACAGCCTTCCAGAGCGCACAGCCTGTTTATTTCATTTGCATCAGCATAATTTCGTGGGCTTCTTCTCGAAGCAATTATTTCTACACCCTTGCCCTTTACGACGCTGTTAAGGGACTCAAGCGATTCTTTGACCCGGGGAACTGGAGAGAATATTCTCTGGCAGGGGACTCAGACGGGGTTACGCGTCGTTCACACCCGGCAGAGCGGATTCTCCCCGGGACCTCCAGTTCAGGATTCTGAATTATGCATTTTCTGAATCATCTCAACAAGAAACCGCCCCCCAGCGCGCCTCTGAACGTGGCCGGGGCTGCAGCAGCACCTCACCGGGGCCGGCCTTGACGGGCGCTCTGCGAGGGCTCAGCAGCCAGCAGAGCCCCTCGGATCTGATGAAGACATAAAATGTGGGGCCCAGACTTGCTTGATACAGAATCTAGTTGCGGAAGCACACGCGTCGTGAGGAAGCCTCACACCAAGTCCTGCTCTCAGATCTGTGTTTGTGGGGCGTCGCCAGCCCCGGCCGTGCGGCTCCAGCGAGCAGAGCAGGGCCCGAGAGCAGGGGCCCCTCCCGGGGGCGGCCGCTCCCCCACCCTGCCCCGGCGCTTCGGCCTCTCTGGTTCCCACCACACGGAGAGTCAAGACGAATGTAAAACCCGAGCCAGCAGACACCTGAAGACAGACGCGTCACCCGCCATCACGCCGGCAGTTCATCACGGGCGCCCCAAAAGCTACTTCATTACGGTGACTGGGAAAACAGCACAATTATGCGGTTTAAAAGGTTTCAATCAGGATGATGAATGGCGGTGCTCGGGTAGCTTATTAACATGTTTAGAAAACTTATTTGTTTGGGTTCTTTTTCTCAAGAGAAAAATCCTGGAAGGCGGGAAAGCTCTGAGGACTTCTCAGCTGGAAACCTCGGGCTGAAAGACCGGCCGTCGGCTCCCGGGGGCCTGGACGGCGCGCAGGGAACAGCCCGGACCGACCCCTCTCGCCCTCACCCCCAGAGGAGGGGTGGGCCAGGCGGCGAAGGGCAGACCCTCCAGGGCGCCCCGGCCGGCCGGACGCGCTCCCCACCCCGCAGCGTGACCCCGTCCTCCGCTCCCCACCGTCCCCGGAGCAGGCCTTGAAAGGGCAGCAGCGCCGCAGCCGCGGGGCCGGACGGAGCCTCTTTCAAGCCAAAGGTGTGTGTTGTGAGTCCGTGGGGACCGAGGGCTCTGGAAAGGACGCCGTCAAAGCACAAAACGCTGCTTTGTTCCCTTTTTTCTTACCCTTTTCCTGTATCTTTGAAAAAGATGATAGCGGCACACGCACAGTTTCCACTTTCAACACCTCACGAAGCTGCATGAAAGGCGGCTCAGTGGAAGCAGGACGCACCCCCCCGCCCTGCCCCAGACGCGCGGCGCTGCCCCCAGCCTGGCCCCACAGACCCTGCTCCCCAGGGGCCCGGCCTCAGGAGCACCAGGGGGGAGCCCCAGGGGGGAGCCCCACGGGGGAGCCCCACTCGGGCCCGGCCTCAGAAGCCCACAGGGGAAGCGCCTTCGAGTCGGGGCGCGAAGACCGGGGAGAGCCGTCGCGCTCATCCTGAAGGTGACTCCCGGTGAGAACCACATTCGAGGCTTGGCCCCCACCACGGAGCCGTCCGCCCAGGGGCACTCAGCGCCGGGGCATGGGATGACTACTGAGCTGGAGAAACGTGGTTCCCTCCCAGCACTGCGGTAGGACCCCGGCTCCTTCCTCCGGGGCTCCAGGGGGCCTCTCCCCGCCTCTCGCTCCCCACCTCTCAGCCCAAGGTGCCCTGGCCCCACAGCTGCGGCTCCGTCTTCAGCCCCCCACGCCCAGTGGCTTGCCGGTGCCCGGCTCCCTTCTGCCTCCCCTTCTCGCACCCTGGGAAGGGCTGCGGCCACGCTGGCTCCAGGGACTCCTGACCCGCGCCCCGTGTGACAGCAGCCTCACGTCTGCGGAACCCTCTCCACCAGCAGGTGATGACGCCACGGGTTTTGGGGGGACTGGGGCGCAGATGTCTTCAGGGACACTTACTCTGTCTGAGTGCAGACTAGGCGCTGGGATTTAAAGCTAACGCAGAGGGCCTCCCCGGTGGCGCAGCGGTTGAGCACTGGGTTGCGAAGTTGCCCGCGGCCTCTGCAGCGCCGGTTCGATCCCCGGCTGCTCCCCGGCCACTGGAGGAGGATCCCACATGGCGCGCAGACCTCTCCTGCCGCCCGCTGCTCCCCTCAGCAGTGTCCTTCGGTCCTTCTGCCTGCTCTGCTCCCCGCTCTGGCTCTGGTGAATTCTCTCACCCTCCCGCACTTCTGACCGTACCCAGTGCATGTATAAACAAAACAAAACAAGTAAATAAATAAATAAATAAAATGCCTCTAAAAAAAAAAAAATAAAAAAAAATAAAGCTAACGCAGAATTCCCGCCCTTCCTGGGCTGACAGGCAGGGAGGCCGCGTGGCCAGCAGCAAGGTGAGTTGAGGGGCCCCTGCACAGGGGATCAGGGGCCTGGACGGGGGCCCTGCAGAGGGTGCTGAGGGAGATGCGAATGGAGCCTCGCACAACCCAGAGCTGGGGGTCTCTGCCAACAAGCCCCCCGCTGGGGCACTTTGCTCTTCCTCCCGAAAGGGCAGGATGCCGGGTTAGACCGGCCGGCACAGTGGAGACCGGGCAGCCTCCTGCGTGGCCTTGTGGGAGCAGCAGACGCAGCCTCCCAGGGCACCATCTTGGCTCCTCGCAGACCTGAAGACAGGGGGAGCCGGTGCCTGCGCGTGTCTGCGAGGCCTGCAGAGACCCCTCATGGGCCCGGCCTGCCAGCCGGGTGATGCCTTTTCATTCCAAGACGGCCTCACTCCCACGCGCGTAATTAGCAGTGACGGCGCCGAACAGAAGAAAATCCAATTCCGAGGCCTTCCCACAAGGCCGCTCCGCTCGTCGGCCGTCTGAGGCCCGGGGAGCTAACAATTAATGACGCCGGCTGCAGGCAATTACCCACGAGTGCCGCTGGAAATTAGGACGGAGATGCGAGGGGGCTGGGGCACGGAGCCGCAGGCGCGGGCCTGGAGACCGCAGTGTCCTCCCACCCCAGCCGGCGGCCGTGGGCCCAGGGGGTGCCGCCAAGCAGAGGCGGGTCCCAGACTCCCGGGCAGCGAAGACCTTGCACCCCCACCCCCACCTGGAGGTCACAGGCATTTCCAGGGAGACGCCCCCTCCAGGCCCAGCCTCACTGCAGGTCTTGGGGGCCAGTTGCTCGGAAGCAGACGCCCGCCCAGGACTGCCGTGCTGCAGGTCACAGAGGGGCCGGGTGGAGGAGCCTCATGGGGCTCAAGTAACCAGGAGCACTGGATTGAGGGCAGGGGAGGTGGTGCCCGCTCGCCTGACGCAGCCGGCCTCCTGGGCAGCTGCCCCCACTTCGGGACCAGGCCGCAGGGGTGGGGAGGCTCTCGCTCCAGAGGCCGGGCCTCGCCAGGGTCCGGCTGACATGTCCACAGCCCTTCACCCCGCCGGACAGGCTCTGCTGCTGCCAGCCACCCCTGCCAGGGAGCGCAGTTAAAGCCTCTGCAGCCGGCGCCTGGGTGTGCCATGGGCGCTGAGAGTGCGAGAAGGTGTGCCATGCGCGTGCCGTGCGCGTGCCGTGTGCATGCCGTGAGCTGTCTGTCCATGCAGTTACCAGGAACAAGCATGCCCACTCTGGCCAGACAGCCTCTGACGGCAGCTTCTGACCGTGCGGCCTGGACAGACGCTGGAAGTGCTACTTGTGGGGGGTGTGGGGATCAGGAGGGTGAGCAGGCGGGGGGCTGCTGCAGAGACAGGCCCCACATACCCCACGGTTGAGGCTGAGTGTGCCACTGTGTCCTGGGGCCACCGCAAAGGGCCGTAGCCCCAGGGCCAGCCGAAACCAGAGGACCCGCCCCAAAGGCCCCGGAGCTCGGAGGCCGCGCTTGGTGGTGCCAGCACTGCCCTGGCTTGTGAGGGGTCTGCCTGCCCGGCCCACTGGAGCCTCCTGGCAGCCCTGGGCTGGGGCAACCCTGCTCCCATCTCCGCCCCCTCCTCTTACAAGGACACAGGAATCCAGGTGGAACATGGGAGTCCAGTGTGATCCGGCCGTGGACCGACACCTTCCGGGCCCTGCAGGCATAATCTGATGGTCCAAGTGGATGTGAGTTTGGGGGAAAAGGAGCCTCAGGTCCCTGGAGGGGGTCAGAGCCATGGAGCCTGCACAGCCACGCCTCAGCAAGAGACCTCTGCCCAGCCCAGGGGTCCCCTCAGCCCCCCGCTCTGCAGAGATGTCAGCCCCTGCTGGACTCGGGCGCGTGCCGCAGGCCCAGGCTCAGCCCCCACAGCAGCTCACATGCCCGTCGCGGGGGACTGGGCCTGGCAGCTCCTTCCTTCCCTCCTTCTGCACAGAGCTGCCCCTCACAAACCAGTGCCCCACAGGCTTCGCCCACCTACCAGGAAGCAGGTGAGGCCCAGGCAGCTCGTGGCCGCGGCTGCCACACTCCAGCCAGTGCAGCTCAGCGCGGCCCCCGCACGCCTGGCGCTGGCCCGACCAGGAAGGGGTCTCTCCGGCGAAGCTCAGTCTGCTCAGTCTCCGCGGGCTTGGGCTTAGCGCCCCGGCCTTCAGGGACAGCTGAGCGTCCTCGCCATTCACACACACACACACACACACACACACACACACACACTCACACACACACACACACACACACACACACGGCAATTTTCCTAACGATTCCTTACAAACCAAGGCGCCAGGTGTCTGGGTCCAAAACGCCCACGCCAGCACCCGCCGCGTCACACACCTGGCCACGGCTCCTTCCCAGCACGGCCAGCACCTCCCTGACAGCCAGCGGGAGGACGCCTGGCCAGCCTCCTTATCACGATTCCACGTTATCCCAAGACAGGGCGGGTCAGGAGCCGCCCGCCCCTCCCATATCAGGGAAGCTGGAGGTGGCGTCCCCAGGACCCTCAGCGACAATCACAGAAATAGCCCAGTGAGGTGTCGGGCGCCCCGAGGCCAGGTGACCACCCTACAGCCGTCCTTGTCAGCGGTGGGCACAGGAGCCGGTGCCAATCAGCGCTAATTGCAGGTTTCTGTGCTACCCTCCTGGCTCAGCTGTTTAGCAAAAATTGCATTTCATTACATTTTGTACTAATCAGCTTCGAGAGCAGAGTGCAGAATTAACTTGAAATAATTTCATGCTCTCAAGTAACCTTTATTTTCTAAATTGTGGTGCTCCGAGTAACTACTTCATCCTACTGTATAATAACAGTGTTCTCTGCACTGGGTGCCACACTTACAGAGCAGCTGTTGTCTTAATCAACTATCAATAGCTCATCTTTATTTCATCATTAAGTCAATAGCACACGCCATTTGTTACTTCATAAACTTCGATGCCATAAGTGTTATCGGTTAAATAAGTGCTCTCCAAAGCGTGGCTTAATGAATCAGAACAAATTTAAAAGAGCCTGGCTTGAAATATTGAAATCTGCCAAATTTAAGACTTTCACAAAATATCAAAATCTCCAGGTAAGCAAATGTTGGGTTTTGTTTTGAACATGCGCCTTCTCCTAAGGAGCCGCCCGCAATATGGTTTTGCGTCAACTAGCGGGAAAGACGGGGCTGTCGGGAGCCGCCCGCCTGGCTCCTGCACCTGTCCTTTTTGTTGGTTCCGAGCAGATTTTTAACGCACGTTTACCCAGGTGTGTGCCTCAAAAGCCAATATTAGAATCGAGAGCACCCTGCCCGCTGCGACTCCGTGATCGCACACGTGAACGAGATTTGGGGGCTTCCGTCAAGTGCAAGTTCACTTCCAGCCACCAGAATAAGACAGACCTCGAAGGCCGAGGCCACCTTGAGCTGCGTTAATAGAATCCCGTTTGCAGAGAGCTGGCGGCAATAGCCTGTCCTGTCGTTGGAGCTGGTCTGTGGTGTCATATTTAAACACGAGCCCCTCATTTGGAGAGAGGAGATCCAGCCGGACGGGGAGGGCCGGAGCAGGTCTGCAGAGACGCCGGAGCTGGCCGGGACAGCAAGGCCAACCTGGCGAAACGTGATGAAAACATGAGCTCGTGAGTCGGCAAGCTCAGCAAGCCTCAACGCAATAACCCAGGAGGAAACCTCCCAGAGGCGCACGGGAATCTGATTGCCCAGAGTCAGTCACAAGAGAAGGGGATCCAGAGCCCTTAGCGGGAAGGGTTTTTTTTTTGGGGGGGGCAGGGCAAGCGCAGGGGTCACCACGGAGACAGCCCGCGGGGGTCAGCGCCGGACAGCACTGTCCACCTGGATCCTCAACTCCAAAGACAGCCTTTAAAATGAAGACAACAGAGTTTTTCAGACAGGCACAAGCCAAACGCCATCATGACCAGCAAATCCTCACTCCAAGGAAATCTGTCGAGCCAGAAGAAACGAGGCCGCTGGAAACCGGGCGCGCCTGGGGGAGCAGGGGCCTCTCAGCCCACAGCATGTGCCCCGTGTGTTTCGAAGCCTTCCTCCGCTGGACACACGCGCAGGAGGCGACCCCCTGGTCAGTCGGCCTCGGTCTTGGTCTCCCCGCGCCGCGCCGCCTCAGGGCCGGGACGCTGCGTTCTCCGGCGGCCGTCAGGGCGGATGCGGTCAGCGGCGCCAGCCCCGGCCTCGCGTCCAGCGCGCGTGAGGCGTGTCCTGGCGTCTGCGCCGGGCCTTTGCCTCCAGCGGGCTTGGCGATGGCGCGCTGCCGGCTCTTCTGCCTTCCATCCGAAGACCTCTGCCTTCCGGGTCCAGCCCGCAGGGAGTCCGGGGCATTTGCATTTCATCTAATTCCTGATGTAACTGGAGCAGGCAGACCCTCTTCTGCCAGTTTCCTCGGCTCCCAGGGAGTCTGTCGTGTCCTCCTTTCTCCCGGCTTCTCCGGGTTATCTGAGTCTTCTTGATGATTCCACTTGGTCTCCGCGGCGGCTTATTTGTAAGACCTCTTCTTAAATTGTTTTGCGGTTGGCTCTGCTTTGAAAGGATTTGATGAATGGGGATCTGGATTTGCCAGGGAGGAAGCTGAGGGTGATGGTCACGCATGGAAAAGCCGCGTTAGAGACTGTCCGCCGGGGTCCCAGCTCTGGTCACCCCAGCACCACGCCGGGCAGCTTCCCACCACATGGAGCTGACGACCAGCCCTCGGGAAGGGGGTGGCACAGAGCTGGGCTGCCGGGCCGGCCACCCCTTGCGCTTCAGGGTGCACCCCCCACCTTTTTGCCCCCGGGGCAGGCCCTGCCAAGCAGGCTGCACGGGCAGGAGGAAACCCGGGTGTGGACAGTGTCCTCGCCGTCCAGTGCCCACTCCTGTGCGTCTACTGCGGCCACAGCGGGATGCACCTGGACTCCACCTCCCTGAAGGCGGCAGTGCCCTCGTGGCCCCCGAGGAGCGCTGGGCTCTGCTCCGCCGCGTATGGAGTCGCGAAGGGTGGGTCCGGACAGCTCCATCCTTCTCCAGAGGTCAGTCCCGGGCTCACGCCTGCACCACTAACCCCTGCAATCGAGATACTGAGCGCCCAAGCGGCGGGCAGCATCCCCAGAGACGAGGGCGGAGATAACCTGCCCCGACTGGTCAGCAGAGGCAGGGGATCCCTACATGGCTGTGGCCGCGGGGCAGCTGGGAAGCTGTGCAGAAGCCACGGGAGGGAGCCTCCTTCCCACCACCGGGGGCTGTGCAGCGCAGCGCCACCAGTCAGCCTCACTAAGGCACGCCCACCCCCGGAGCCCTCGACGTGCCCTTCTGCCCCCACTCTCCCCCTCCGCCTGGCCCTCTGACAGACTCCACCCAAGACCCCAGTGGCGACAGCACCAGCCCCCCGGGCCCCCCCAGCACAGGCCCGGGTGTGCGTCCCACGCTGGACTGAGTCCTCTCCGGGCCCTCGGGCATGGCAGAGGCCCGGGCAGCCCAGAATGTGCACGCCCAGGTGAAAGGGCCACAGGCGGCACAGGCCGGTGTGGACTCTGGGGATGGCCCAGCGCTGGCAGCCCCAAATGCCCCTCAGATCCCCACCGTGAACCTCAGAGCCGCCCAGCCCGGCTTTCACCCCGACTGTAGCCACAACGTCCTCCCAACCAATCCTCCCGTTGCCTCCCGTAGCTCCTGGTTTTTGCAAGGTGGCCATGTTGCGAGCAACGCGAGTCAGCCTGGAAAGTTCCAGCCTGCGGGGAGCTTCCTGGGCGGGCGGGCAAGACACTCAGCGAGTCAGAGAGCAGAGGCGGAGGAGCCGCACTCAGGAAGGCAGAATCCCGGCGGCCCCAGAGGAACTCGGGCCGCTGCGCCCCCACGCCCCAGCCTGGCCCGGCTGGGCGTCTCCCGCCACGCCGACTGGTCACCCGGGACCTGGCTGCCAGCGGACCACGAGAGGCCCCAAGGGCCGGCCGACGTCTGTTATTCACTCCTGAGCAGAAGAGCAGCGGCACCTCGCACTCCAGACGAAGTAATAATAACAATTACAGCTTCATCAACAACAGCATTTAGGTGGGAGATACCGCAGCGCAGAGGCCTAATTAACGTAGTAATTAGACATATTAATACATTTCCTTCTTGGTTTCAAATCCATAATCTACACTAATTGCGTCGAGCGCGCTCGCTCTGGATGGAGGCTGGTGTTTGGGGGGAGATTATCACCGGACCATTAACAAGCACGCGCGGCCAGGCCTGCCAGCAGCCGGCAGGCCCGGAGACCAGGCCGCTCCGCTCCGGAGTTCCCGGGCAGGACGGGGCAGTCATGACGCGGCCTGCGCGCGCTGCCCGCTCCGGCGCCGCACAGAGGCCCGGGTGAGGGGGGACGCACGGCACCGAGAGCTCAGGACAGCGCGGGAGCGGGGACAGCTCTTCCCGGAGCCCAGGAAGACGGAGGCGGCCCAAACTCCTCCCCCGCGGGGAGACGCTCCACGGCCCCGCCGCCCGCCGGCCTGCACCATCCTCACCACCTCAGCTCGGCACCCGAGAGCCCTGCAGTGGCACTGGCCGCCACACCCACACCCTGCCCGCCCCCGACTCCTGCAAGCCCTGTCCTGGGGTCTCAGATCTCCTGGGCCCCTCCGCCTGCACTCGGCTGCCAGGCCCTTCCCGGAAGGAGGGTCCCTGCCAGGACTCAGGTCCTGCATTGCAGCAGGGACACCACGCGCACGGTCTCCCAGGAGTGTGACCACACCCCTCCCTCCTCTCGGCCAGCAACCCGGGGAGAAGCTCACGTGGAAAGGGCAGCTGGCCGCGGCCCAGAGCGGAGGAGCAGGTCCCTGCGGCAAGCCCAGGGAGATTTCAGGGAGCAAAGGGAGAAGCAACACCGGGGACTCTGGTCCCAGTCATCCACCCTTTACCTCTGACCACAGGCCCTGAGCACTGGGGCCAGCCCAGTCAATCCACTTTCCCCCCAGGCCTTGCTTGCTCATCGGGAAAGGGGAGAGGTAGAGCCTGATGCCTCGGAAGTTCTCCTAATTGAACAGGCCCAAAGGCCTGCACACTGAGCCTCCCGTGCTGATGCCCATGTCACCTGTCCTAGGTAAGGTTCACCCTCCCTTGGTAACCCGCAAACCCTGCCTCCCCCAGGAAGCACCTTGAGTGACACGAGCTACTTGAGTTCCAGGAGGCAGGGGCTATGCCCAGTCTTCCTGCACGTTTGCCCTGTGGTGGGGGGAGGGGTATTTCCTCTACCCACCCCCGCTCCAGTGTCTGAGGTCTGCAAACGAGTTACAACAGACCAACCGGTGAAGACCCAACTGAAGTTAACAACACGTGTGGCACATGCACGTGCTCTCAGGGTCCGGTAACTCAGGGTAACTCAGGGTGGCTAGCACGCAGGCTGACTCAGCACCTCAGCAGAAGAACCCCACTCTGTAGAGAAGCGACAGGACAACGGAAGGGGCTTTGAGTTTCTAAGGCAGCAAATTGGGGATGGTAAATACACGGCGGGGGGGGGCTGATGGAAGAAAAGAGCTGGTTGGTAAAGTTTGCTCTGTGCAGGACAGGGTCCAGAGTTGTCCCTGGTGATGAGCCCCTGCCCTTCCTGGCAGAGAGGGGAGTGGTTCCTTCAGAGATTTATGTCTGGTCCTTACATAAACAGAGGGAGGCAGAGGGAGCGCTTTTCTTGTCTCTGCTTCTTCTCAGTGGTCTTGAGCTCAGAACAACCCCGGTGCCAAGTGGCCTCCAGGGGCGGCAGGTTCTGCTGAGCGTGTGGCCTGGGATGGGCCCAGCACGCACCACTTCTACGTGTGTTATGGCCCATGATGGCCCCACGGGTCTGTCTGTCACATGCATTGACACCAGAATGAGTGATGGAAAGCGGGAGGTGGTTAAGATAGAGGCATTAAGTTACCAGTTAAAAAGCACTGCCTGTTTATGAAGACACTGAAGAACAGATGTGGGAAAAGCAAGGCTGGACAAACTGGCTGCCACGAGGGCACGCCAGCATCGAGGCTAGCGGTGGCTCTCTGCAAAGTGCTGTAAATATAGGCACAAGATTAAGGCAATTTGAAGTGCTTATGGACTTCAAGCCCATGGTCCTGAAAGTCTGGGGGCAGCCTGGATGGTCACTCTGAGAAGCAGCAACTCCCCCTTCTATAGACAGGCAGCTGCAGGAAACTCTGAGAGGTCCCATCCTCCCTGGGGTCCAGTCATACAAATTCTGCCAACAGGTTCCTTGCTGTCCCCTTTTTGCTGCCAGTTGAGCTGTTTGCTCAGATTCTTGTGATGTGGCTGCCCAGTAAATTCACCTTGTGGTTATGTGCATTTTGCTTAAGTCCTCAATAAAGCCTTCAGCATAGTGGAAGTTCACACTCCGGGGATCCTGGAGGCGCATGTGTGGATTATCTGGCCTCACAGAGATGAAAATATGCCCGTCTCCCCGTTTTCTCACGCTCCCACACAGAGGGGGTATTTCATTACCCTTAACCGCCAAACGCTATGCTAATGGAACATCAGCATTCCAAATCCACCTCTGCTGTTGGGAGGATGCATTTCATTTTTCAATTAAAAGCTGATTTTCGATGTTCAGGCTGCTCTGCATTACCATTACCTCTTTAATTAATTTAACATCTCTCCACCAGCAGTTGCTAAATTGCCCAAGCAGAGGTGGGAAAACGGACTTGAAGCTGCTCCCAGCGCAAGGTGAGCTGGCCTCTGGAGCTCGGCTGCGGGGCTATTTGAATAAGAAAGCATTTATCTGACAACACTCAGCTTAAACAGCAATTAGTCAGTTAGGGGAGACAAAGCCATCAAGAAGGACCAGTTGGCAGGCCCTAGGCCAGTGCCGGGAGAGCTTCGGAAACCTGCACCTTGCACTTAAACAAGAAGCCTTAATTAGTTCCTGGGGGAACCGACCTCTGCGTTTGCATTTCAGGGAGGCTTCAGAAGACCTTCTTATTTGCTTTCCTGGGGGTTTTGTTTTTGCTTTTGTTTTTATTCTTTTTGCTCTTTAGAGCAACTCTTTTCAAGGCCCAAGTCAAAGGAGCCACCCCGGTGGCCAGCCCCTGGCATCAAAGCAAGCGGGCATCTGGGCCTGGCCCCACCCATTTCTGGTCTTGGAGGCCAGAGATGATCCAGACAAGAGTCCCAGACAAGAGGCTGCAGACCAAAGAGCCTCCTTAAAGGGCACCTCAGAGCAGTAGCCCAGCCACATGGGTCATCATGTTAGGGGGAAAAGGCTGTCCTAAAGCTAATTCCATACAGGCTTTGTGGACTCCACCCCCACCCCAGGCCAAAGCCAAAGACACGGGGAACTCCACATCCCATCCCCACCCAAGGGAAGGTGGCTGGGACCTGAGGGTGGGGTTCAGCAGCCAGGTGGGTATAAAGGCAGACACGTGGGCTTTGGGGGGTCCCCCATGTTGGCTCTCCGCCAGCTCGCAGCGTCCGGACAGCTCTGAGAGTGACTTTGGGTTTCCAGGTCGTCGGATCGGGTAGGACGCATTAAAGACTTGATTTCCCTGTTTTCTCCCTAGTTGTACATTTTCCTTATTTCCTTTTCCCTTGTAAATAAACCTTTTGTGAACCTTCTGTGTGTGCCTGGAGTGGAGTATTCATAAGTCCCTTGTAAGCGCGCGGGTGAGGACCCACAGCCAGGAACCCGTTCAATAGCGGGGCTGCTCTATAACAATCAGACTCCCTAAAAGGTGGCTGAGGCCTGTGGTGACTGGACCCCCCACGAGGTCCAGAAGGCAGACTATGGGCGCTCTGGTCTGTGCTGGCCCGGAGACTTGCAGAGTGACAGGAGGCGATCGCAGCCGCCCACCTCTCAGGCAGGGGCGGGGCCCCCCACTGGCCCCACAGCAGAGGCGGCCCAGGTGATACCTCTGGAAAGCCGGAGCAGCTGGGCCTGTGCCCGGCCCAACACAGGGGAGCCCTCCCGGGCCCCCGATGAGCAGCTGCTTCTGCCCAGGGGACAGGGGACACGCAGCTGTTCAGGCACCAGCCATCAGAGCTGCGCGGCGCTCAGGCCCGCCGAGGCACGGAGGCAACGGCCAGGCCGCAGCTCTGAGGACAGAGCAGTTACCGCAGGCCCTGCAGGAGCCTGAGGCCCGGCCTGCGAGCCGCCTCCTGGGGTGGGGCTTCAGGTGGGGGGATTCAAGGCCAAGAAACAAAGACACCCAGAAAACGCAAGCTGGTGGAGCATTGCGCTTCCTGCTGAGTCAAGGTGGAGTCTGGCTTCCTGCTGAGTCATGGCGTCACTCGCCTCGGGGTCCAGAACCGTGGCAAAGCTGGGCCCTCACTCCTCAGACCGTCCGCCTGCAATGGGCCGGTGTCTCAGTTCTGTCTTCGTGGCTGTTCTTCTGTCCGGGCAATGATGTTATAGAGCAACCCCGATATTAAACGGGTTCCTGGCTGTGGGTCCTCACCCGCGCGCTTTAAAGGGACTTATGAATACTCCACTACAGACACACGCAAAAGGGTTAATAAAAGGTTTATTTACAAGAGAAAAAGAAATAAGGAAAATGTACAACTCAGGGAGAAAATAGGGAAATAAAGTCTTTCATGCGTCCTACCCGATCCGACGACCTGGAAACCCAAAGGCACTCTCAGAGCTGGCCAGACGCTGCTAGCTGGTGGAGAGCCAAAATGGGGGACCCCCCCAAAGCCCACGTGTCTGCCTTTTGTATCCACCTGGCTGCTGAACCCCACCCTCAGGTCCCAGCCACCTTCCCTTTGGTGGGGATGGGATGTGGAGTTCCCAGTGTCTTTGACTTTGACCTGGGGTGGGGGTGGCGTCCACAAAGCCTGTATGGAATTAGCTTTGGGACAGCCTTTTCCCCCCTAACAATGAGAGGTCAGCTCAGGACACGGAACATGCTGGAGCCTGTGCCCTCAACACGAGTGTCAACCTAGGGGAGGAAATCCAGTTTTTCCTCATCTAAAATGGGGGGGGGGTTTCTGCCCCATGTCCCACGATGAGCAGAGACACGAGACTCCCCTCGATCGTGTGGTTTCTGAACGAAGGGGCACCCCACATCGCGGGCTCCAGACACCCCTCTGCGGGCAGGACTCAGACTGCCCTAAAGCCCCCCAGGCAGGGCTGGTCCCCCAGAGGCTGCTGCTTCAGGTGCCACCCCCTTTCCACATCCTCCATCACGCCTCGGAAGCGCTCGGCCTGGCTCCCTCCTGCTGGAGACAGATCACCCGTCACCACAATGCCGGGGAGCACCCCAGGGAGCCGTGGGGAGCATGTCCGCAAGTGGCGCTTCCTGCCGAGGACGAGCAACAGCAGCGAATTAAACTTTAATTTTTACTATCTTGAGAGGTGTTTGCTAAAAGCTTTCCTCTAAGTAGCTCACTTTTCCGGGGGATGAAATTGCACTAAGTGCTTTCATTAGTGGGCACGTGGCTCCTTCTCCCGGGAGCAGCCGCGAGGGACGGGAGCCGGCGGCGCAGGCCTCAGGAGTGCTCACGTCTGCGTCGGCGTTCATCGGTTCACTCACGACTGTTGATCACGGGCCCATACGTGCCAGGCCGGTGAAGACGCCACCTGAGCGGACAGAATTCAAGCGAAGACCGGAGCGTGCGGGTGGCCCCGGCCCCTGGCCCTGCCCTGTGAGTCGCCCGCCCCATTACAGGCGCCGGGAGGTGGCGTGAGGGCCCCGGGGTTCCTGTGCGCCTGAGCTCTGGCCGCAGGGCAGGGCCCTTCTCCCCGAGCCCCAGGTCACTTCTACATCTGGCCCCGGAGCCCACTTTGGCCACTCACTCCCCTGCTCCCCCGCTCGCCCAGCACATGTCCTCAGAGCTCGGACTCCTGGGCGCGCTCCGCGCCTTCTCCCCTGGACGCCGCTCCCCTCAGCCCTGCTCAAGGACTCCAGACTGTTAGGGGGAAGGACCCAATTTCCAAACAAGTTCTCGTCCGCAGGTGCCAGCGCCAGGACAGGCGTGTGTCCGGGCCTCGCTGACCCCACAGAGGGCCGCGGTGGGCCGCAGCTGGGGAGGGGTGGGGCGCGGCCCGGGCACCAGGGACACAGCTCGTCCGTCGGTCTGGACGTCTTCCCGGCCTCTCTGCAGCCACACCTGGGGCAGGGCGGTGGCCGCGCCTGCATGAGGCCGACTGGAGAGAACACGCTTCCTACACGCTCCCACACGCTCCCGCATGTGTCCTATTCAGAGAACAAGCTTTACCTAAAAGCCCCGGGAATCGCTATTCAAGTTGCCAAACAAAGCAGTTCCTTGCCTTTACCTCCGAAGGCAGTGTTCTTGAAGACGCTTCTGCGCTGGTGTGAGCTGCTCCTGAGCAGCCCTGGAGAGAAGGAGGCTGCGAAAGCATCTCCGGCCGCGCGCCCGCAGAGCCCCGCCGCCCCGCGCACGCGTGTTCTAGTCGCTTCAGAAGCAGAAAGCGGCCCAGCAAGGATCAGACGGACAGCTCCGATCCTGCGTTTCCGAGCTCGCCCTGGTGTCCGCGTCCACAGAGGAACTGGCAAGGCCCCCCGGTGCTCCCGCCAAGAGAAAATGGAAGGGTTGTTCTGGAGAGTTCACCTGCGCCTCACACACAGGCACCGAAGTTCCACGTCTTTGCAGAGAAACATCAACACCAATTTGCAGGAGAGGTCGGAGGGGCCCCGTGCCAGAAAATGCCGCCTCGAAGCCCCGGGGGAAGAGGTCACTCGGCCTTGGAGCCTCGGTTGACCCCGGAGTGGCCCCCGGCGTCCGGCTGTGGACGCGCCTCCCACGGGCGCTCGCTCGGCTGGGCCACAGCCTCCCACGGCCCGGCCAGGCCTCTCCCCGCCAGACCTGCAAACTCTGCCAAGGTTATGGTTAGATAGGAAAATATGTCATAGATTTTTTAAAAGTCAACATGAATAATTTAACATGTAAACATCACACGGGTCAAACCGTTTGCTTCTAAAAATACACTACAAACATCCAAGGCAGAGAGGCCGGCTGGATCTGACAAGCTGCAGAGAGACCAGCAGGACGAGACCAGGCTGGGCAGCGGCCGGGCGGCGGCAGGGCGGACCAGGGGGACACAGCAGGGGATCCGCCCTGAGCCCACAGGCCCCACGGGTGTCCCAGGACAGGCGCGCCCCTGCCGCCCTGCTGGCGTGAGGAGGGGCCGTGGCCAGGCGGCCGCCAGGAGCCACGCGGGCCCAGGAGCAAGGCAGCACCAGGGACACGGCTCCGGAAACCGCCCGCCGGTGTTTACCACGGTGGACAAGGACCTTAACCCCGAAACAGGAGCTGTGAAGCACCCCCCGCCGGCCGGGAAGAGGCTTGTGCTTCCAACCTCGGCTCATCTGCCGCCTGCAGTTTCCCCCAGATCTTGGCAGACGCTGAGCCGAACGGAGGGCTGGGGTGTCAGGAGTCACGGGGGGCATCGGGCTGACCCTCGCGGCGAGAGGTTCTCGCGCACAAGACGGAGCTCCTGAGACCCGCTCCAGAAAACACAGGCCGGGCCGAGCGGCGGCGAGAGGCTGCGGAGGGGGCCGGGACTTGGGGTGCAAATGAAGGGACATTAGAATAATGAGAAAGGGGGGTCACCGCGCACTGCAGACAGCCTCCGGGGACGCCGCGCAGCCGCCAAGACAGATCTCGCGCCAACTCTGGAGAAAGTCGTGTCGGTGGCGGGGAAAGAGAAACGGCGCCTCGCCAACGTGCGCCTCCTGGGGCCGCGCCCCATTTTCTCCTTAAACAGACTTTCACGAAGGGCATGAAGCCCCGCGCCCCCAGCCCGAGGGGACCCCAGGCCGCAGGACGGAGCCCAGGCCGCCGGGTGCCCGACTGGAGACGGCCCGCCCAAGAGAGGGCCCGAGGGGGCCGACCGGAGACGCCGGGCCCCAGGGGCCACCGCGGGCCGCCCAGGCAGCCACTCGTGTGCGCGGGCAGGTCCCAGACGAGCTGCCGCCGTGGGCGTCGCTGCTTCCCATTTCTTATAACTCAGTGGGAAAAACAGAAGCGGAAAGGTGGGGCGAGACACACTGACAAACACAACCGCAGCAAGACATTTAAAAAATGGCCTTAATAACCACGTTCCCACTCCTCGGGGCCACGCTGCAGTGCTGGGGCCGCACGGACGGTTTTCTGCGAGTAGAAGCCAGAGGGGCTGCGGGGCAGAGCAGCAGGCCGGAGCGGGCTCTCGGCGCGAGCATCGGGCCCCTGGAGGCGGGTGGCGAGGCCTGGGCGGTTTCTAGAGTTTGAAAGAGGAACAGGTGGTGCCGGGGCCCTGGCCCAGGGCGCTCGTCATCAGGGCCAGACTGGAGAGGACACAGCGGTGGTGGCGGAGTGACCAGGAGCTGGGCGTTGGGGAGCAGCTCACAGCAAGTCACGGCACAGGGAGACGCGCAGCTCCCAGCAGCTCAGGGACGTCGTGCCCCGGCAGGCGACCGACCGAGCCTGGGCCTGCCCACCCCGCTGCAGCGTCAGGCCTGGCCTCGGCGCCTGGAACCTCCCCCTCGGGTGCCTCGCCCCAGCAGCTGCTCCCCCACCCCGGGCCAGCCTGGCCCTGGATCCCCACACACAAGCCTGGCTCTGCCGCAGGCCTACGTGCTGGGCGCCACTTCCACGGGGGCATGTCCTCATTTGAGCCCTGCCCGCGCCTGGTTCGCTGGCCTCTGGACTAGAGCCCTCTGCGCTGGCCGCTGAGCACTGGGCAGCAGGCCCGGCGCCCAGGACCCAGCTGTTGTGCAGCACCTGAGCCAGTTACAGGCGGGCCTGGCTGCCTGGCACCGCACCCATGCGCCAGGCAGAGGACGGGGGGCTACATGGGGCCGGCCCCCCAGAAGGACACCCCCAGCCCACATCCTTCCTGCATCAGCACTGCAGCGCCTCCAGCCGGGGCAGCCCCGACATCTGCCCCCGACATCTGCCAGCATGGGCGCCCTGCGGCAGAGGGAACGACCCTTCCAGGGAGGGCGCTTGAATATTCTAATCAGAACAGAGATCAGTCAGAGCCGGGGTCCTGGCCGCATCAGCTGGAGCAGCAGGTTTTAGTAGAGACATCACAGAAACGGCTGATTTAAATTACACGCTGCCCCAGGGCACCCTTGGCCCAGCCACGTGTCTCCCTCACCTGTGGGGTGATGTATTTCCACCCCCTTCTGGGCTTCTCCGGCTAACCCGTCTTCTTAATCTCAGCAAACCCTTAGAGTTCTTTTCCCATCAGCATTAACACCTTGGTGAGCAGCGCAGGAGCTGCAGCTCGGCAGGAGCACAGAGCTGCCCCGGTGGAGGGAGGGCAGGAGGCTGTGTGCCTGCATGGGGCTGGGGCCAGGTGGGGGGCTGGGGCAGGTGGGGGAACAGGTGGGGCTGGGGGTCAAGTTGGAGATGGGGGGAGGTGGGGGGCTGAGGGGAAGCGTGGCACCCTAATTGTGGCTCATCCCAGCCACATGCAAATGTGGGCAGTCAAGTGTCCCAGGGCCCAGAGGCCAGAGCCAGATGAGGGGAGGTCAGTGGGTGTGGCACAAGCGCACAGATCTGGCGCCCACCTTGGGGCGGGGGAGCAGCTGAGAAGACACCTTTGGGCTGAGAGTGTCCTGCCCAGACCAGACCCCAGTGGGTGTGGAATCCTGGGTCAGACCTGAGCCTTGAGCAGATGGCCAGGCTCCGCAGGACTGGACCATGCCCTCGGGGCACACCGCCCTGCCACCCAGCCCACTGGCCAGCCTGCCCAGGCCTGCTGCACGGGGACAGACTGAGAGCTCTTCTGACTCATCAGGCAGAGTCACCCCAGAAGCCACGCTGTTTCTCATCTGCAGTCCGTAGAGAACTTGCTGGAACGCAACAAGAACCAAGGTCAATCTGACAATTGCTAGGAGACTGGCAGAGCCTGGAAATGAAATGGGGGTGATCCTGACGAGCCGGTTTCCTGGGGTCTCTGCACCAGGGAGGCAGGATCAGCCCCTGGGAGGAGGAGCCGCTCCCGAGGCCTGGGGCAGGGGACGGGGTCGGCCAGCACCCTCCCTTGCTGCAGTGTGCGGGGGCAGCTCAGCTCCTCCCTGGAGGGGGTGCCCCTGGGGTGGGAGCTAGCATGTGGGCTGGGACCGGGTCGGGAGCAGGAGGCAATGCCGAGGGCAGGCTCTCGCGGAGCTCAGAGGCCGCCCAGGTGCCCCGTGAAGAAGCCAGCACCGGCTCTCGCCCGCGCGATGGACACAGCAGAGGCGTGGGCCGGGGCTGACCCGCCATTTGGCAGAGGCCCCTCCAGGTCCCTCCAGGGCTGACCGTGCAGCCCCTTCCCGGCACCACCGGCCCCGCAGTCTCCCGGCCGCAGCACCAAGCTCACCTCCAGAACCCAAGGTCAAGTCTACACTTTCAGCACTTGCCCTGACAAGGCTGACGGATCAGCAAGGGGGCGAGCGCCGGCCCAGCACCCCGCACAGCCAGGGCGGGTTTGCCAAAGGGCCCGAGCCACGGCGCACTCCATACTTGGCCACGAGACGCAGTCGATACAAGTCGATAGAAAGCCGATTTCTAGTCAAAACAACTTGGTTTTACGTAGATGCTTAAGCCCAGTGCCGACCTGGGGAAGGGCGTGGGGTCTGGGGCTCCGTGGCGGGGGAGGCCACGGCCCGCGGCTGGTCCAGCTCAGACCCAGCTCCAGCTCCAGCTCCAGGGCCGCCGGCCGGGTCCGGTGGGAAGCAGAGAGGGCGGGGCTGCAGGGTAATCACTGGCCAGCGGGCGATGACCTCCCCGTGCCTGGAGCCTGCAGTCCTGCCCCACGCCCTTCGCCAAGGGCGCATTTCTCAGGGGTGCCCTTGACACAGCTGTCCAGTGCTGTCCTGCGCCCTGGCCCTGGTGGTGGGGCTGCAGCTCCACCCCAGCCACCCTCCCTCCCGGCCCCGCGAAGGCGCCTCCACCAGACAGCTCCTGCCTGGGAACCCGGCCGGGAACCTGCGCGGAATCGGAGCCCTTTGAAGGCGCCTGCCTTCCCGCACTGGGCCCAGGACGGCCTCCTCCGAGGTAAATGACGTGGGGATCAAAGCTTCGTTTGGAGGATCAAAGGCTGAGGGTGCAGGAGCCTCCACTGCAGTCCAGGCGACAAGCAGGAAGGGCTGCTGGTCGGCGGGCGGGGCCTCCAGGGGCCTCTCCCGCCTCCCGCAAGCCCCAGATTCTCCAGAAGCAGTTCCGGAGGTTGGTTAATTGGACCTAATTAGTGACCCCAACCCAGCGGCCTGGCTCCGCGTCCTCAGGGCCAGCCTGAGGCTGGAAGAGGCATCTTCACGGTGGAGGCTCTCCCTGCACCCCAACAACTTCAGGGTGTTGAGGACGGCGAGGGGGGTTCTCCAGGGGCCACACTGCTGTGCCCGGCCCTGCACCCCCTGGTGAGCCTCTGGTCGGGGGGCGGGCAGAAACCGGTGATTACCCCCTGCCGGGTGCTCACAGGCCACACAAGTGAGCCCCAGGGCTGCCTGTCCCTCCTGGCCACGTGTCTACCTGTCTGTGGCCACCGACTCCAGGCCCCTCCATGACACACCCGGCGGGTGACTGGCCGCTGCCCTCACGGACACACACCAAAGCAGCGCAGGGGTCAGGCCCTTCCACCTGCTGCTGCCCACCGCCCACCCGCTGCTGCCCACTGTCCACCGCCCACCCGCTGCTGCCCACTGTCCACTGCCCACTGGCTGCACCCACCATCCTGCGTGAGCGCCCCCGCCTCTTGGCCGCGTGCTGCCCCGCGGCACCTGTGAACAGGCATCGGGCAGCGCAGAGCCCAGCGGAGCAGGACATCGATGGACGAGCTTGAAAGTTCACGGCATCGATCATTTAATGAGAATAATAACATGAGCGCAGGAGCCTCTCGTCAGCAACCATCAGCAGCCGATGCTCTGTCCCCGCCGAGTAAAACAACCCCCGTAAACGTTTCAACTATAAATTAAAGGTGATAAAACAAAACCGAGGGATTTAAAAAGCTTTGAACCAGCCTTCTCCGCGGCCACAGCGCGCGGCGGGGAGGAAGCCCTCACTCTCCAGGTCGGAGGAGCGGCCCCCGCCGCGGCCCCATCCTGAATCCCGCAGGGAGCAGAGACCCTCTCGGGAGCACCCCAGAGCCCGCCCACCCGCCCCACGGGGGGAAGCCGGTTCTGCAGACAGAGCCCAAGGGGCTGGCCGCCCGGCGAGGGCTGAGGGCGGGAGGGGCGGGGGTCCACCCAGAGCTGCCCGGGCCTGTCTGGGGCTCCCGGCTGCACGGCCCCGGCCAGGGTCCAGCACTGCCCTGCTCCGCCCTCTCGCCTGGCCCCCGCCCCCGCCCCCGGTCTACACCCAGCCCTGGCCGCCACCCCGGAGCCAAGACTGGGGTCCAGACCGCGCCGCGCGTTTTCAGAGCCTCATGAGTCACAGAAGCAGAAACGGGAAACAGTGCCGTGTCCACGCGAGGGCGGTGGACGCTGAGCACACGGTGGCACGTCCCCGATCCAGGCAGTCCGTGGCAGGGAAAGGGGCGGCTGCCCGGACGCCTCCAGAGACCCCTGCTCCGCAGAGAAGGCCCGGCCCCCAGGGCGCCGTGCGCCCTCACGGTTCTTCAAGGGACGCCGTCCGGGAATGAGGAGCAGGGGAGGGGGAGGCTGGGGCGGGGTGGAGGCGGGCCCTGAAGGCCCCCCAGGGGCGTGCGGGGAGACCAGAGTCCCGGCCTTGACTGGCCCAGCCGCCGCCGCTGTCCCGGCGGGACGCTGTCAGCCGAGCAGGAGAGCCGGGGCCTCGGCGGGACTCCGGGCGGCTGCGCGTGGTCTCCGGGAACCTCCAAGTAAGAATTTAATTTAAAAAACAACCTTTGCACCCACAATCATAACAAGTCCTGGGAAGCAAATAAACTCTTTGCCTAAAAGAATTTTAAAAAGCAGAAGCGGGGAGCTGCGGGAGCTGCGGGGAGCCGCGAGGCGCGAGGGCCGGGGTGGCAGGGCAGGCGCGGGGAGACCCACCCCACGCAGCCCGCGGCTCCCTGGTACTCAGCATGTGTGTTATAAATGCCGTAATTACGTTGCGAGCGGGAGGATGTTATTGCTTTTCTCGGTGTCGGGGCATTATTTTATTTAATGTCAACAGGAAAATATCCGACAATTCCTGCGACTCTACCTTGGAGAGCTTCGTGTTTCAATAAACCATAAACCTCAAAAAATGAAAAAATATCGAGAGACTATGTTTCCACACATAAACCAGAATTCTAAGACTTCCTGGAGGAAATCCCCGAGACCTCGGAACCCGCAAAGTTTTCCCAAGACCCGAGACGAAAAAGAAAGGAAAACTGGCTCCATCGGAGGCTCCAGCGCAGGCCTGGGCGGGCCCGGTGCGCGAGGCGTCTGGGGCGGGGGTGCTCGGGGCTGGCGGCCGGAACGGGCTGCCACAGAGGCGGGATGCAGCGTCCAGGAGACCCGAGGTTCGGGCGGAGCCCCGGGGTGGGGGGCGTGCGGCCCCCACCTGGCCGTGCCCGTCACAGCCGTCTCTCGAGGCAGTGCCCGGATCCCAGCACATCCCGGCGCCCGAGTTGGGGTCACTGAAGCTCCCTTCAGGCCTCCTCTGCCCGGAGACCCCAAGTCCCTGCAGGCAGGGAGCCACAGGCGAGCGAGGGCCGCACTCCCTGGGTGCCGCCTCCCCCGCGCGCCATGGCCATCTCGGGACCAGCCAAGCAGGGCCCGGCGCCGGCACAGCCGCAGTGGGATGGCGCGGCCAAGCTGCTGGTCACCGCCGCGGGTGCCCGTCCTCCCGAGGGAAGCCTCGTCCTCTATATTGCGCTAAGACGACGGCGTGGACGGAGCCATGCGGCCTCGTGAGCACCTCCCCACCAGTGCAGCTCGTGCTGCCCCCCGTCCCGCGCTGCCCCCCACTACCAAGCCAGAGCTGCCCGGCAGCGGCTCCTCGGGCTCCCGGCCGAGCCTGCGCTGTCCTTGTCGTCCTCACCGCGTGCCCGTCCCCTTCTCAGGGGCCACCTGCAGGCTCGCACCACGCGTCCCAGAGGGGGCAAAGCGCAGCTCAGGCTGGGGGCCGGGCGCGGATGCAGCGGGGCCTCCCAGGCCGGGGCCCATCCTTTGCCGGACACTGACTCATCTTGTCCCACTCGGGGTCCCGAGGAGCGAGGAGCGGGGGCGGGAGGAGCCAGCCAGGAAGCAGGCCCTTGGCTGGGCCGCAGGCCCTGACCTGTGCTCTCCCAGGGTCCACCGTGCTCAGAGACACCACGTGCACACACACGTGCACACACGTGCACACACACGCACACACGCAGTACCCAGCAGCATGGCCAGGGCACTATGAGGCACACACACCTCACTTTGTCCGACTTTATTCCAGCAGAGGTCGGGAGCAGCACCCTCAGGCGGGAGCCACGTCCAGCGACGCAGCAGCGCACCCCTGGCCCCCGGCCGGCAAGCGGTGCGCGTCGCCCTGCAAGTTCCGGGAGGCTAACCGGCCGGCCACGCCAGCCCCGCAGCCTGGACAGGGCCTGGCTCCACGCTGCGGCCACAGCGGCCCTCGGGCGCGGCCTGCGCCTCCAGCGTCCCAGGAACCTCCGTCCATGTGCACAGAACCACGGGCCCCCGGCCGGGAAGCAGCCTCGGCCGCACCGGCTCTGCATGGGGAGGGCCAGGCCAGGCCAGGCGCCAGCGCCCGGCCCCTCAGCATCGATGCGGAGCTAATCCATCACGTCCAGCCCCGGAGACAGGGAGGAGTGTCACCGCTCCCCTCCCGGCTCGGGGTGGAGTATGACTTTCTTATTTTTTTCCCAATGTCACATTTAGAAATAAAGGAAAACTGGCTCTGCTCAGCTACACTGTGCTTGACGCCCCCGCCCCGCCCCCCGCCCCGGCTTGAGGAAGACGCCCCCGAGGACGCAGCTGGACCGGCAGGTCTCAGGCACACGCCCGGGGCCCGCCGCACCGCAGGGCTAGCAGAAGGGCGGCCGGTGCCTGGCCCGGCCTCGGCTGACGGCTGTGGGGTAAGTGAGCGGCCGAGCTTTCTCTGCCCTCCCACCGCCAGCCCCCAAGTCCGCCGCTGGCCCCTACTCCACCTGCGGTCTTGCAGGCCTCCCAGGGTGCTGGGTGCCCCGGCAGGGAGCGTGGGCCCGGCCTGTGCGCCGGTCACTGTGGGCAGTTGGGCCCAGAGCGCATCCAGCCGGCCGGGCGGCGCCGGACAGCAGCAGGCGCAGGACGCCCGACTCGGAAGGCACAGCAGCAGCGAGTGGCTTCTCAGCGGAAGCGTCCGGGAAGACCCTGGTTCCCCCTTTGAGGACTGAGTGGGGCTCTCTGCCCGGGGCCCGGCCTCGGCCCCCCCGGACCTTCCCCAGCAGGGCCTGCGCCTTCGGGACACCCAGGCTTGGGGCGGGCTGAGGCCGGGGCAGCGGCAGGGCCGAGCGCACCTCCCCGAAGGTCCCAGGGTGTGGGTCGGGATGGGACTCTGGTGTGGCGGTCAGCAGGGCCCCGGACACCCCCATTTTACTGTTGAGGGGTCCGAGCCCGCCAGGCAGCTCTCCTTGCCAAGGTCTCTGCAGACGCGTCCCTGGAGTCCAAAGGCTCCCCCATCCCCGCCCAGCACCCTCAGGCCTCCCCAGAGCCAGGGCCGTGTCACCACCTGGGGCCAGAGCTGCCGCTGCCACGGTCTGCCTCCGCAGGCCCCACGGTCAGCGGGCAGCCCAGAGCATGGCCACCTCGGCGGACAGTAAAGATTATGGCGGCAAATTCCACAACCAAAGGTCAACTCGCCCAATTGCGCGCGCTCTGAGAGCCCCGATTTAAAGGCCATTTGCTGCACACGACGGAGCCACAGCCAACTGCCCGCCGCGCCCACGGCCCCACATGGCCGGTCAGCAGGGCTGGGAGGCTTGTGTGGGCAGCGGAGAGCAGGGACCCGAGTGTCCCGCGCCTGAGGAAGCGCCCACGTCGCTTGGACCGTGGCTGCTGCCCCTGCTCAGGCTCGGATCCGGAGGGAGGGAGCGCGGAGCCCGGGAGAGGCCTGGCCCAGCTCCGCAGCTCTCCTCGCCCACGGGTCACACACTAAGGTGACCCACTGGCCCCCGGGAAGGAGGCCCGTCCCCGCAGGAGGCCCCATCCCCCCCGACCCACGCGAACTTGGGAGGGCGCGTGCCCAGAGCCTCCCTGGCTCTCGCAACACTCCATCTCAGTGGGTGGCCCCGGCCCAGCCGCCCTTCCAGGACCCAACACGTCTCCCGACAGCCGCGCCCCCGTGCCCTGCTCCCGGCCCTGAGGCGCGAAGAGCGTCCCCGCCACGCTGCCCCCTGCCCCTCGCCAGCGCTCTCAGCGGGCCCACGTGGGGCAGGGGCCTGGCACAGCCTGACTGCAGCGCAGCCAACCCACACCGGGAGGTTGGTCACCGGTTCCAGCAGCCTGGTTGGAGTCTTCATGCTCTCCGCCACTCCCCGCGCACGCCTCTGCCCACTCCACCTCACTCCTCCGTCCTGGGCGCCACACTGCACTGTGCTGCGCCACGCCACGCCACGCCTGCCACGCTTGGCCGTGTGTGCATGCACAGCGCGAGGGCGGAAAAGCATGAAGAAGCTTCTCCCCCCTACTTACCCCACGCTGACGCACAACGGTGCCCACGTGGGGCCGGGGTCCCCAGGAGAGCGGGAGGCTCCAGCTGGTGCCAGCCTCTGGGGTGGCCACATGGGGGCCGTGGCACTCGAGGGCTGGCACCGGGACCCTCTCAGATCCTCAGGCAGAGTCTGGGTCCAGAGCCCCCCAACCCTGGTTGGGGCAGGAGTGCACCAGAAGCGCCTGTGAGCTGCAGGGAGTAGAAATCCGACTCCAGATGGCTGGAGCAAAAGAAAACGATCAGGGCCTCCCTGGGGCGCAGCGGTTGGGCGCTGGGTTGCGAAGCTGCCCGCGGCCTCTGCAGCGCCGGTTCCATCCCCGGCTGCTCCCCGGCCACCGGAGGAGGGTCCCACATGGCGCGCAGACCTCTCCTGCCGCCCGCTGCTCCCCTCAGCAGTGTCCTTCGGTCCCTCTGCCTGCTCTGCTCCCCGCTCTGGCTCTGGTGAATCCTCTCACCCTCCCGTGCTTCTGACTGTACCCAGTGCTTGCATAAATAAATAAATAAATCTTTTAAAAAAAGAAAAAGAAAAAAGAAAACGATCACGCTGACCCCCGCGTCCCCTCCGCCCCCTCAGTGGAGTCGTCCAGGCCCAGCCCGCACCGGCCAGCCCGTGGGACACACCCGGTGCCCCTGGCCGCTCCCTGGCCCCTCGTGTCTCCATTCTCGGGCCGTTGCCCTCCCGCGACAAGGGCCACAGCCTGCCGCCTCCTTGAGACCCCGTGGGTTCCGTGGGAAGGAGCGAGTCCCTCGCCAACAGCTCAGGCAGACGTGGCAGAGGCTGTCAGCACGTGCCAACCCCGGGCCTGTGCCCGGCTGCATGGGCCATACTCTGCACAGGTACAGGGCAGCAAAAGGCTCCAGGCCACGGGGCCAGGCCTCCCAGGTGTCGAAGAGGCCAGCCTGAGTCCACGCTGGCACCCGAACACCCATGGGGGCTCTTTCTGACCCAAACAGTAGGAAGTGGTTTGCACCCATCTCCTGGAGACCACGGGGTGCGAGGAGTGAGGCCACAGCCTCCCCCACCCCAGCCAGCTCCCTGCTCCCCCCGCGGCCGCAGCCAGGCACAGAGGGCAGGCCTGGGGGACGTCACGGGCGGAGGGCACGGGCCGAGGCTGTGGCGCGGGAGACGGGAGGGCAGTTGTGTGTTTGCTGTCACCAGCTGCTGCTGCTTCAGACGACAGAAACAAACTATCTCCCGGCCGGAGGCCGGTCTGAGTGGAGCAGCTGGCTGGGGCTCCCGGGGAGACGCCCCGCCACATGCGGCTCCTGGCAGCCCAGCTGGCCCCGGCCCTTGGCCACATCTGTCCAGTCTGTGTCCATCGTCACGTGCCTGCGCGTGTGCCCGCCACCGTCCTGGCCTGGGCCCAGCCTGGCCCACGTGAGAGGCTCCCTGGTGACACCCGCACGATGCCATTGCCAGCGGCCAGGCTCACCAGTGCCGCGGTCAGGATGGGCGTCTCTAGGGGACGTGTGCGCCCCAGCAGTCAGCGTCATCAGCGTCTTCACCCGCCTGCCCATCGCGCAGCAGGAGCCCCGCCTGGGAAGGGCACCCCGCCAACTCCCCACCTGGCCAGAGGGGGGCCGCGGAGCAGCGGGGGGCCATGGGAGTGAGGGGCTCAGAGTCAGGCCGCAGGCTCAGCCTCCACAAACCAGCTGCGCGTGCCGCCCCCACCGCCTCTCCCCGGGCCCACAGACGCGCCACACGGTGCTCTCCCTGCTGGGCACGGGATCAGCTTCACTCACAGGGTGCAGGGCCCACCTTGACCCCCAGCAGCGCCTCCCAGGAGGCACGGCGCCCGGCCCACACCACCTTTGCCCTGGGGCGGCACTTCTTTGCAGACGAAGAGGCCAGTGGGATACAGGCCCCTGCCACGTGCCCGCTGCCCTGCCTGGTGGCCTGGCTGTCACCTGCGCCCCCGCCCGCCGGTCCTGCAACGGGATATCCTGAGGACGCTGGGGCGGCACATCCCAGGGAGAATCACGGGCCTCCCAAGAGAAGAGAAGACGCGAGGGAGACGTGGCTGAGCCCGCCAGCGCCCTGGCTGCTCTCGGGTGGAGACGGGCCCAGGGTCACGGGACACCAGAGGTGCCCTCGGCCTCCCAGGCTGCCCGTCAGCCGCCGCTGCGCCGCCGCCCGGGCCCCAGGCTGCCCCCGAGCGGAGTAAGATGCGCCATCCAAAGAGCAAGGCTGCGAGGCCGGGGCAGCCATCTCACGTCCGCTGCAGACCGCAGGGGCTCCGAGTAAAAAGATAAGCTCGTTAGGAAGAAGAAACAGCCGTAACTCGTGCACCAAGCCCTACAGCAAAACCTGGTCACATAAAGGCACACCCGAGGCCACGCTGGCAGTCCCCTGGATCTCCGTGGAATTCTGCGCCCAAACCCGCGGAAGACAGTCCGGGTAGCCCGGCCGCCGGCCAGACGCGGCGGCAGTAAGTGACTCAGGCCGCCCGTATACAAGGGTTCCGAGGCGCATAAAGGATATTCCAGGACAGCAGTGGAATTAAGTCAGAGTTTAATTAAACATCGTAAATTTGAATTTCTAAATAACCCCTGTCTTGTACATGAAAGCAAAAGGGAAATTTAGAAAATATTTAAGCCAAATAATAATGAAAATAAAAGCAGTAAGATTTTGAGGTTGTGCTTAGAGAGAAATGTATAAGCGTAAGATGCGACTAGAGAAGAGTCTCTCGCTTTAGAAGCTTATGGGGGGGAGAGAGTTAAACATGTAATGAACTGAGTTTATAATTCAAGAGCACAGCCACGCAAAGCAAGGTAAACCTAAATTAGGTGGGAAAAAAGAAATAATAAAGATAAGACATAAATCCACAAAATAGAAACAAACCAGATAAACGCACCTTATAAATCCCTAATCACACTGGTCCACAAGAGGGGGAGACGCTCGTGGCGCAGGGCATGACCCACAGGCAGCCCTGCAGCTCGACTCCAAGCTTACGCAGCCTGTGCGTCGAGGCGGGAGCCCGGGCAGAGCCCCGTAGGTGCGGACGGGCCACCGAGCAGGTGTTCCGACCCAGCAGACGGGTAACGGAGGAGTCCTAGAGAGGCCCCAGTGGCTTGTGCAGGTCTTTTATTTAGATTTACCGGGCACACGGCAGGCAGGGTACCGGGGGGCTGGGAGGCGGGCAGGCCCCAGCCCCCAGCAAGTCTTCACTCTTTCTGGGCTCTCCGGTGGTCTCTGTTGCTCTCGTGGTTCTTCATGCTCCTCTGCTTCTGCTTCTACGTCTCTCTCGGCTTCTGCTGGCGTCCCCGTGACGCCGCCCTTACAAGCCCAGTCTCAGCCCAGGTGAATCCCATCTACCCAGGCCCACACCCTGCTCCAGGTGCCGCCATCAGGCATGCGTTCAGGACCGCAAGGATCCGTCCTCCATCCTCATGGCGGGAGGGCAGGACAGCCTGATGCTTTCACCTTCCCCTACAGCCCCCCGGGTGCATGGTGACACAGCACAGCCGGGCCAAAACAGACCCCAAAGAGTAACAGCGCAAGCAGATACAGAAAGTAACGTCTTTACAGCAAACGGCGCTGGGCCCGAAACAGGCTAAGGGGCTGAAGTCTCTGCCCAGCACGCCCCAGCACGCCCCGCGCGCCACCGCACGCCCCGCACGCCCAGCACATGCTGCCTCGCCCACCCCTCTCCTTGCAGCTCCAACCAGGGACTCAGCCAGGGCCTGAGCTCGTCGACAGACCGCGCGGCTGAGCAAGGCCCGGGGCGAGAAGGTCCACAGCCGGGGACCACGCACAGGGGAGCCTCCTCCCCATGCTTGTGGAACCACAGCGCCAGGCGCCAGCTGGAGGTGTCTCGTCCACCCCCAGGGAGCCCAGCCCGTTCGGGCGCAGCTGTGCCAGCCCACAGGCCGCTGCGGGGCTGCTCGGACACTGCAGCCGCAGCCACGTGCCGGGAGCAACAACGGCCAGAGACGCCAGAGGGAACCGGAGAGAGTCCAAGGTGCAGGTGGCCGGGCCGGGCCCTGGGAGAACAGCCTTCCCACCCCGTCCCTGCCCACACACCCACCCCCGGGCCCCCGGGAGGGCGTCGTCTGAGCAGCCCACTCCCTGGACATGATGGCCTCGGGGCCTGCAGGGCACATGTGACTTGGCCACGAACACAATCCCATGGTGTGTGGGACCAGGGGAGGATGAGGCGCCCTCTGCCAGCCTCCGAGGAAGGAGCCGTCGAGGAGCGAGCTGGGGGGTAGGGGGCGGGCACCGCTGCTCAGTCTGTACAGGCCACGGCCACAGGCTCCAGCTCAGGCCCAGCGACCCACCTGCTGCTTGGTCTGAGTCAGTTCTTCCAACCCAAACACCCAAGCTGAGCTCGCGAAGCCCAGGACCCTGCAGAGAGACGTCCAGGATGCCACACCCACCACCCCGGACGGCGCTCAGCCAGAGGCGTCACATCACCCGATCCACGCGTCCTCGCCCCGTGGCGCCCACAGAACCCCCAGCCACGCTGGACTGGCTCCTGGGCACATGGGCACAGACCCCGGGCAGCGCTGGCCACAGCCTCTCCTCAGCAAGCAAGCGGGAAAGAGATGCTCTCAGCCCACCCGCAGGCAGGACGGAGGGTGACATCCAGCGCCCAGACACGCGCTCCAGGCCACCTCGTTCCTCCCTCAAGGACAGGGCCTGTGCACCCAGCGGCGGGTCCTGTCCTGGCTGGACAGCCCAGGCCCTGAGTCCAGAAACAGGGCCCGGAGGAGGAAAATGGGGGTGTTTGGGCACGGCCTGGCAGCTCCCTCCTGACGAGACACCTTCCCTGCACCAGACAAGCTGCGTGGGGACACGCGGAGAGCTCTGTCCCCACCACTGTGCCCGCTCTCACCCCCAGGACGACTGTTCTCCTCCTGCCGCTGCCCCATTGGCCGAGGGCAGGCCCTGGGTGGTGGCCCCACAGCCCTGGCCTCGCGCCTTTGTCCGCCGCAGCTGACAGATGGCGGTGGATGGACTTGGCCGGCGCAGCCCCTGCTCTGGCCTGGGTCTGGCGAGCGGCCTGCCAGCCCCCGCCCTCGGCCCCCATCAGCCCCCTGCTGCCTCCCTGCAGAAACCAGGCGGCCAGGTCAGGGTCCCCGCCTCCACAGCACTGCCCCCCAGAGCTGCGAGGGGCCCTGGCTCGCCGCGGAGCATGCCTGGGCGGACACTGGCCCTGGCACGGGCAGCTGGTGCTAAATGGGGTGGGCAGTGCCCCCCGCCGCGGAGCTGCTGGCTTTTAAAGGGTTTCATCCGGGCGCCTGTCTCCCGGCTTCGCGTGTCCACTTACCGAGCGGCCCTGCGTGCAGTCGCGGCCTTTGATGAGGTTAAACGGGGAGAGTCTCTGAATTTTAATTAGACTGTCAGGCTGAGCTCCCCACGGCCGAGCCCCACCCCGCCGGCCCGCGCTCCACGCAGCTGCTGCCACCGCACTGACCCCAGCCTGGCCCCGCGGAAAACCCTCCCCCTGGCCGAGTGCCCCCACCTGGCTTTCCGCCCCCGAGGCGTCCCTGCCACCTGCTCCACCACTGCCGCCTGCTTCCTGCCGTCCCGGCCATTCCAGGGCCTCCACCTGCCGCCTTGGCCGGAGACGCTCTCCTCCAGGAACCCCGCTTGTCCCCCAGCGTCAGCTCGACCGACTTCCCCAGGGGCCGCTCCCCAGCAGCTGCCGTGAGGGTGGGAGGCCCCGAGCCATATCTCCTCCTGCCAGGGCAGCGGCCCCACCCCCACCCCCGCTGGGGGCCTCAGCAGGTATCCGAGCAGACGCTCCTCAATGAGCGAGTCCCAGAGCGAGCAGGACACGTACAGGACCGGAGGGGCAGCGGCACAGGCCAGGCGCTTGACTCACAAGCGAGTCGGCAGATCCTCGACCCCGGCCAGCGTGTCCACGCAGCCCACGCGCGGGGACCCTGGCGCCTCCAGCCCAGCACTCGCCACCCTGGGCGCTGGGCTGCTGTGAGCACCGCTCACCCTGCGCCAGGAGCCCAGCTGGGCAGCTGTTTCACAGAGGAGGCCAGCAGAGCCCCAGCCTGGACGCTCGCGGGCCCCCGGGGGGGTGCAGCGCAGCCGCCACCGGCCGCCGGGCCGCCAGGACCCTCGGCACCACCCGCCCGGGGTCCAGGATCCCAAAGCGAGACCACCTGGCCTCGGGCAGCCCAGACTCATTGGCAGGTGCCCTTAGAAGGACAGGAGAGGATGCGCAGGCAGCGGGGAGACCCGCATGGAGAAGGCAGAGACCGGGCCGCCGCGCCCCCACGCCTGCGAGGTGGAGAAGATCGGACGGGCGCGCCAGCCGGCGGGGAGCACAGCTGTGTGCCCGGGGCTCCACGCCGGGATGGGCAGCAGGCGCAGGGCGGGCGCCTGCCCTGGCCGCCGGCCAGCACCACAGACACGCCCGTGGTGATTCTCCGGGGCTCGGGGAAACCCCACCCGGCGGGTCTTGTCACTGAGGAAAGATGGCGCCGGGGGCTCCGCCACGGACCTCGTGCCCGGAGCCGACCGAGCACAGCGGGCGGCTGACCTCGGAGCCGGCGTCTAGAGAGAAGAGGCCCGGCGGGCGAGAGCCCTCCTCCTGCCGGCGGAACAGCCGGGGACCCCGACGGGCGAAGGGGCTGAAAGTCTGGATTTGGACTTGGGTCAACAGCTGGGCCCGGCCGCGTCTGAAACCTCCTTGCTCACTCTCGGCCCAGAGAGCCCCTGGAGGGGGGCGCCCCCCCCGAGGACAGAGGGGCCACGGGGAAGGAGGAGGCGCCCCCGGCAGGCAACACCCGCCCGGGGGTGGGCCGGCGCGGCCGTGACGGACTGTGGTCAGCAGGGGCCGCCGGGGGCCTCCAGAGAAGGCTCCTGCCACGTCGCTGAGGCCCGCACCTGGCCTGGGGGCCCCCGTGCCCCACGCTCCTGCACCCCTGCATCTGCGTCCCTCCAGGAGGACCCCGACTCTGGGCAGGGTCCCGCGGATGGGCCGCTCCGTAGCATGCGTTTCCGAACAGGGGCGAAGCCGCTGCACTTGCGTGTGGAAGCTCAGCCCTGGCGGCTGCGGGGGCACCGCCCGTGCTGGCTCTGGGTGCCCCCCTGCTCCCCAAGGTCCTGCCGGCAGTGGGGTTCCTTCCTCTCCAGGATGGAGAAGGCTTTTTTGACAAACACGAAAGACAAGCTCCGATGGGAAAGTCCTTCTTCGGAAGTCAGCGAGGATGGTCCCCGAAAGTCTGCTCTGAAAGGAGAAGCTCACAGTGTGGGCGTGATTCCGGCAGAGGCGGAGGCCGGGCCCCCCCAGGTCACAGCAGCCTCCCCCAGGACGAGCCGCCTCCGCCCAGCGCTGGGGAAGCTCCGCCAGCCGCTTCCAAGAAGGTGTAACAAGTTATTCCGGATGGTAGAAAATGCTCCCATGTGGAGGGTAACTTGGACGTCGGGAGGCAGAAGCGGCTGGTGCGGGGCCTGCCCCCCCGGGGGCGGGGAGCGGGGACGGTGGGCGGCAGCTGCGCTGGGAGCACCTGCCGGCCAGAACCACCCCAGCAGCCTTCCTGGGGCTGCCGCCTCCGCGGCACCAGGGCGCAAACCCCACATCGGCCCTGCGGGAGCCTCGGCAGGCAGCTCCGCTCCAGAGCTGCTGGCCAGGAGGGCCCAGCTCCCTTCCCTGCCCCGCCCTGCCCCGTCCCTTCCCCGTGAGCCCAGGGAGCCCCACCCACAGCGCCGGGTCTGCGGCTGCACCTGCATCACATGAGGATCAGACCACCCCCCTTCAATCAACAAACACTTAAGAAGCAATTTCTCCGCGAGGGTGCTGCAGAGGTGCTCGAGATGCTGTTCCCCCACGGTCAGTCAGGACCGGGCGCGCGCTTCAAGGAGGTCCGTGCAGGGGCTGCCTCTTTGGGGGCCTGAGGACACCACCAATTTGTGCAGTCGGCGCCTGTTTACTGTGCTTCAACCACATTAACGGAACCATCAGTTTATAATTAACACGCAAGCGTAAAACACATAACTGCATAAACGATATTAATAAATTGTTCCAGAACAATTTATTAGATCCATTAGAAAATGGGATTAATGGAGTCAACACTAGGAAACAGACCCAGTCGGCTCTCACTTGGCGTGAACGTGAAGTTAGGAGTGGGAAGAAGGCGGGCGTCAGAACTGCACGCTCTGTCATGAGAACAAGGCCCGCGATCCACTCAGACGAACCCGGTTCCCGCCCCGTTCCCACCGCCGGGCAGGCAGCGCGCAGGAGGAAGGCCGGGGGCGAGGAGGGCCTGGGAGGGGTGACCGCCTGGCCCAGGGCTCAGACCGCGCTTGGCAGCCCACGGGCGGCGCCCCGTCCTCCGCCTGGGAGTCGGAGGATGGAGGCTCAGAGGCCGAGGCCCAGCCCGCAGCGGGCAGGGCCGGGCACCAGGCCTCGCTTACCCGTGGAGCCCGGGAGCCGGCGCCTGCTGCAGGGCGCCTGGATCTCCGCCGAGCCGGGGCAGGCGCAGGAAAGGGCCCCCTGGAAGGCTGCTCCGGCGTCCCCCGTCACGCGCGACCGCCGACACCGGGATCTGGACGTCAGAGTCACGGCTCCAAACAGCCACATTTGGTGTCTTTTATAAGCCCCCCCCCCAGCCCTCATCTTCAGGGACAGCCCCGGAGGCACGCACCCCACCGCTGCCCGCGCCCCGGGGCCGCCGCTCCCCTGCAGAGACAGGCGAAGGCCGGATTCGGGGGATTCGGGGAAGCATTTATATTTTCAAGTGTTTCTCCAGGAAGCCATCCAGAGCCCGCATGTCACGGAGATAAAAGTGATTTAGGGTTGTCAAGAAGTACTTTCAGGCTTTCTCCGAGGAAGCCCCCGAGGATTCGGGGAGAGATGTAAGAGGCGGGAGGGGAGCCGGGAGAGCAGCTCGGGAGCTGAGTCCACGGCAAATTCCCAACCCCGGGGTGCTCCTGCGCCCCCCCCCCCACGCCAGCAGTCACACCATTAAACCAAAATCGGCTTCCAGAAACATCGTTGCTGTCGAAACAATTAGCGGGCTGGAATTAAGAAGCCTACGTGGGTGTCACTTATCAGCCTCAGGCAGACTCGCTTGGTGGAGGCTGGAGACAATAGAGCCCCAAAAGCCTCTTTATTGTGGATATTTCATCACAGTAATTCAACGCAAAATTAAAGTTCAAACCCCTACATTAGTCACCACATTTTTGTTCCTTCATTTAGTCTTTGGGCAGCTTCCAGCGCGGCCGTGCCCCCCTGTCTTCAACGGCGGCAGCTCGCCCCAGAGTGAGCGGCCGGCCTGGAAGCAAGCGCGCCGGGGAGCACCAGCCTCAGCCGATTCCAAATTTGCTAGGAAAGCCCCAGTAACTCCTCGCAGAAGCAGGCGAACTTAGATTTCGGCTACAGACCCACCCCTCCCGGGCCGCGCAGACGCCTCTCAACAGCTGAGGGGCTCGCTGGCCGCGCGTGCCCACCGGGCTCCTTCCCAGCCGAGGGCACCCGCAGCGCCGAGCCGGCTAATGGGCTCCGGCCGGGGCGCAGGGACGCCAGGAGCCTGAGCACCACGTGAGGGCTGCGGGGAGCGGACGGCCAGCGCCTGCTTGGCTCTGACCACGTTCCCGGCATTTGCTGGACACTCGCGATAGGCCCCCATAGCACCCCCTATCCGAGGGGGTGCATTCCAGACCCCCGATGTGCAGATAGTTCCAAGCCCCCCATATGCACATGGTCCCCAGCTTGACGTGGTTGGAGGCCATTTCCCGACTTTGCGGGGAGGGACGTGGCACCGCGTGGAGCCGCGCTTCGCCCTTTGGACCAGGCCTCCTGCCCCGATCTCTCCAGCAGCACTTTGCAAGCCCCGTGCACCCCGTAAGCAGGAGGCAGAGGGTTCGACACCCGGGAACGGTCTGTCCAGGAGGAAAGACCCACTGACCGCTGAGCTCCCACCATCTCCCCGGACCCTGCGGGGCGAAGTGGCACCTGCACAAAGCATCAGCCGCCTCCGTGCCCTCACCCGCCCTCCTCAGCCCCCCCAGGAGAGACTGGAGAGAAGCCGCCTGAGGACCAGGGGAAGGCGGCCCAGAGACCAGCAGGCTGCCGGGGCGCACAGACGCCTGGGGGCGGGAGAGGCACCACTCGGGAAAATGGACAAAAGGAATTAAAGGAAAAGCCCGAAGGTTTGGATGAGATTAGGGCATATTCAAATCATCCACCTGACCAGGGTCACGTCTGAGCTGCAGGAGGAACTCATGCAACTCAGCGACAGACACAGCAAAACGCCACCGGCAGCCGGGCAGGGGTGCCAGCAGACGCGGCCCGGAAGACACGCAGGCCAGGGGTGCAGGGAGACCCCTCCCGGCCGCGCGGGGCGGCCCTCGCACCTGCGGCCAGTCAGAGTCAGAGGCGGGACACGACGTGGCGGAGGGGGGCGGGGGGGCTGGAGGAAGGCAAGCCCCGGACACGACGTGGTGGGGGGCGGCCCCCACGGAAACAGCGGCCTAGCGGCTGCTCCTGGAGCTTTATTCAAGGAAAGGAAAACACCGACGCAGAAAGACGACCTGCACCCCCGTGTCCACCGCGGCGGCGTTACCACAGCCGAGACCGGGCCCCAGCGGCGGAGGCTGCAGTCTGGATACACAGCGGCCGGCGGGGCGGCCCTCGGGAGCACGGGGCCAGGAACCCGTGGCTCGCCCCACGGCCCGGCCCCGGGGGGCAGGGGCAGCATCAGAGCTGGAGGCCCGCAGGGCCCGGGCCCGCCCGCACGACCGCTGCCCTCCCGCTGCGCGCCCCGAGCCCAGGCCCTGAGCCAGTCTTGCCACCTGGTCTTCACGCAAAGAGCCGTTGTTTCTACAGGCTGTGGGGCATGTGGCACGTCGCGCCACGCGCAGCATCATGATTCTGTTTTATTAAACTCCGGCTGAAGAAAAGCCCAGGTGGGGAAAAACAAACACACAGAATAATATACCGAGAAGATCCAGGGACGCGAGAGGCTCCGCCCCGAGCACCGAGCATTCGCGCCTGCCGGTCGGTGCGGCTGGCGCCCTCGTGGTCCCGAAGCCAGGGGCCCGGTCACGACCCTGCTCAGGGCAGGTGCCGGGTTCTGCAGGGGTCCCTGGGCAGCCGGGCCCAGGTTCTGAAGGTCAGCGGGGCCTCCCTGCCCCCACGGGAACACGCAGCGGGCTCGGGGGGTCTCCCCTTGAGCCTCACCGACGGCAGCCGGAGCCCAGGGGGAGCAGGAGTGGCAGCGCATGTCCCGGGCTCCGTCTACACAGCGGCCAAGGCCTGCGGCCTGTGAGGGCTGCAGCGGAGGGAGCCGGCGCCCCCTGCCCCCCTCCTTGGCCGGGACCCGTGGGGTCCACGCAGCAGCACAGGCAGGAGCGTGTCCCCCCGCGAGACACAACAATTCCTTATTTCAAGGAATTTTGTGGAAAAAACATTGTCCCCTCACTGACCCGCCCTTGAGCCAGATGTGCGGCGGGCGGCAGGCTGCGCCCGGTGCCCGCGGGGCCATGGAACAGGCAGGCCGTGACCGTGGGTGGACGGGGGACCTTGCAGACGACCCGCGGCGGGTGAGGCTGCGGAGCAGAGCAGGCGGCCCCGACGACACTGGAGAGGCAGAGCCGTCCCGCGGCCTCCGGGGGCTGCCGGCCACAGGACTGTGGGGGCGGTGCCCGTGCATCCAGCCTCCGGGGCTCGCTCCTCACAGCGGCACGGACCTCGGCCTTCCCACGAGTGGGGGCATCGGGAAAGCCAGCGCCGGGGGCGGGAGGCCCTGTCCGCCCGCGGCAGGCTGGAGGCGGGGGCGCTCGGCGGGAGCTCGGTCTCGCCCTCCTCACCTCCGTCCCCCACAGAGGCCGCGGCGCGGAGCTGTCATTCAGGAGCTCCCCGCGCTGCTGAGAGCACTTAGAGGAAAAATATTTTACCAAATATTTTATTCTTCTGGAAGACATCCACTTAATAATGGGAGAAATACAGGTTTGTGCCTGTCAAAGCCATTTCCTTGGGGCTTCATTATAAATTTCCCTGCCTCGTGTGACGGCTCGGGGAACTCGGTGTAAAATGACCCTTTTTCCCTCTAAAATCTATGTGGCCACATCAAAGTTAAAATTACTTTTCCAAAGATCACATTGCTTTTTTGGTTTTTCTCTGCTTTATTAATAATGCATCAGGCATGTACATGACTTTCCTTTCAGTTTTATTTCCTAACTTGAATAATTTGAAAATAACAGCGAGACCTTTCGGCGGGACGCTCAAAGAGGCCGAGTCGGGGGCTGGGGGCGGCGCACATGGCCCAGCGCCCACAGGGCGGACGGCACGGTGGGCACACGTGGGCAGCCAGCCGTGTGCGCACTAACACGTGTGTGCACATGTGCATGCCGGTGTGTGTTGAGCACATTGCGTGTCTGTGCATGTGTGTGTCATATACACGCAGGTGTGCTTTAACAGGCATCGTGCGTGTGTGCACATGTACGTCAGGGTGTGTGCGTCTGTGTGCGGGTGCATGTGTGGTGTGTGTACGGTGCATGTGACGTCAGTGTGCATGCATAAACGTGTGGCTGTGTGCAGAGGAGGTGTCCAGTCACCTGCCAGCGCACGGCTCCCGGCCATGCCGTGCTGCCCCCCCAGGGCTGCCCTGTGGTCGCGACAGCCTTGCGGGTAAAGCACACAGGGTGGGGGTCCGTCTGCTCCAGGTACGTGGCCCTGGAAAGCACTTTGACCTCACTCGTCTTTAGCCATAACTGCAGCCACCTGGGCTGGGCAGCCACCTGGGCAGAGAGTGTCCTGCGGAGCTGGCCCCCCCCGCCCTCCCACTCACGCCCCAGCAAGCCTTCCCTACGCTGGAAAACAGCCACAAACAATTATCCTTCAAGGGGAGAAGAGGCAACACTTATTGAATGCTTATTACGCGCTCGTCAGCAGCCGAGGGATTTACCTGCTGCTTCATCTGAAATGCCGCACGACACCCCAGCGGCTGACGACCCGAGTGCCGGAGACGCTCTGGAAGGCCCGGGCGGGGCTGTGGCGACGGCCGAGCTCACCGGCCAGACCCGGGGACAGGCCGTCCCCGCCGTAGCTGGGGGTGTCCCTCAGCCCCCACACACCGTCTTGTCAGCTTGTGGACCCAGCAACTCCGTTCCCGGACGGCAGACCCGGCGCCGGCGCCTCGACGTGTGCGGCCGTGTTGGCGGCAGCAGGTCACACGCAAGCGGCTAGACCCCGCCCGGAGAGACTCACCAGCCAGCAGGGGCCTCCAGCCACTGCCCGGGCAGCCCGCAAGGGACCCAGTCACGGGGCTGCTGCCGAGACATGCTGGGCGCAAACCGAGCGGCAGAACAGAGGGCCCAGGGCTGGTGTGTTGCACGCGTGTGTACACATGCGTGTTCTACCCAGCACCGCCTGGCCTGGCACGGCGGGAGCCCCGCATCCTCTGGGTAGGGTGCTTAGCCCATGGCGGAGTCTCCCCCGCTGACAACCAGCGACCGGTTCACCAGCCTGGCAGGTCGCGGGCCACCGCGTCTCCACGCCGGCGCTGGCACCAGACGCGCAGAGCCAGGCCGGTGCACCAGCCGCGGGACCTGCCCGCAGCGCGGCTCTTTCAGAGCATCCGGGCGGGGTGGACAGAGGGGTCGGGGGTCCCGCTCCCTTCCTGGACAGCCCAGGGCGGCCCTGGCAGGCGCTGGCCCCGAGCGGGGAGTGCGGCCGGGCCACAGGTAGGCCGCTCGGAACCGCGGCCAAAGCCTCATCGTGAGGGCCCGTCCCAGCTCCAGGGGCGTCGGGGAGTGAGAGCGGATCCCGCCTTCCCGCCAGCCCGAGGGGCGGGAGTCCAGTCAGAGAGAATAAAGAAAAACGTAGCCGATCCTGTCCTCGGCGCTCTCTGCAGCCACGTGTGTGGACAGAAAACCCACCCGCCTTTCACGGGCCGCCAATGACATAAAAATATGTCAGAAACGTGAGCACAGCCGGCCGCAGCGGCCTCTTGGCCGGTCTGTAGCTCCTCCGGCCTCAGTCTCAAGAGCTGATGTTTCTCCTGCTGCAAGGTGGCCATTCACCCTGACCCGCCTGCTCCCCGCCCAGGCCCGGCGCCCGTGCACCCGCCCCGCCCGCCCCGCGCACCCCGCCTCCCCGGGCCTCCCTCCCCAGCCCTCGGCCGCCACGACCTGAGCTGAGCCCCATCTCCCGGGCTCTCCCCGGCGTGGAAGGGGGGCCCTCATTCACCCCGCTCCGGCCTGCCCGCCCCGGAAAAGGAGTATGGTGGAGGGGCGAGGTGGCCCCCTGCCCCCCACTGGAGGACGGGGCTCCCTGAGTCCTCCCAGGTCAGCCCCAGGCCCGGGGCAGGCCCCGCTGCCGCCCCATCGCCAACACCCCCAGCCGGCAGCAGCCCAGCCTGGCTCCCCACAGCTGCGCCGGCACCAAGAAGCGCCCCCCGCGGACACAGGCGAACGCGTGGACACGGGCAGGTTCGAGGAGGAGCCGTGAGGCGCGGGCTCCATCCCGAGGGCCTGCTGCCCCCTGCTGGGCGCCCGACGCTGGACAGCGCCTGCGGGGCGGGCGTGAAGAGGGGTTCTCCCTCCTCAAGAGGAGCCTGCTCTTGCCTTCAGGTCTCAGGGGGGCCCTTTCATGCCCCTTTGACCCCCATTTCTAAACCCATGCAGGGAAAGTGAGAAGCAGGGCGAGCCCCCCACCGGGCCGTCCTGGAAGGCTCTGGAGGGTCACCAGCTGGACGCCGTGGGAGGCCGGACCCAGCCCCCCACTGCTGGGCGCGTCTCTCAACAGGAGGTGCGTGGGGACAGCAGGACCCACCTTGGGGGGGCGGCCTTGCGTGGACCCCACCCTCGGCGTGTGGACGGTCCTGAGCGCTCGGGAGGATGAAAAGCAAACCCGCCTGCTCTCACGCGGGTCCGGGCGGGCGGCTCGCGGGGGCCACGCGCTGCACTTGCTTGTTCAGGCTGCAAAGGAGACCGGGTGTTTGCAGAAAGCGGACGAAGTGACAGTTTATTAAAAAATATAGGCTGTACGGGGGGAAAGTAATATTGGGTTTTATGATTATTTCATACTGGGAATTGTTACCCAGCTCCGTGCCTGTTTATTATATAACCACAGATTGCAATCATACATTCTGTGGCTTGTAAAGTTCTGAACAAGCAGTTTTTACATCGCTACGTTTAGTAGGTTGGTTTTTATAAAAAAATAAAAAAGGAAAAATTCATGTAAAGAAGAGAGAAAATGAGCTGGGGAGGTTCAGCCACGGGGTATTCTCGCAGCTTCCTCGGGGTCTGGTGGGAGCGTGGGGGCACGTTTGCCCCGATGCCCACCTGGATCCCGGGGTCTGCAGCACCATCTGGGGCCCAGTGGGGGGGGCCAGGTGTCCCGCCACAGGGGACACAGCGGGGTCCGGAGCCGCCCCCACGGCGGGCACCAGCAGGCGCGGGGCTCTGGCCTGCAGTGAAAGGCTCCAGGGTCCTCGCAGATGGCACAAGTGCCAGGTCCCCATGGCCGCGGTCACTCTCCAAAGACCCGCAGCCCGGGGCCCAGAGGCAGCCGCCATGGCCGGCTCCAGACCCGGTGGGACCCACCCGCCGGGCAGTGAGTCTCCGGCACGGAAGAGCATTTCCGCCAACAGCAGCACTTCAGCGCAGAACGGCCGCCCAGGGCAGCAGTTCTCTCACGGCGACACCTAGTCCGTTAGGGCTGCGGCAGCAGGGGACAAGCCCCACGTCAAGCTCCCGCGGAGCCGGAGCTGCGCTGATCTGGGGGCCTGGGCCTGCTGACGGGCCCCGCACCGCGGCCAGAGAGAGTGACTCCTCGGATTCCCAGCAGGACAAGCCGAGATGCTCTCGGGTGGCTCTGCCCTCCCTTAGGAGCAGGTAGCGCCCCCTGGAACGCCCCTCGGGGCTCGCAAGCTCAGCAGGAGGAGACACATGCAGCCCCAGCTCCGCACACCCCCCCCCAGGGCCGCCTCCCCTTGACATCTCCTTCGGGAAGAACAAAGGCTCATGACCCAGGACTCCTGGGGCGGGGGGCAGGGGGGGGTCCCCGGAGCTCTGCCCTTCAGCCCGTCCTCCCAGAGCCGCCCCAGGCGAGCCGCAGAGCCCCCGCGGCACCTGGAGCTCAGGACCAGAGGCCTCGTGGCCCTCAGCCCCAGGGGCCAGGGCGGGCCGGGGGTTTTTGGGTCAGTGGCGGCACACGCGGGCACACACACGCAGGCACACATGCACACACACACGCAGGCACACACATGCACACACACACGCACACACACACGCAGGCACACACGCAGGCACACGCGCACGCACGCACACACATGGCACTCAGCAAAATGCAAGCTGTGGGGACGCCTCCAGCGGTGGCGAAAAGCTCTCCCCTCGGTTTGCAAGTGTGGCGAGCACAGCTAAGTAAACGGGCAGAAGACAGGAGAGCGGGGGACACGGAGGGGGACGCAGGCTGGGAGATGCGCGGGGCCGGCCCCCACGGGACGGCAGCGCACTGGCCTTGGGCGGGGCCAGGCCTCTCCACAGGACGCCAGACATGGTCAGGGCGCGGGCTGCTGAGGCGCAGGGTGGTGGCCAGTGTGGCCGAGGCCTGGCCACCGGCGAGCCGCAGCGGGCAGCGCTCGGGGCTGGCACCTCCTTGGCCAAGAAGTGAGCAGTGACGTCAGCGGATGCGGCCTCCTGCCACTCACCGCCCGGCCCGGCAGGGCCCGCGCCTCCTAACTGCGGGCAGACACAGCAGGGGGTGCTCCTCCAGGCCACCCCATGCAAGGTGGGGCGGGGTCCGGGGCAGGGTCCTGGGGCCAGGGTCAAAGGGTTCAGGAGGACAGGATTCTGGGGTCCAGGTTCTGGGGGGCACGTTCTAGGGGTAGAGGACCAGCCTCTTTCCCTGCATCTTCCCAAACTGACCTGGCATCCCCACCATGGAGAGAGCTGTGTCCTGTCTGGGGGGAGCACCAGAGGCACCACAGCAGTCACCCCATCCTCCCACCCCGGGGAGCCCGAGCCCGCCCTCCCGGCCCTGCCCACTCCCCGCTCTGCCCCAGGCCCAGGGACTAAGGACCAGCCTGTCTTCTGAGGGGAATTTGCGTTTCAGAAAGGGCCCTGGAGGAGGTGTTGGCCAAACCCTAAGACTGACCCCATGGGGGGCCGTGGGGGGCTGGTGCCTGAGGAGGAGGAGGAGCTGGGGAGCTGGGAGGGGCTGCCTCCCACTTTTGCTCCCACCCCCACCCGCCCCTGCGGGCGAGGCCCACCCCCTGCCAGGGGCCCCTCCCGCGGCCTCCCCAGCGCCAAGACAGGGCTGCACCCGCCCAGACCCGGGGGGCCGCCCACGGGCAGAAGCAACCGCCCTAATTTGCTTCGGAGGCTCCTGTCAAAACAAAGGATGGAATTAACTTCTCCGTGGCAGTATTAGTTCAGCATCAAACAGAGAGTCACCATCAGCCTCTCAATGAACGCGCACCCCACGCTGCCTTCCTGTCTGGGTCTAAATAAATAACGAGGCGTTAATAGAAAACACAGCTATTTACCTAAAAGAATAGAATTTCAAATTCCACGGACCCGACGCTGGTGGCTCAAGCTCCGATGGGAAAAGAATAGCTCCACGCCAGACTGTATTCCAATATGGTAATTAAACCAATAAAGAGTAAGAGTATTTGAGTTTCCTGATCTAATAATAAAAAAGACGTGTTTGGCCAACTACTGAAAGCGCCGCATGGAATATTTTACACGCCGTGTTTGCACACGCGGCGCGCGGGACTCGCATGCCAAGCGCCAGCGCGCGCCCGGGGTTCGAGGACGGGGCCGAAGCGAGTCTGTAATTAACTCTCACTGTTTGGAAAACCAAGGTCATAACAATCTATTTCATCAAACTTTTCTCCGGGTGTGGCTTTTTTTTAACGACACTCAGAAACTTACACACTGAGAGCCTCGTTCCGACCAGGCAGGGCGTGGGACGACGTGGCGGACAAGCCACAAACTGAAAACGGCGCAGTCAGCGCAGCTGGTCCCGACCCCCAGGACGCGCGGCGCCCGCAGGTGTGGCCCTCGGGCTCCGCGTCCTGCCACCCCGCCGTTCCCACGCGGGCTCTGGGCACGGGGCTGCGCGTCGCCCACAGACCGGCAGCCATCGGGGCGCGAGCCGTGGCCGGGCGGATCTCACCTCGTCGGTGTCTGCCCGACCGAGCACGAGCGCTTCGGCCACGAGCTGCCCTTCGCCCCCGAGGCCGGGGCTCTAGCCCCCGCGGCCGCATGAAAAGCCCCCCAACGTCGGGGGCTGCAGACGGCAGCAACCGGTCCTTGTGATCCTGCCCGGGGCCCCAGGGGGACAGTCCCCCGGCCTGGGCTTGCTCGCGCTCCTGCACCTGGCAGCTGCGGCCGTAGCTCCTGCCCTCCCCAGAGGTAGCCCTGCGTTGGGGGTGCCGGGACACCAAGGTGAGCTTCCAGGAGCGCCGGGCAAGGGCTGTGCTCTGGGAGCCACCTCACAGGCCCCAAGACCCCCCACCAGCCGTCTGGCGAGACCACACGGGGCCGTGTGGACGGGCCTTGAGGGTGTGGGCACCAGCGTGGCCCCCTGGGCACACAGGCTGGTCCAGGGCTCCGCCACCTGTGTGGACCGCCCGGGCCCCACCGCCAGCCCTTGCTCTGTCCTCAGCTCCGGCCCCAGGCCCGAGTCCCAAGGCTGCCCACACCCAACCCTAACTGCCAGGGGCTGAACGCTGTCCCCCAGGACCCCTTGTGTTGTAGCCCCAACTCCATTCCTCTGAGTGTGGGCATCTGAAGGGGCACCGAGGGTGAAGCCTGGGCCGGCCTGGCCCCATAGGGCAGGGTCATGTGAGAGGAGAGGCACCCGGAGAGGCGGGTCTGCACCCCAGGAGGCCGGGGACGGTCCGCCCACCCCACCCCCAGGTGGCGGGAAAGCCCCTCGGGCCACGTGCTCGTGCTGGGAACTTACACCCCCAAACTCCAAGCCATGGTTGCGGGTCCACGTGACCCTCCCAAGCCCAGGTCCAGCGAGCTGCCCCTCCTGCCGCCTGCCGGGGCGCTCCTCCTGCCATCACAGGGCAGCCAGGGGCACGGCTGGGGGGCGCCTGAGCGGGAACACGGCTGCGAGACTGAAGCCCAGCGGGGCCCCCGCTCTGCTCCTCCAGAAGCCGCGCCGGGGTCGGCCAACAACGCTGAAGCGGCTGCTCGTGCACACTGGGAGGAACAAGCAGCTCAGCGGGCGGGTGGGCAGCCTGGCCCACGGGGGGGAAGCGGGCGGGCCTCAGCGGGCAGGCGCGGGCACCCGGGGGGCCAACACATCTACTGGGGTGCAGAGATGCTGTGCGGCTGTGGGGGGAGGGCGCACACATGTCCTCACCCTGTCAGAAGGGCCAGAAGCAAGGACACCCCAGAGCAGAAAGCACCTGCCTAAGCCCCCCCAGAACCAAAGCCCCCCCAGAACCAAAGCTGGAACAATTTGAGCAACAAAACAAATACGACAGGACTGACGAGAACCAAAGCGTCCAGTCAACATGCACGCGTCTCCGCTGACGGAACGAACGTTCGGGTAAATAAGGAGGAAGAGCCGTCCGGGCAGCCACCTCCTCCCTGCGCCGGGCGGGGCTGAGAGCGGGGAGACCTGGCAGACACCCCTCGACGGGTCGGCACCCGCCCCCCGGGGCACAGCTCAGGCGGAGACTGGGCGGAGCGAGGAGCCCGAGCCGGGGGGCAGGCGCCTCCTGACCGGGGACCCGGGAGGAAGGGGCCGCTCGAGCCCCGTGGCCCCCACAGAGCGATGTGCGGGGCCCCCCAGGCCTCCCAGGCTCAGCCCGTCGGCACCGTGTGTGACCCCCCAGGGCGCCTCCCGCTCTGGCCAGGCTGGTGGACGCGCCCGTTGGCCTCGTGCAGGTCCCGCTGCCCCCCCGGCCCGGGCACCCGAAGCGGCTCCAAAGTGAAAGGTTGGTCGGAGGGAAGGCGCCAGGGCACCCCTTCCAGGCTGGGGTGCGGACCCGGCCCCCCGGGCGCAGCAGGCCCGTCACCGGAGACAGCGATCCGGGGCTCTGCCTGGAGCCCACCCCGCTGTCCCCCCTGCCCGCCTGCGCAGGACCAAGCTCAGGGAGGGCACCCCGCGGGAAGCAAGTTGGGGACCCCAGCCGCACCCACAGAGTTGGGGCGCCCCTGCTGGGCAGCCAGCCGGTGGGGAGGCTCAGTGTCCACTGTCCAGACAGGAGCGCGGAGGCCTCGGGTCACTGCCCGGCCTTTGATGCGCAGTCGGGGACAGACTCTCCGCGCCCAGGTGCGGTGCCGCGCCCTCCCCGGCCTTCCCCTCTGCCCCCTCTGCCCGCGCGGAGGCCAGCAAAGCCGGACGTGGCGCCCTTCCCCTCCACCCCACAAAGCCCGCAGTTGGGGACCCCAGCTCGGGCCCAGCATCTTGGGTGGGCGCGCCAGGCGTGGGGGTGCCCTGGGGGCCCTCGGCTGAGACAAGCGGGAGGGGCAGGGGTGGGAGCTCGGCCGTGGGGTTCCAAGCCAGACCCGGCCGCCCCCTTGATCAGAGTCCGACTAAACGCCCCGTTTCTGTGGCAGCCCGCACCCATCGCTGTCCCTCCACGAGGCCCGCGTGCGCCCGCGTCTCCGCGACCAGCGCCCCTGGGCGCCAAACAGGGCAGGAGACACTCGACCCTCCCGCGGGTGTCACTGGCCACGGCACCCGCATGACCGTCATTCCGGGGGCAGCTCGCCCTGGGCACACGCCCCCCACCCGCCCCGCGGGAGGCCGCACCCGGCTCCGGGGCCACTGCCGTGCGTCCACCCTTCCCGCCGGCTGCCGCGGGCACCCCCGGGCTTGCGGGGGCCACGGGGCCCAGGCGGGCGCGCCCGAGGGGGCTGGGGGGGCGGGGCGGGGGTGGCGGGTGGACGCCGGGATGGGGCGGCAGACCTGGGCCAGCGGGGCCGCGACGTCCCCTCACTGGACAGCGGAGATGCCTGAGCCGCCCTCGGGTGGACGCGTCTTAGCTGCCAGCCCCGATGCATCGCCCCAGCGCGCCCCGACGAGCAGGGGGAGGGCCCGGGCGGACCCACTGGCTGGCGCGACTTCTCCTCCGGCCTCTCACCCCAGGAACCAGGCGGCGCTCGCGCTGGGCCCCAGGACCTCGCAGGGAGACGCGGGGCGCGAGGTGATCTCCCCGCCCAGCGAGGACGAGCCCCGCCGCGGAGGCCATCGGCCGGCACAGGCGCCTGGGACGGTTCCCCAGCCCGGTGCCCCTCCAGGACGCGCTGGTGCCGGCGCTGGCACGACCCCGGGGGGGCCAGATGACCCGGTGTCCCCGCGCTCCAGCCTCGCCCCAGGCCCGAGGCAGCGGCACAGGCGCGGGGCGGCTGCGGGAGGACCCGGGCGCTGCAGACGCCGGCTGGGCCACGGCCGCGAGGACCCCACCTGCCCAGGCCCGCCGTGGGGTGCGCACAGGGCCCTGCCCCTGAGCAGGGCCCGGAAAGCCCCCTGGACCCGGACGCTGGGGCCCGGCCCCTGGACCCGGACGCTGGGGCCCGGCCCCCTGGACCCGGACGCTGGGGCCCGGCCCCCTGGACCTGGACGCTGGGGCCCGGCCAGGGCTGGGCGGCCGAGAGCGGCTGCCTCTGGGCCTCAGGGTGGGCGCGGGGGGCGTGGAGGGCCTAGACACGCGCACACGCACACGGGACAGCACGCCAGGAGGGGAGGCGGGCGGGAGCAGGGGGGTGCAGCTTCCAGGGCGGGCGCCTGTGCCCTGGAGCCCCTGGAGGTGAGGGGGGACGCGCCGGCCCTGGGGGAGATGCCCTAAGGCGATTCCCTAAGGCGGACTCGGAGGAGCTGCGGGGCCGCGGGCGCCCCGGTCCTCGCGCGCCCCCTGGCGGTCCGAGGCCGCCCCTGCAGCCGGGCGGGCCGCGGTGCGCAGCGCCCTCGCGTGGACACGCGCGGTCACTGCCCTCCGAGGCGCCGGCCTCGCGCCGCCCGCGCCCACCCCCAGGCCCGCGAGTCTGAGTGACCCTCCGCGTCAGCAGCTGGCGGCCGGCTCAGTGCCCGGCAGAGGGGTGGGCCGGGCAGGGTGCCCAGAAGAGCCCACGCAGGGGCGCGAGGTTCCCCACCTGTCGGGGCCCACGGGCGGGCGCCCTCCGGCTCCCCTCGGGGGTGGGTTTCCGCTCCTGCCTCCACCCCGCACGGTGGTGGAGGACCTTGTGGTGGTGGTCACCAAACTGACCCCCAGAGGAGGTGCACTGACCCTTCAGGAAAGGGGGTGCAGAGGGACTCACCTCCCCAATAGGGGGTGCACGGGAATTGAGGACACCTCCAGAAGGGGTGGCGCTGGGCGGAGCCCTCCAGGATGAGCCCTCTGGAGGCGGGTGCTGGGCCGGCTGCAGCCCAGGGCACCCGGGAGGGGACGGGCCTGGCGGCGCCCCAGCGCAGCCCCCAGAGGACCCACCACTCCAGATGCAAGGGTGGGCTTCTGGCACAGCGCAAGTCGAGGTGACATTGGTCAGCGCGCCTGGGCGGCAGGCGGCTCGCCAGAGCCTCCAGTTTACCTAAGGCCCCAGCCCGGGGCTGCAGCCGCTCCTGCGCTGCCCCTGCCGGGTCGGCCTCAGGCCCTGATGCCGGGGTCAGGGCGGGGCTGAGCCCCTGGGGGACTGACCCACTGCTGAATCCGCTGGGCCCCCAGTGCTGGCCACATCCCCAGCTCCCGCGCTGGGCCTGCAGGGCGCCGGTTGGCATGTGCCGGAGGAAGGGGGAACTGGGCCGGGCAACCCGCCCTCCCATCCCTGCGGAGCCCCCCTCGTGGCTGCACAGAACTGCAGGCAGAACTGGAGCCCGCGGTCTCTAGCGAGCCAGGCTCTCCCTCAGGGGCTCTGTGGGAGAGGGAAGCTGGATGCTTTAGGACACGATGTATGATGCCCAGCAGGGGAGGCCCGCAGCGCCCAGCCAGCCACTGGACAGGTCCCGCATGTCCCTCTCCACCGCAGCAACCAAGACCTGCAGCCCCCGAGGCTGCCAGGGCCAAGCGCGGGCCTCCTGGGGCCAGGGGCCAGGGTGACGCCGACAATGGACCTGGAGCCCTCCAGTGGCTCTGGACTCTGCCTGGGCCGGCTGCTCCCAGCCCTGACTGTCCCCGAAGCCCACTGCACCCCCAGCAGAGCACCTGGGCAGACACCGGGATTCCGGGACACAGAGGCCTCCAGGCACAAGGCCTGGTCTGAAGGCCCCGTCTTGGCGCCGTAGGTTGGGAAGGCGGCCACTCGCGTCCTGCCGGTGGCCAGCTCGCGTCCTGCCGGTGGCCAGCTCCTACTGTCTGACTTAGGAAAACTGATTTTAAAGAAAACCCAAGCCAGTGCTCTGCGCGTCTGGAAGCGGCTGCGTGGGTCTCAGCAACACGGTGCCGGCCCGCTCAGCGCTCCGCCCGCAGGCCTCGCTGTGGCCACACCCCTGCCGCCAGGACCCGGCCGCCTCCGCCGGCCCCGCAGGACCAGCCGCACGCAGGGCCCGACCCCCAGGCCTTGGTCACCGCCGCAGCCAGAGGCCCTGCTGCGGCCCGCAGCCCCGGAGGGCGCCGAGGGCTCACGGAGGGCCCTGCGACGCGGTCAGCCCTTGGGAGGGTGCGGTCCTGCCGGCACGGCCGACTCCACGGGGCAGTTTCAGGCCAGTGAACGGCTTTCTCCATCCGGGAGCGGGCCTCTTCGGGGCCTGTGGGGCCGCGGCTTCTCACGGCCACTGCGGAGTCTCCGGAGCAACGGCCCCTGGCGGACGCCACCACAGCTGCCTGGACGCTGACTCCCTGCGGGCTGGGGTCACTTCCCTTCCGCTAACCCGCGGCCTGTCGCGCGGGCCTGGGCACTGCCTCCTCGGAGCACTACGGCGGCACATCACGCTGCGGGGGGCCCTTCCGGGCGGCTTCCGGGCGGGCAGAGCGCTGGGCACGGCCCCGGGGGCGCAGCGCTGTCCCGCCTTGGTTCGGCTTTTCCCTCCCGCTTGCCGAGGCCCTAAACCCCCCGCCCTCCCTGCGCCCTGCCCGGACCCTGGCCTCAGAGCCCCGGGGTGCTACTGGCCCGTCCTTACAGGGCCCCAGTCACGGCACCGTCTGCCACGCAAATGCCACTCGGCTGCTCTCGCCCTGACCTGTTCGCCTGCACGGTGCGCCCCAACACCCCCACTTGGTGGAAACGGCTGCCTCCCCTCTCCCTGCAGCAGAAAAGTTCTCCAGAGTGTAGTTTTTTCTTCCTTCCTGAGGAAGCTAAAGGGCCAGCCAGGCGGGCAGGACCTGGGGCTCCTGAGGCCAAGCACCGAGCACACGCAGCAGCCACAGGACACCGGCGGTCCCAGCCCAGCTCCCTCTGGTCTCCGCACAGAGGGGCCCTGACGTGCCCACCGCCCGTCTCGGCGCTGACTCGGGCGTGGGGCCAAGAGAGCCGTGAAGAGCCGCCTGCAGGCTGGGGGAGGGAGGGGGCAGCCTGGAGACCTGACTCCCTGCGCCGCCACAGGTGTACAGGCGGCTGCCCTCCCCACCGCGGCGGGCTCGGCGTCACACTCCCATCGGCCCGGCCAGCCCCACGGTCCCTCCCCTGCACAGACGCCCCTTGAAGGCCTTTGGTCAAATGGGTTGTCGGCCCCATTTCTGGTTACAAAGCGGAATCGGCTTTCCTCCCTGTACAGTCCAGCCCCACAGGCTGCGCCCCAAGTGGACGCCGGCTCCATAAGGAAGGTGCCCCCAGCCGAACACACTGGACGGCCCAGCAGCAGCCCCGCCGGAAGGGGCCCCCGAGGACGGGGTGTGGCTCCCTCGGGCTCAGAAACTCTCAGGCGCCGCCCAGCCCCTGCCCTGCCCTGGCACCAGGAGCAACTGCCAACGGGGCATGGCACCGAGGCCCCGGCCCCCCAAGGCCACGGTGCTCCTGGGTCCCACAGCCAGGCTCGGCAGCCCCGCCCACGCACCCCACCCTCCCTACTCATGACGACCCCCACTGGACGCACGGCTAGCCAGCCGCTGCACACCAACTCCAGCAGTGCTCAGACTGGGGCCACCCCCGCAGAACCCCGCCTGGACCCCGCAGGCGCCGCTGCTCCTGCTCCGGTGCCGGGCAGTGCTGGGGGCCGGCGGGGCGAGGGCGCACTGCCCTGACGCACGGCACTCCGAGGCAAGCGCCACTGCTGGAAAACCTGAGCTGGCCCTGCCCATGGAGCCTGAGCTTCAGAGGGGTTCAAGAATCACCCACTACACCCCCGAAATAGGCCCAGGAAGCCAGACCGGGAGCCGCTACACGCCGCGGGCAGGAGCAAGGCCACAGCCCCGTGAGGGGGCGCCCCAGGCCAGCGGCTCGCAGGACTCCACGCCCTGCCGTACAGGTTCTCTCTGGGGAGTCACGTCTGAAACGGGGAGAGGAGGTGGGGGGACGCGCGTGCGAGCGCCATCTCCCAGGCGACCAGCCCCCCAGGAGGCGGCGAGGCCACGGCTGAGGCCGAGCCAGTGGGGGGACCCTCGCTGAGGGCTGTCGAGAGCAGCCCCGGCCAAGGCCTCCCAGCTCCCCGTCAGCACCACACCGCCACCTCCCGGGCGAGCGTCCCGGTGGCACCCGATGGCAGCGGCCGAGGCAGTCTGAGCCAGCAGGTGGCCCCATCACCGCCGGCTCCCCAGGGCCAGGCGCGGTGCCCGGAGACCATCAGCTGGACTCTCGGGCGCAGTGACGTGCTCCCTGGCCAGTGAGGGAACCCGGCGCCTGCCCGCTGAGTGCTGTGGGACAACAGCGGCTCCTGGGGGCTCCTCACCGCGCCAGCCAGCGGCCAGTGCGCCGAAGAGCCGCGAGCGCATCGCAGGGCCCGCAGGCCGGGGCCCGCACATCTGACTGGCGCAGAGAGACACGCTTTGCACCACCACGCGTGGCCGACTCCGAAGTGGTTTATTGCCTCCCATGTCTGGTGGGAAACACACCCACGGGGCAGGAACCGGTGAGACACACGGAGCCTGGCTGCCCCGAGCACGCCCACCCGCGCCTTGAGGACGGAGTGTGACCGGCCGCGGCGTCCTGCCTTCGCGGGCGCCTGTCTGGCATTCACTAATTCTCTCCTCTCAGAATGGGCAGCAATTCGCCATTTTCTTTCAGTTCCTAATAAGAAAAAGAAAAAAGCAACGCGCATAAGCAAACCGTGAGCGCGCTTGGGCGGCCCGGCCCCAGCGCCAGAGCCATGGCAGCCTCGCTGGGCCCCCCCGGCCGCCCAGGCCAGGCGAGCAGCTGACCAGGGGAAGTGCTCTCGCGCCCCGGCTGCTCGGCCCAGGGGGAGCAAGGGGCACAGAACAAGGGCCTCCCGCGCAGACAGCAGCCTCCGGCAGGCAGCCAGCCAGGCCCAGGGGGCGCGGAGGAGCGGGCGTGGTGTCCAGGCCCCACTCACCCCCGAAGGCTCAGAGCCAGCATCGGTTTACACAGGCGCGGCAGGAAGGGACTTGGACGGCTGGCCCACACGGCTTTGAGTCAGCGCCCGGGCCCGAGAGCTGCGTAGGCCCCGGCCTGGGCCGACTTAACAGGAAGCCACATTCCAGGTCCCCTAAGTCGCACGAAGGGCAAGCAAGCCCCCAGCCCACTCGCTCTCCTCATGACTCTCCAGGGCAGAGGGCAGGCAGCAGGCGGGCGCCCCGGGCGGCGAGAGGCCAGCAGCTCAGCAGACCCTCTCCCCACCAAGGCTGCCCTCGGGCTGCTGAGGCGACCTGAGGAGGTCTCCAGGGACACCGGGGCTCCGTCGCCTGCGGTGGGGGCCGGCTGTGTGCACAAGCAAGTGGCACCGCACCCCAAGCACCTGCCGCCAGGGCCCGGGCTTCTCGGGGGCCCCTGGCACGTGCCTCTCAGCAGCGGCTGTTCCTGGGACACAAGACTCAGCCTGGAGAGAGCAGCCCTCGCAGCCCCCAGGGCGGCCAGCGCCCGCCCCAGGCCTGAGGACACAGACTGCAGTGGCCGGGGAGAGCTGCTCTCCGGTGCTTCTCAAGGAAAATGCGGACAGCACCGCAGGTTCCCAGACGTGCATGAGCTCAGCGGGTGGGCGTGAAGCCACACGACACCTGTCACGTGCTGAGAAATGGCTGGCGCAGCTCAGCCTCAGAACTGCATGAGGCCCGTGACGGGCCCCGTGGCGGTGGCTGCACGGCTGTGAGCCCCCCAAGGGAAGGCCCGAGGTGCCAGGCGGAGACCGCACCCACAGACCACACCCTGCAGAACAGCAAGAGCGGACCGACCCTGGGGCGCCACGAGTGATGTGCTGCACGTGCGTCCTCCGGCACCGAGACAGCCCGCTGAGGCTCACCCAGGGCTGGGCGAGGGGCGGTGTCCCCGAGATCAGCGGGCCTGAGGCCGGAGGGCGGGGTGGGGGCAGCCTGGGGACGCTGCCAGGCGCTGTGGGGCTGAAGGGCCTCACGAAGTGCGTTAAAGGCTTTAGTTCTCGAGGTGACAGGAGGGAGCGATGCTGCCCACCCCCGTCCCTTTCCCCCACCACAGCGACCCCCCTGGGAAGGCAACTGTGCCGATTCAGGTGCGAGGTGAGGGTGCCAGCTGGGCGGTGGGAGGGCCCAGGAGCCGCGCAGGGCGAGGGCCGCCCGGGTCAGGAGGGCCCAGCCTGAGACCAGGAGTAAAAGGCCCAGCCCGAGTTTCTGTCCAGTGTGGAGCCACGCCCGGGCCCCAGGCGAACCCTGATCTCACCTTGACGATGTCCAGCCCTCCGATGAGCTCCCCTCGGGCATACAGCTGCGGGTAGGTGGGCCAGTTGGCATAGACTTTCAGACCCTGCCGGACCTGTGGGGACAGCGCGGCCCTGAGTGAGCTGCCCGGCGGGCCCGGGCGACACGGACCGAGAGTGGGGACAACTCAGAGCACTTACTTCCTCGTCCTCCAGGATGTCGAAGGTCTCATACTCGACACTGCAGTAGGGAGAAACATTTAACGAGAAATTCAGTCTCAAGTGTTGAAGAGCTACCTGGTGTTTTATTTTTAAAGATTTATTTTATTTATACAAGAGCTGGGGTACACGCCAGAGGGGCGGGGGGTGAGAGGATCCACCAGAGACAGAGCGGGGAACAGAACTGGCAGACTGACTGAAACACACTGCTGAGGGGAGCAGCGGGGAGACAGGAGAGGTCTGCCGCGCCATGTGGGTAGCTCCCTGGCCGGCCAGGGATCGAACCAGTGCGGCGGAGGCTGCGGACAGCTTCACAGCACTGCACTCAACCCGCTGTGCCACCGGGGGGGGCCTACCTGGTGTTTTAAATAGAAAACTATTTTGTTTCTGGGAAAGCGCCCTGTGGAGCTGGGGACAGCGCGAGGAGGCACCTGAGCTGAGCTCCGCCCACGGCCCCTGCCAGAAGAAAAGCGAAGGCCTGCACCCCAATGTCCCCAGCACTTGACCAGCCAGGCCGCCGCCACCTCGGGACGGAGCCACAGCACATCCACGGCCGCCCCAGGGCCCCTCACGTTACCCCAGCCAGGAAACCCTGCGAGGCTCTGCCCCAGCGCCCGGGGGGCAATCGGGGGGGACGCCGCACAGCGGGGGCGTTTCTCCTACTCCGGGGAGATGGCTTACACCTGCATTTGAAAACGAGATTTGCGTACCCGGTACTATTCAGGATTTCCAGGATTTGCCTGCTGAATCCGCACTTCGCTTCCTAAGTTTAAAAAGAAAAAGCAGAGCCCTGTCAGCTGCGCCAGCGCTCCTGCTCCTCCACGCGGGGGTGTGGGCCGGCAGCACCCCAGGGCAATGCCCTCACCTGGGCAACGTGCCCCTTCACGCGGGGCGCATGGCGGGTGAAGCGTCACGGGCCGCCAAGCCGTTCCTGCGCCTCCATGGACTGCCCCTCGCAGAGGCTCCAGGCACGGCCCGTGATCCTGTTCCTCCAAGTCACCCCCGCGTGGCCGGGCCCTCCGCCCACGGACGTGCTCAACCTCCTGCCCCGGGCCCTGCTCCCGCTGGGCTCCTCCCCGTTTCCACATCTACTTTCCCGATCACAGAGCGTCAAGCTCTGAGGTGACAGAATCTTGGCATTTTTCATGCCACAGGACCCCAAAGCCCAGCCATCCCGCAGAAAGGACCTGGCGCCAAGAGGCCTCACAGCGTTAATACGGCTGTCATCAGAACTCGGGACAACAGTCCTCGGCTTCCAGAGGGATGCCTTTGAAAGTCATGCTCTGACTGGTCACCAAGGAGGACACACCGACGCCGCGTCACCCGCGGGGCCACTGTGACAGGGGCAGCAAAGCACACGGGGAGCCCACAGGCGCCGACAGCCACACCCCGGGGCCGGACGTGAGCCTCCCCGGCCATGCATCCTCCCCTGGAAGGGACCGGGAGCACAGAGCAGCCCCGAGGGGCCGGCCCGACAGTTCACCAGAGACCCCGGCCCCGGCCTCTGCTCAGAGCACGGGTCTCCCTGACACAGCCGGGCCCTGCCGGCCCCCCCCCAGCCAGTGCGGGCTGATCGGGCGCAGGCGGGCTGTGGAGACGGCGCCTGCACCACACGGAGGGCGCGCTCAGCTGGGCGCGGCCCCTCAAACTGCACACCCAGAACGACGGCACCATCAATTAGGTGCTTCCTCAAAAGAGCGCCCGGGAGCCCCCGTCCCCAGGCCCTGGGGCGGCCTGCAGCGGCCAACCCGCGGCGCACAGCCGCCCGCCCTCGGTCGAGCCGCAGGTCTGCGGCAGGAAGGCGCCCCCCGGGGCCACGGCTGAATGAGTGAGGCAAGCGCAGCCTGAGCCCAGGCCCCGGGCCCGGCGCACCCAGGCCCCCCCGCGGCTCCACCCGCTGCAGCGGGAAGGCAGAGAGGCCCCGGCACACGCGCCTCCAGAGAAACTGCCAAGAAAACCTCCCGTGAGCCCTTTACCTGCTTGTTCCCCTTCATGAAGAGCATCACAGCAGCTTTGTTTGTGAGGACTTTAAGCCTAGAGGGAGAAAACAGACACAAAGTGGCTCAGCTCGGCCATGAAGAGCCTCTTCCGCTCCCCGGAGGGCTGGGGCCAGCGGGCAGGCGCCGCCGCCTCCTTAGCCACGTGCCCCCCTCAAGCCCCTAAGCCGCCGCCAAACGTGACAGGCCTCCTGGCAACGCAGGCGCCTGCAAGCTGCACCTAAGCCCATCCGCTCGCAGTACCAGGACGACGGTGATGGCTGCCGCAGCCACGCGGGCTCCGCGAGGGCCATTGGGGAGCCGTCCCAGCCGCTGGAAGGCAGCGGGCACACTGCACCCCCTTCCTGACACGGGGCGCAGCACCCGCGGGCCCCCTGGAGGGTGGGCACCGCTACCACCAGCTGCTGAACTGTCCCACACTCCCACCTCAACTGTCCACTCACGGCTCCACCCTCTGTCACACATCATTGTCCACATAACTGTCCGCGCAGAGGCTCGCCTGGGGTCAGCGTGCGTCCCTGTGTGTGTCCCTCCAGGGGGGCGCCAATCGCCACTTCTCAGAATGAGAGCAAGAAGCAAGACCGTGGTGCTGCTGCCACTCACCTCGTGACCCAGCGAGCCACGACAGGGCCTCTGACCAGCTGACCCCCAGACGCTGCTGTGTCCAGAAACTCAGCTCCGCACCCCGCTAACCAGGGCCCCTGAGGCCATCCCTGAGGACGCCCTGGCTTGTCTGTGCATCCGCCTGAGTCCAGCCAGACCACAGCGGAGACACACAAGCGCCCTGGAAAGAGGCTGAGGCCGAGCCCCAGGCTCGAAGGGGCGGGATGTGAATAGCTGAGGGCCCTGAGAGGCCGCAGGCAGGTGCCAACATCCACACAGCCTCCAGAGCCCCCGGCGCGCTGCAGAGAGCACAGGCAAGGCCCCAGGGAGCACAGGCGAAGTCCCGGGGAGCCTAGGCGAGGCCTTGGAGGCACCAGGGAACAGCAGCTTCGCCTTCTCACCAAAAAGGCAGGGAGGGGGCATGTCTTTCATGCCCGCAAGGTCAGCCTGATGCCTGCAGCTGCCTCTCAGGGTTACCCTGGTAACCAAGGACAGATCGGGGGGTATGGACTGACTGAACAGTTTTAGATAAAACTTCCAAAATGTTAAATGGTAGGAAAACCTCAAGGGAAGTTTTCACACTACAGACTCAAGCCCTATGCGCCCAGGGCCGGCAGGCTGCTGCCCCTCAAAACACACTCCTGTCATAGCTTGGCAATCTCAGACACATCAGCTGAGACCCCAGAAGTCTCCCCACAGGCCAAAGTCCAAATTCCTATCAGATCAAATCTCTAGAAGCTGATTGAGACCTTTCAAGTCACAGACATTTTATGAGTTCAACATTTCCTTGAACCGTCAACTGTCAGGTCTGGGAAAAGCAACAGAACCCCGACATGTCACACACGCGTCTGCTCACCCAGGACACCGTTACCGGGAGGCCGTGGGGAGTGGCCGCAGAAGAGGCTTTGATCGAAGGGCATGGCATGCCGGGCCGGGCCCAGCAGGAACCCCGGCACCTGGGGCGGCTGCGGCGCTCCAGACGGGACCGAGGCTGCCACGGGGGCTCACCACCGCCCCGTGAGAGCAGAGACCCCCCGGCAGGCGTGACGGGAAGGGCACCCACGAGCAAACGCCGCAGGGACGGCCCTGCCACGCGCAGCAGCCCGAGGAGTGGAAGGAGCAATGTAAGAGCTAAGGGTTGAAAAATATTTTTCAAAAGTTTCGAGTAGTCCATCGTTTAAACACTTACCTTTCTTCTAATTTGGGAGCTTTGGGGCAAATTGTATCTAGTTCTTCAGACGCTTCTAACTCCTGAAATAAACAGACGCGCACGTGAGGAAACACTCCCCAGACGGACGCAGTCGCCGCACACCGGCCTCTGCCAGCGCCTCCGCAGGCCGCGCCCGGGCTCACAGGCGGGCGCCCTCCGGCACCCCCACCCCCGTGCTCCAGAGCGCGTCCAGGTGGCAATTCGTCACAAGGCACAGCCGTCCCGACTCTAACCTTAACGATATCGAGCCCTCCGATGAGCTCCCCTGAAACGTAGAGCTGGGGGTAGGTGGGCCAGTTGGAGTAGGTTTTGAGGCCCTGACGAACTTCCTCGTCGGAGAAGATGTCAAAGCTGCTAAACTGAATGTTATGCTTGTTAAGGATTTCCACCATCTGCTTGCTGAAACCTGCAGGCAGGGAAGAGAAAACACGGGCTCAGCTTCTCGCCCTCGGCCACGTGCGCACAACGCCAAGCCCCAGTGCTGGGGACCCGCCATCTCAGCGGCGGGAGCCGGCAGGACAGTGATGGCCTTTCGCCCCTGCTGCCCACCAGAAGTCGGTGGTGGCAGTTGCCGCTCAGAGCTCATAATTGCCCTTGGTGACAGGCAGGCGCGAGCTGTGAGGTGACTGGGGCTGAGTGGTCCAACCAGACGTGTGGGTGAAAGAGGAGCTAAGCCAGCGCTGGAGGGAGCCAAGGAGCCCCCAGAAAAAGGAGACAACCCGGGCCCCCCGAAGGAGGAGAGACGACGCCGGCCCCTGGAGGAAAGAAGACGGTTCCAGCCTCTGAAGAAAGGGAGAAGCAGCGTCCAGCAGCCGCCCCCAAGGAGGGGAGGCGCCGGAGGACTTGGTCACAGACGGGCCTCGGGCCTGGCTCTGACGTCGCCTGAGAGGAGCCCACGGCCCCGGCCTGGTGCCGGGTGAGCAGCCGCCACGTGTGGGCGCAGCGAGCTCGTTATTCCCGGTTGTGAAGAAACCCCGGGGTGGTGGTTCCGGAGGCTGAGGTCTCCCGCCACCGTGCGTGCGGGTGAGACCCCCGACAGAGACGGTCCTCTTACAGGGCCTGTCCTCTGGCTTTCGGCCTTTCGGGGCTTCTGGGTGGCGCTCTGGTCTCAGAGACCCTGTGGCCTCTCGTGGCCTACTCTGCCCGTTTCGGTGGGAAGAGGCCACTCTCCGCCCGTTTCACCAGCACACGCCGCTCCTCCCACAGGCCGCGTCTCCCCGAGGCGGCTCCATGGCTGGGGTCCCTGCTGGAGCCGGTGCGGGTCCCTGAGGACACCCACCCTCCAGCTTCAGGCTTCTGTAAGACTGGGCCGCGCCAGCTATTTCTAAATAAAGCCACGTCACGGAATCCACGACACGACGCGGGCGAGAGCAGCCTGGCCTGACGGTCAGCAAAGGCACGGTCACCGCGGGGCCTGATCCGCCCCGAGCCCCGAGCGACTCCAGACGCGACGAGCACGGCTGTCCGCGCGCGGGCGCCTTGCAGCCCCGCAGCGGGAGAGCGGGGTCCGGGCACGGCCCGAGTGAAGCACCGACTCCGAGTGTTCTCCGTCCATCTGGGAGGCGACGGGCAACAGCGAGAGGCTGGCGGCGGGTCTGTCGCCGATACACTCCCTCATCTCCATGCAACCGGCCACGCAGCAGCTTTGTTTCCGCTTTGGCCAATGACATGCACCCTAGAAAGACCGATGGGGAGAGCTTCCTGTTTCAGGGCTGACGCGGCAGACCGGGAATGCCATGCTGAGGGGTAACACGGCGAGAAAGCCTCGCTCCAGGAACACAACGCTCACACGCGCATTCTTTACAAGAACAATGCACGCATACGATAAAAATATTTAAGTGAAAAAAAGCCAAGTTTTCAGCAACCTCGTCGCCATTCCTGTCTGCAGCCACTTGGACGCGAGACGGGACATGTGAGGGAGGCCCCGGCGCGTCACGGACCCGGCGGCGCCCCGAGGGCTGACCTGAAGGCCGTTACGCGACTCCCGCTGCGGGGACAACCTGGACCGTGTGCAAACACCTTTTGCTCTGCTGAACGCCGACTGAGATAGTCACGCGGTCTCCCAAACAAATTAACCTGCGTGTTCAAGGATTTAACATCTGTTCACAAAGCCGTCACCTCGCTGCTTCTGGCAAACCTTCCCGGTCACGAGAGCGCCGAGGAGGCCAACCTAACCCTGTGAGCACGGACACCCCCTCGCCCACATCAGGCTCATGCAGCGGTGTCCGGGCTGCAGGTGGAGCCCCAAAGTCGAGGAGAGGAAGGCAAGAGGCGCAAAACATCCGGGCAAGGCGCCAGCGCGGACCCTGAATCAGCTCTCAAGGGCGCCTTGTCGGCCACTGAAACGCCGCTCACGCCTACCTTCCCGTGAGCTGAGAGCAAGGGGCGCTGTGGTATGCGGCTCCCTGGGGGCCAGCATCCTGGGGCGCACAGGCCCTGGCCAGGGGGCAGCTGTCAGAGGCACTCAGGCAGCCATCACGCGAGGGGCCTGGTCAGGCGCTCCGGGGCCACGGCCTTCAGAGGGCCCTGGCATGCAACAGAGAAGCACGTTTTCCACTAACCAGGCCCCGAGAGGCAGAATCGCCAATGCTGCTCTAAGAACCAGAGGGCAGAGTGCCGCCAGGCACGCAAGAAGGGGACAGGGCACCTCCCTGGAGGCACAAGGGTTAAGTCTCAGCACTCAGAAGCTGTGGCCAGCCGCTGCAGCGCGAGTCCGATCCCCGGCCAGGGAGCGACCCAAATGGCGCAGCTGACCTCTCCTGTCTCCCCGCTGCTCCCCTCAGCAGCGGATTTCAGTAGAGCTGACTGTTCTGCTCCCCACTCTGTCTCTGGTGAATCCTCTCACCCCCGCACCTCTGGCCTGCACCCCAGTTCTCGTGTGCATAAATAAATACATCTTTAATGAAAAAAAGAAGAAGACGGAATCGGCAAGGTCATGAAAGGCAGGCCAATCACAATAAAAAATCCTCCAATTAATCCTGATGCAGACGTTCTATCAAAGAGCACCAACCGTCCAGCAAGACCCTGTCAACGGCATGTGATGGAGACACGTCGGGACAGGGAAGCTACTAAGCACGTAGCTACAAGAACTTCAAGTGTGTGAGCGGAGTGAAAACTGTTGGTCATATCTGAAAACCTTTAATTCCCCCAGCTATGCCTTTCGTCACCTGTCTAGAAGGCCCCGCATTTTCCACTCCCCCGAGGTGTCCGAGAGCTTCACTCTGCTGCTGACCCGCTGCTGGGGCTCCCGAAGGCCCCTCAGCCAGCACCAACACGCGGGAGACGCCACTCGCCGAGTCCAAGAGGCACAAGGTTGGCAGGAAACCGGTCTTTTCTACTGTAATTCTGACTTACTTGAAAAACTGATAAAAGGTAATTAAAAGATGCTCCACAGCCGGCTCCAGCCCCACCCTGCTCAGACAGGCTGGGGACCAGGACTGGCATTTCGGCACCAGGGTCTTCTGCGTCCATCCGCTGCCATTCAAAAGAGGTTAGAGAACCCGAGGGCTGGGTCTAGGGGGAGGGTTGCCCTGCTTCCTGTGGGTCCCCAGTGCCGCCCACCTGCAGGCACTCCAAGCGGCACAGGAAAGAGACACCAGGCCCCCAACACAGAGGGCCGCGCTCACCAGCTCCCCCAAGGACAGCCTCTCGAGCACGCGCGTGGATGGTGGTGGCCGCCATCGGTGGGGCACAGGCCCAGCCAAGAGCGGTGGCAGCCAGCCCGGGCAGAGACACCACCAGGCCGTGCCCCCCACGCGCCAAGACTGGCCCACCGCTCACAGCCACGTGATCTGAGCAGCCAGCCAGCCACCCAGGGAGCCAGGGGCCGCTGGAGCCCCTCCCACCTCCGCCCAAGGGGACCCTGAGCGAGGCCCCCCTGGGGAGGGTCCCTCCATGTCAGAGAAAAATCTTCAGGGGGTAGTTTCTAAGTGCCTCCAGCCCGGCCCCGCCTGCCCACACGCCTACCACCCTCGCTCAGCACTGCCATGCCCAGGGAAGGCACCTCTCCCAAGCCAGGGGCCGCTGGCCGCGCCCGCCCGCCAGCTCCTCACCGCAACGCGGCTCCTGGGGGGTCCCCTTCATGAACAGCATGCAGGGGGCGGCGTGTGTCAGCTTCTTCAGGCGCAGGCTGAGGTCCTCCTCGGGGTGTGGGGCGCCGCCTGCCGGGAGGGCACCACTGCTCGCGTGCCGCTGCACCTTCTTGGTGAGCTCGGGCGCGTGGGCGCCGTCCAGGCGGTCGACCTTCTGCGAATTCTGCAGTGAGAGAGGCGCTTAGAGTTCCCTGCCCACCCAGGACGGGCACACCCACAGCTCCGCCTATCTGAAGGGGTCAATGCTCCGCGTGAAAAATGAAACACAAAGTGCACTGAGCAGCGTCCCGCAAGGCCTCCAGCCCGAGCGCAGGCGCAGGTCCTCCTTTTCCTTCTCGGGCACGTACCAGGAAAACGCCCATGTCAAACTCGAACGATCCGGCCTTCCCACCCTGATGGGGTGGGGGGGGGGGAATCAACCTATTGTTAAGTACAAATGAGGCATTCAGGGGACGACAAGGGAGCACAGATCTTCCCGGCGGGGCGTTCACCAAGCCAGAGCCAGTCCCATATCACCACGCACGGGCTCGGGGCCGGACGGCGAGTGCCCAGCATGGCAGTGTCCGGGGTCTGCACTAGAGGCCCCCAGGTCTGGTGCGGGGCTACCCCCCACAAACAGCGGGCCAGTTTCCGGGGTACACAGAGCGGCTCAGCATGGGCACAAAGGAGAGCAGGGAGAGGCCGGCCGGCGGGCACCCGGGGCTGGGCAGCGGGCGGGTGGCCCTCTTCCTCCTTACCTTGAAAAACAGAAAGGTGGGGACAGAACTGATCTCATATTTTTCAGACACCTCAGGGACGGCTTCGGCTTCCAACTTGAAAATAAGATAATTTAAACTGGATTATAAACAGGCCCTTCAGTTCGCAAATCAGCTCCCCGCCTCACCCAGGAAGGCCGGCCTTGCTCAGGAGCGGCTGGCCCGGGCACATTTACATTTAAATGAGGCTCACTGGGCCGCTGGAGTCCCTGCATCTGCAGTGTCAAAACAGGTTCAGAGGTTTTTATTTTGTTGCACATTTCAAAGGATGCCCGGAGGCTGTGAATAAAATTTTTGGTGCACTAGTGACCTAGTAAATTTTCAATCCTATGCAGCTACTACGATATTGAAATCCATAAATCACTGACCCCAGTTATGTCATGATTACAGTGCTTATTTTCTGCCCACAGCAATTCTTGCTGTTTGCTCTATTGACTAATTTCAAGAGGCACTACATCACGAGTGACAGCTCCGGCCCTCCGCAAATTATGAAGCAAAAAGGAGTATTTCTTCAATAAACTATTGATGGCTGATAGATTTTGCTTTTAACTCCTGCCAGGCCGCTGGGCTCCGAGCAGACCCGCCAGGCGGCGCTTCGGGCCACCCCACGCAAGCGCCAGGCTGGGTGCCCGCTTCCTGCGCGACCGTCTCCTGGAGCCCCCGCGACTCACGCGGCCCCGGACTCCCGGACCGCAGACCTATTTGTTGACAATTTCCAAATAACAAGGAACAACCACCGCTCGGGGCTTCCGTGGGGCTTCACAAAGCACGGCCGTGAGGAAGCCAGGACTGTCTCTCCCCCTCACGGGAGTGTCCATTTACTCTAAACTTTAAAAACCAATCAAGATCTGTATTCACACTACACCTCTAGGAAATGAAATGTATTGATAAATTACATTGCTGCAAATGCTTAAACACACACACACGCTGTATTCCTCCCAGAGTGGGGTCCTGGGGGCTCCCCGCTTCTCTGCCGGCTCCAGGGCTCCCACTCGCTGGCCCGTGCCGCCCCGGCCCCTCACCGCCTCCTTCTCTTGCTTCAGAACTACTTCCCAGCGCTGCTTCTAGCTGCTCGGCTGTGCTGACGCGACAACGGCGCCCACCGTCCGAGGACACGGAAAACCGAGCTGGGCACAGCCCCGGAGGCACCTGGCGGAGCCCGGCTCCTCGGGGCTCGGCAGCTTCTGTGCCTTTTCCTCACGCGTGTCCCAGGAGACGGAGCAGAGGGGCGCGGAGAGGCCGGGCCGGCTGGGTGCGGACCCCACCTCTGGCATCCCCAGGCTCCCAGAGGGACGGCTGAGCAGAAACCGCGCGGAGGCCGTCGGCCCGAGCAGGGCCAGCAGCAGCCAAGCCAGGACCCCCAGGGCTTCAGAAGCTGCTCTCCTCTCTCATCCCTGCAGGTTTCCAGCCGTGCCCCTCAGGCAGCCCCTGGGGGGAAGCCCAGGCGGATGCCAACCACAGTGGGCAGGCTGTGGTGAGGGCCGGGCAGGGCAGAGCGGGCGGGGCAGGCACGGCAGGGCGCAGCCCCCCACGGACTGGGCCGGGCACCCTCTGAGCACCCCTGCCCAGCCCTCAGGTGGGCCCCTTCACCACTGGCAGGTGCCAGGACCTGCCTGGGCCTGCTGCCTCGCCCCCACTCCACTCCCTTCCCCTCCCCGAGCCCCCAGGTCCTCTCTAGGCCAGCGTCCACCCCCTGCCCACCGCGCCCCTCAAATCAAGGTGACAATCCGGGTTCAGGACCTTCCCTTACCCCGACCCCGACCCCAATCCACCACCAGGTCTTCCGGGGCCCCTCCGAGAGGAAGCCCAGAGGCCTCACGTCCAGCTGGCCGGCTGCCCCGGGAAGGCCCTTCAGGTCCCCACCCCACGCTTCGATCAGATGCTGCTGCCCGGGCCCCTTCCCAGAAGCTACCCCGTCCCCTCCGTCGCCTTCCCGCAGCCTCCCGACTTCTCTGCTGGGACTGGCGTCCCCACTTGGCCTATGCCTCAGGCTGCAGGCATGCAAGGCCCAGGATGGACCCCGACAGGACGCTGGAGGCCCCACCTCAGGCCAGGGTGGTGCTGAGGCCCAAGAAGCAGGAGACGGGACCAGACCTGACAAGAGGGACCTCCTGCTATGCCTCAGAAAGAGGCTTCTTTCTGCTCTGTCACAGACACCCCAAGGAAACCTCCAAAATCAAGGTTTCTTCTTTGTCAAACAGCCAAATAAGAATTTCAAAACAGATATTTTCGTAAGACAGCTGCCACAATTGGCCACCAAACTTTATTAGTTTACAACCGATAAGCCACGATAACTGTGCCTTTTTGTTGTTGTTGTTAAAGATTTATTTAAGCACACAAGAGCAGGGGTGCAGGCCAGAGTTGTGGGGAGTGAGAGGACCCACCAGAGACAGAGCGGGGAGCAGAACAGGCAGAGCCACTGAAATCCACTGCTGAGGGGAGCAGCGGGGAGACAGGAGAGGTCTGCTGCGCCGTGTGGGCTGCTCCCTGGCCGGCCAGGGATCGAACTCATGCTGCAGTGGCTGCGGACAGCTTCACAGTGCGGTGCTTAACCACTTGCGCCACCAGGGAGGCCCAACTGTGCTATTTTTTAATGATCAGGACATTGTAGATGAAAAACAGGCAGTTTACGATCAGCAGTTCCACCATGATTATCTGAGCAGATCGTCAGCCTTCCCAAAAGCACACACAAGCTGCTGGGTGAGCTTGCTGGCTGCTGCTAACTCCAGAAATCCAGGTGCTCAGCCCGTGGCTGGCTGCGGGGCTTCCTGGGGCCGGCGGCATGGTGCGGCACACAGCCCTGCTGGAGACTGCACAGGAGAAGCGGCAGCAAGAGCCTCCAGCCGTGCAGAAGTTAAGTGGTGTGAGCCGTACCTGTCCGATGGCTGCACATATAAGTCAGGGGCTCCCCGGTGGGGCGGGGGTTAAGTCTCAGCGCCATCAAGCTATCGGCAGCCACTGCGGCCTGAGTTCCTCCCGGCCAGAAGCTACCCGCAGGGCGCAACAGACCTCTCCTGACTCGCCCGCTGCTCTCCTCAGCAGTGTGTTTCAGGCAATCTGCCTCCTCTGCTCCCCACTCTGCCTCTGGTGAGTCCTCTCACCCCCGCACCTCTGGCCTGCACCCCGGCTCTTGTATGCACAGATAAATAAAAATAAATCTTTGAAATAAAAAAAAAAATCAAAACTACAAAGATCCCATCTTGAAGGGGTAAGAGAATGCAAATTTAACCCCTTCTGTGTCCTGCACGAAGTCACAATGGGCATAAACGCAAGCGCAGCGGCCACCACACAAACAAGGCCCGCCGCACGCAGGCAGCGCGCCAAGCTCCCCCAGGCGCCGACCAGCACCCGCAGAGATCAGGGTGCCGGCGCCCAAGAGGCTGAGCGGCGGGCGCCGCACACTGTAAGGGAACCAACAAGAAAGGGGGTGCCATGACGCCCGGGTGAAACTCTTCGCTGCGGGACAGCCCGGCCCGGGGACAGAGGAAACCGCCACTGGCAGCCCAGAGCCGCCGGGACCACGGGGGCTAACTCCGATGTGCACGAACCAACGAAATCCAACGTGATGTGCCTGACGTGACCAACGCCCGCTCCCAGGGCACCGAGGACAGGCCTGGACCTTGAACACGGCCGCAGGCCCCGGCTCGTCGCCCAGAAGCGCGTGCTCCCTCCTCCCACCACCTCCGCGCAGGCCGGGCTGCGGCACACGACCCCCGTCAGGGCGAAGTGCTGGCGAGCTGACCGCACGGCGCGCCAGAAGCGAAGGCCCGTGACACGCTAATTAGCCATTTAGTCTTATTCTGGATAAATCTAGGGTTTCCATAACATTTTGGGCGACTGTTTCAGTGATTTTCCCACAAGCCCTTGAGGAGCGCAAGCCTTGGGCTGGGCAGCCAGGGCGGCTGAGGGGACGCCACTGAGAGCCCGGTCATCCCGGGACTGGGGCCGGGACCGCAGAAGCCTTGGCGGAACAGCCGGGACCGCGCCCTGAGGCGCCCTCACCGCCGTCGACCCCAGCGGGCGGCCTCTGAAGCGTGCGTCTCCGTCACCAGCCGCGCCCTGGACATTTGAGTCACACGTGGAGGACTCCACTCCTTACAGGACACCGAGCTCTGCCGCCATAAAAAAGACTAAAAAATCAAGTTAAAAGACACGGGGTGGTTAGAAAAGAAGCCTCCGAACCCTCGTGTTGAAGAAGAGCCGTGAACAGCCGCGGGGGGCGGGGGGGGGGTCGCAGGACTCACGCACCTGCGCTCACTGCTGCTCCAGCGCCCTCGGGCCTCCTTCCAGCCCTAAGCGATGGCTGGGTGTCCTCACGGCCACGGAAAAGCCCCACCCGGGGGTCCCGGGGAGCAAGGACTGCAGAGCCCGCCCAGTCACCAGCCCCGAGTGGCAGGCTTGGGTCCAGGTGGCCCAGGCAGGCAGGGCTCCCACGCAGCTGGCTCAGGCACTTATGCCCTTGAGCCGCTCGAAATCCCAGCGCCAGGCTCGGCAGCGGGCAGTAACCTGCAGTGACTGCAGAGACACCCCCCACCCCCCGCCCCGAGCCCGCCTTCAATCACAGCCGGCCGTGACTGTCACCTCCAACCACGGGCGACACGGCGGCTTTGCTGGCCCCTTCCATTATTGATGCCGACACCGGAGGCCTCCACTCTCAGGTTACACAACACGATTCACTGGAATTTTAAATGAGTCCTTCAACTTTAAAAGGCGCACGGCTCTACTGCGCTGGCTCTGGCTGCGGCACGCAGCACCGGACACTCGTGACTGGCACGAGCGGCTGACGGCAGGGGCGCAGTGCCCGGGCAAAGCAAAGCTCCTGCGCATCTCTTCGGTTTGATTACTGACCCACGAAGAAGATGCCCGGACACCCAGTCTCAGCGTGGATTCCACAGCGCCGGGACGCCATTACCTGCACAAGCACCACCTGCCAGAGCTGCCGCGGCTACACAACAAGCAGCACGGTCCCAAAGCAGACACCCTCTCTGCCATGTGCCGCGCCGCGGCCTGTCCTCCCAACGCAGACCCTGGTTTTAAGAAACAGGCCTGGGCCTCCCCGGTGGCGCAGGGGTTGAGCGCTAGGCTGCGAAGCTGCCCACAGCCTCTGCAGCGCTGGTTTGATCTCCGGCCGCAGGGTGAGGGTCCCACATGGCGCGCAGACCTCTCCTGCCGCCCACTGCTCCCCTCAGCAGTGTACTTCGGTCCTTCTGCCTGCTCTGCTCCCCGCTCTGGCTCTGGTGAATTCTCTCACCCTCCCGCGCTTCTGACTGTACCCAGTGCTTGCATAAATAAATCTTAAAAAAGAAAAAAAAAGAAACAGGCCTGGGGGCCTTCCTGGTGGCGCAAGGGGTTAAGCACCGCACTATGAAGCAATTCGCAGCCTCTGCTGCACCGGTTCGATCCAGCCAGGGAGCAACCCTGGGAGCAACCCACATGGCCAGGGAGCTACCCACATGGTGCAGCAGACCTCTCCTGCCTCGCCCACTGCTCCCCTCAGCAGTGTTTTCGGTCCATCTGCCTGTTCTGCTCCCCACTCTGTCTCTGGTAAATCCTCTCACCCCCCGTATCTCTGGCCTGTACCCCAGCTCTTGTATGCATAAATAAATAAATCTTTAAAAAAAAAAAAAAAGGAAGGAAAAAAAAAAAGAAACAGGCCTGGATGACGGGTCCAGTGCCTCGAACAGCACCGGGTCCCGAGCGGCGCAGGCTGAGCCAGTGAGCTGCCTCACGGCTGCCGCCCGCACAGCCCCGGACCTGCCGGCCCAGGGGGAGCGGGGGCCACCCGGAGATGGCAGAGACGCTGTCAGGCTCTGTCCTCCTGCTCCCGAACAGCCCAGAACCGCACAGCTTCTCTGCGGTGTGCTGGCCCAGCCCCACGCCACTGGGCCCGTTCCCTGGCCTCGCCGCCCTACGCCCCCGAGTCACTTTCCACATCACACCTGGTCATTCGCCCTGAGGTCACGACCACTGCCGGCCAGTGAACAGTCTGGCTGGTGCTTGGTGCTGCCCTCGCACCCGTCCTGAGCCCTGCCAGCACCAGCCCACGACATGGGGCAGGGAGTCTGCCACCTTTCCGACGCCGCGGCTTGGGAGACGCACGAGCCCGTTGGGATCTTGAGGCTAATCCACTGCATTAAAACTCCAACTCCCAGCACCAGCCGCAAACAGGCGCGGCTCCGACCACTCCTCCCCGCCTCGAGGGTGCACAGCCGCTGGGGAGTACCTTCACGAACGAGACCTGGGGGTGTTCTCTGACGAGCTCTGCCATCACGTCGTTCATCTGCGCGCACTGCGGGGCCCATGGCGCCCAGAAATGGACCACGAGGAGGGATCTGTGGATGAGCAAAACGCAGTTTTTAACGGTTACCTTTAAAAGAAAGAAACACAGGGCCTCCCCTGGTGGCGCAGGCCGTTGAGCGCAGTGCCGTGGAGCTGTCCACAGCCTCTGCAGTGCGGGTTTGATCCCGGCCAGCCGGCGAGGATCCCACATGGCGCGGCAGACCTCTCCTGTCTCCCTGCTGCTCCCCTCAGCAGTGGGTTTCAGTGGATCCGCCTGTTCTGTTCCCTGCTCTGTCTCTGGGGAATCCTCTCACCCTCTCACACATCTGGCCTATACCCCGGTTCTTGCATAATAAATAAATAAATAAATAAATAAATAAATAAATGAAACACAGACGACGTTCTATTACCAAAAAAAAAAAAAAACAAACCCTTAAAAAGCTGCCTGAATTGTGGTCACCCTGCTGGGAATCCACTGGCGAAGCGCCCGGGGACGCAAGCGTGGCTGGACTCTCAGTCCAGGGTAATGCACACGGGGTGGCTGTGAAGGCCCGCCCATGGACCAACAGCACTTTCACGCTTAGGAAAGGGGAGCCCGGATCTCTGCAGGGGAGCAGGACACGCGTGAGAAGCACCTGCAGACATGCTGCTGGCACCCCCCACGCAGACTGCACCCTCCCGCCACCCCCTGCTGACCAGCCTCCAGAACAGGCTCCAGAGGGCGCTGCCCTGCCAGCCTGTCTTCTCAGGCGTCTGCGCAGGGTACCACGCCCCAGGGATGCGCCCTGAGACAGCAGCAGGTAACCCGACCCGGGGAGGGGGGGGGGGGGGGCTTCAGAGACACACTCTGTTACCAAAAGAATTCTAAAAATTGGTAACATGAGCAGACAGAAAAGGGGAAGAATAAACTACTGAGTAAGTTCTTAGGACTCCCAGGGTCTACTTACCACCTATTTTCATGTAAATTATCTTGGCAAAGAGCCCTCTAGGTCTATCTTCACAGCCTACTAAAAACCCTACAGCTTTATAAAATTCTAGGTTCAAAATACATTCCCCAATCACAAAAATCTGGAAAAGTCAGGAAGAAAACATGTTAAAAGCTTGCTGCACAGAGGAGCCACAGGGGCGGGGGCGGGCAGGAAAAGGGAGAACTAACTGGGCAGCAAAAAGTCCCACGGGGGCAGGCGCTGAGGCTGGGTCTGCTGGGGTCCAGGCCAGGCGGCAACTGCAGCCCCTCTAAACCTGGGTGTGAGCCTCCGCAGAGCAGCCAGGGCCTAAGGGATGGGGAGAAGGAAAACAAGACCCCAAAAGAATGGACACTCAGAAATAATACCCCAACAATCCAATGTCCACAAACTGGGGAGAGCGCGGCACACAGCCCCGTCACCGGGCGGCTCAGTCCCCGAGGGAGCGCGGGCAGGGCCCAGGGGCTGCCCCGCGCAGACTGTGCGGTCACAGGACACTCACACAAGGCAGGTCGCTGTGTGCCGTCCTGTCCACGATGACGGAGCTGCTGAGCCATGGCGAGGAGCCAACTACAGCTGGGCCTAGCGACTCGGAGGAATCTGAAGACACCCCTGGCAGAGGCCAGATGCGGCTGGCAGGAGCCGTGCGAGCCCCTTGGGGGAAAGACTCAGTGACCACGGAGCAGAGCGGCCCGGGCGGCAGCTGCCTGGGTGTGCACCCACCGGCATCAGACCCGGCTCGCCGCCCCTAACGTGAAAACGCGTGCACTCATCAGGGCGTGCGGGCACCGTCTCCGACTTCTAAACAGCTGGGATACCACTTTTTGCAAAACTGGAAGAACTTTTAAAATCATAACGCCCCTTGATAACAAGGCTAGAGTGGGATGAGCACCTCACATCCCAGGGGTAAGAATGAAATCAAACCTTCCAGAAATCTAACTTTCTGCCCTAAGGAAGTAATTCCAGACACAAAGACGTAGCGCGCGTCCTTCCGTCGTTTTACAGAGCAAATAACCAGAAAAACCCCTCGTTCAACAAGGTAATCTTTATGGCCATGAGACAAAAAATTGTAAAGCCGTTAAAGACCCCATTTTCAAATAGAAAATGACAAGGGGAAAGGCTCATGATGGGACCATATGCTGTTAAAAACTAAAGGAAGTTCCGAACTGACAGCGCACACCCACACATGCGAGAGAGGAACAAAGCACACCCCAACGCCATCACCGCCGACGAGACTGACGAGGGATCTAACCTCCCTTAACTGCCACCGGGTGACCCTGGGAAGACGAAACAAAGACACGAGAGCGCGGTGAAGACGCGGCAGCGCCGCGGGACGCCGGGGCGGGCGCCCACCTGCCCGGAGCCGCCTCTCTCCAGCCGGGCCGGCGGCCACAGGCTCCGCGCTGCTGCCGCCGGGGCCGGGCCCTTCACCAGAACCAAGGGCGCGCGGGGAGCGGCCGCCCCGGTCACCACGGCCCCGGCGCTGCTCCCGGAGGCCCTGCGGACCGCGGCCACCGGCGCCAGCCAGCACCGCGCGCTGCCCGGCACGAGGCGGACCCGGCCGCCCGCCGCGGGCGCCGCCAGCCGCGCACGGAGCGGCGAAGGGCTGGCCCGTCCGACCGGACGCCCCGGCGAAGCTGCCCCGCGCGTGCCGCTCCGCGCTGAGCCGCGCGTGTCCGAGAGCGGGTCCAGGCGACCCCGCTCACGAGGGCGACTGACGCTCCCAGGCGCTTCCCTGGGGCCAGAGGCCGCGGGGTCCGGCGCCGCCGCCCAGGAGCCGGCGTGGGGACCGCGCGGAGAGGACCCCCGCCCCCCGCCCCCCGCCGCGCGGCGCCCCGGGACGGCCCGAGCGGCCTGAAGGCAGAGCCGCCGTCCGGGCGGGCCCTCGGGGCCGGGGGGCCGGTCCTGCCCCGCCGCCTCCGGGCCCCCGCCCTGTTCTCCCCGCGCCGTTTCCAGGCAAACCCGGAGGCCCCCGAGCTGGGGGGACCCCCTTAAGCCCGTCCCCGCACAAGGCGCGGCCCGGCAGAAGGGGGCCCTCGCGCCCGCTCTCCCTCCGAGCCGGCCACCGAACCCCGCGGCCCGGCCGCGCCGAAGCCCCGGGGCCGCCTCTCCGCGCAGGCCGGGCCCGGCCCGGGGAGACCAGCCCGGCCCACGCGGGCCCCCAGGCCCCCCGCGCCTGGCGCCCCCCGAAGCCTTCCCCAGCCCCGGGCCCCAAGACCCCGGACCCCCGACGCCACGGCCCCCGCAGCCCCCCGGGCGCGGGCGCGGGCCCCGAGGGCGCACCCCGCCGGGCCGGGCCGGGCCGGGCCGGGGCCGGGCGGGAGGAGGGGGCGCGCCCCGCCCCCCAGGCCGCCCCCGAGGCCGCCGCCGCCGCCGCCGCCCGCTTACTTGGCCCGGAGGCGCAGCAGCTCCTCGAACTGCCGGGCCGAGCCCACGTCCGCCACGGCCGCCGCCTCGGCCGCCCCCGCCGCCATGCTGCCGCCGCCAGGCCAGAGCAATCGAGCGCGGCGCGGGGCGGGCGGGCGGGAGGGCGGCTGCGCGGGCAGGCCCCGCCCCTGACTCCGCCCCGGGGCGGGGCTTCGGGCCCGGCGGCCCTCGCGGCGCGGCCCCGCCCCCGGCCCTTGACTGACGGGCGCGCCTGGCGCGTGACGGGCGGGGCCCCCGGCGCTCGGGGCTCCGGACCGCGAGGCGCCCCGCCTGGCCCTTCCCGGCAGGCCGGGGGGCGGGGTGCGCGCGTGACGTCAGGGCTGTGGTTGACGGGCCGTTTCCCCTGGAATGACCGTGCGCGGGGCGGCGGGGGGAGCAGGCGCCCCGCGACACGCCCCCCCACGCCCCGCGCCCCGCGCCCCCACGCCCCGCGCCCCCTCGGCAACCCCGAGAGCTGAGTGTCCGGGGGCGTCCTCGCCCCGCCCCCAAGCCGCCGGCGCTGGGGTGTCCGCGCCGCACCCGCGGGCCCTCCAGGGGCTCCGGGCGCGCCCCCAGCCCGGCCTGGCGAGGGGCGCGTGGGGCTCCCGGAAGGCCCCCAAATGCGGCAATTCAGTGATTATTGATCGCACGTGTGCGCGACAGCCCCGCCGCCACCCTCGCTCCAGCCCGGCCAGCTCCGCCCTCGGGCCGCCGCGGGCCGAGGCTGCCGCTTTCTGCGGGGCAGCGGCCGGGGTGGACCCGGCGCCCACGCCTCGCCCTGCGGGTACCTGCGGGAACCCCGCAACTACCCCCGATTAAAGCAGTAGGAGCCCGAGAAGCGCGCCCGGGAGAGCGCGCAGGGGCCGGCCGGGCTGGGCTCCGCGGGGGCCGGGCGTGGAGGGCGCGTCCTGGCCTCGGGGAGGTGCCCAGGCCCAGGACATTCCCAGCAGCTCCACGGGCCGCTGCAATTATTTTCAAATAAAAAGCTTGTTTTTTTTAGGAAAGCAAATGAAACCGAGCAATTACTACGAGAAAAACTCAGCAGAAGAACAGCATCTTGAAAGCTTGAGGGGCCGGGGGGCCTCTCAGCGCGTGGGCTCCCCACCCGCGTGCGCACAGTCGCAAGGCACAGCCGAATCTCAGGGAGCCGCAACAGGGATTATCGACAAATAGGAGTTTGGGACAAGGAAGGTGTCCCCAAGGCCACACATGGCCGGCTGTCCCACCCCAGAGCGTCCACAGGGTCCACTAGTCCAGACCAAAAGCTTGCGCAGGCGAGATGGCGCCGTCTCCCCGCCGAGAGCCTGGAGCTGCTGGCGCCCTGGTAAGCGGTGGACCAGGGCCCGCTCACTGCAGCCGCTGGGGTGGGCGCAGGAGCCGCCGAGGCCGCATGGCAGCAGCAGCCCTCCTGGAGCCGAGGTCGGTCTCTCACGGCTCCCTCCAAGCTGAGTCAAGCCTCCCCGGGCAGCCTCTCAGACTGACCGATGCTCCCCAACCCCAGTCAAGCCGTCCCCTCAAGCCGGCTCCAGGACTCTCCAAGGCAGCAGCTCTCCCGGCCAGCATCTCGCCAGCCTGCTCCTCTCCAACCACAGTAAGCCCTTCCTAAGCCCCTGCTACACCCCCTTCCTAGCCGGTCTGACCTCTTTGATCCATTTTCCAAACCAGCAGTTCCCAAGACTTGGTTGGTGCTGATGCCACCTTGAACCCAACTGGTGCCAGCAGGAGCTCAGACCTGCTCACTTTCAAAACCAAAACCCGGGGCTTCCCCAGTGGCGCAGCGGGGTGAGCGCCTCGCTGGGAAGCTGTCCACAGCCTGGATCCCGGCAGGTTCAATCCCAGCCGGCCAGGGAGAACCCCACATGGCGCGCAGACCTCTCCTGTCTCCCCGCTGCTCCCCTCAGCAGTGTGTTTCGTCAGTCTGCCTGTTCTGCTCCCTGCTCTGTCTCTGGTGAATCGGCTCACCCTCCCGTGCTTCTGGCCTGTACCCCAGTTCTTGTAGAAATAAATAAATCTTAAAAAAACCACCCAGGTAGAGCCTCCAAGCTGCCCCGCCTGGTGCTGGAGCCGGGCCACCAGTCAGGTCCCCACCCCCCACCCCGTGTCTGCAAAACTGCTGTGGGCTTTTCTTTTTCCTAAAACCTGAACACAACCATCCGTGCCGCGGGGGGTGCTGTGCTGGTAGACGGGACTGTGCGGGTGACACGTGCCGTGGGGACAGCAGGACGTGGCCTTGGGAAAGGCCCACAAGGGGTGCGCCCCGTGTTGGGAGCGCTCGGCTCCCTGAGAGTGAAACCAGAGGCGCCGTGAAGGGAGGGCCTCACCTTCCACGTGACACACTCCTCTGTGTCGTTTGCATTTTTTCAAAGAATATGGCCCGACTCTAGTTTGAGAGCAACGAGGTCACCGCACACGAGCCGAGCTAGCCGCTGTGTTGGGAGAGGGTCACCACCCCCTGACGTGGCCGCTTTAAAAGTCCCGGTTTTCCCTTCAGAATTTGCTCCAGGCAGCACAAGCGGGGCGCAGAAGTCACCCCCACTTAGGACACACTCTCCTCCCGCAGAGATTGCGGGGTGCTCGCTCCCGCAGCCGAGAGCCGCTGGCAAGGACCAAGTGCAGCCACCTCCAGCAGACCGGATGCCCACCCACTCCTGCGCACAGCCCAGTAGTGGAAACAACCCTGGGCTGCCACGAGAGGCCATTTGACCGCAGGGAACAGTCCCCACCATCAGGGGGGCCCTGAGGCTACAGGCGGGGAGAGGAGGTGGGGGAGGGAGCCGGTCCAGTCTAAAGATTCCTCAGGCCAGCCTCCAGGCGACACCTGCGGCCCTGGTGCCCGGCCTTCTGTCCCCTCCCCACCCTCCACCTGGGCCGAGGGGGCAAGAGACCGCTGAGATTTCAGTGCTGCTGCGCAGACTCCTTTCTCTGAACCCCGTATTTGTAAGCATCACGTAGCCACGCCCAACACCCTCAGGAACCCAGGCGCACTTGGCCTTCAGTGGCCTCCAGGCAGAGGCCTCTCTGGGTTCCGGGGGACCAGGAGGGGGGATGTGGGCCCCGGGGAGCCCGGCTAGGGCTGTGGGGCTTCCTGGGCAGCGAGGGGCGCAGCCTCACCGTGCGGGCTGGGCAGGCCGGGGCGACAGCCAAGCTTTGCTGCTCGTAGGCGGGGGAGGACAGGTCTGGGCCGCTGCTGTCCACGAGGCCCCCCATGCCCTAGGCCAGGCGGGAGGTGCTGGGAGGGGAAGAAGGAGCCGTGTGTCCACGGCCGAGCGTGGCGCCAGGAGGTGCTGTTTTATCTCAGGGGAATGGCCCACATGTCCTTTCCTCCAGAGACTCCAGAATCGCGGTCGCTCCGCCCCTGAAGCCCAGTTGCGAACAACCCCAGCCGGAGGGAATCAGCTTCCTCAGGACTCTCACCCGTGGGATGCGGGGCGCCCCTGAGGAGCGGGCGGGGGACAGCGGGCGCACCCGAGGGAGACAGACTTCACTTTCTGCTCCCGAGCTGCGGGGACACCTGGAGCTGCTATAAAAAGCAAAAACGCGCACCCCAAGGTGCTGAGGCCGTGCTCACACTGGGCCCCAGGAGCCCCGCCCAGCGGGAAGCACCGCCCCCAAACTGCTGTCTCCGCTCGGGGGGACAGGGTGACCGAAGCTCAGAGCGGGGCTCCCGCCTGGGATCTCTAAGCCCCCTCCCCATACCCCGTCAGCCACCCGCCCAGCACCGCCCTCCCGAGGGGCCGCAGGCCTGGGCTGGGAGAGGGGGAGAGGGGGACAGCGCCTCCTGCCGCTCCAGGCACCCCCGCCCCGACGGCTGCCCCCAGGGAGCCGGGGTGGAGATGAAGCAGACACTGGGGGGCGCCGGGCCAGCGCTCCCAGCCGTGTCCCTGCCGGGCTGAGGGGCAGGGAAGTGGGGGCGGCCGAGGGGCCCACAGGCTCAGCAGCCGGGGCTGGGGCTGGGCACTGGCTGACCGGGTCTCCCGCGTCCTCCCGCCAGGGCTGCTTTTCTTGGCGGAGCCTCCACGCGCCGCCGTGAAGGTTGTTTATGCCGTCACAGCTGGACTTTTATTGGTTGTATTTTTGCTGCACTTGCTTGAAAAATAATTATTTTCGAAGGGAAGAAGAATTCCGTACCCAGTGAACTAAACAAGGCCCGTGTTTATCGGGGCCTCTGACAGCTCCTCCGACGTGGGGAGAGATTTCCCCGCCGTGAATGGACAATGTATGTGCAAGTTTATTTGTAAAACAGATTTCGAGCCGCGCTGCCTCTCGGCTTTGCCAGCGGAAACACACGGCGTCCCGTGCCAGCCTGCGTGCCAGCCTGCGTGCCAGCCTGCGTGCCAGCCTGTGTGCCAGCCTGCGTGCCAGCCGCGGTCCGCGCCATCCAGCCTCCCGAGCAGAGGAGACTGTGGGGCGATGGGCTGGACGTTTCGGGGTTGCTAGAAGGGGAATAAACAGCTGCCCCCAGAAGAAACCCATTTTTTTAAGTTTTTCTGTACAATTTATTTCTATGAGAACCGGGGTACAGGCCAGATGTGGGGGGCCGGGCGAGAGGACTCACCAGAGACAGAGCCGGGAGCACGCAGCTCGCGCGACCGAGCCCACCGCGCCCGGGCAGGCCGGACCCCGACCCCGACCCCGACCCGGACCCCGACAATGACTCCGACCCGGACCCCGACCCCGACCCCGCGCCGGGCCCGCAGCCCCCCTCCCCCCTACCGGCCCCCCGCCCCAGCCCGGGGCGCCCTTTGTCGCCCCGGGTCTCCGACGCGGGAGCCGGGTTTAGCCGCTGCCCGCGCCCCCCGGGGCTGCCGACCCCGGGCCCCCTGCGCCCTGACCTCCGCGGCTGTAAAGCGCGCCCATAAAGTGCGGGGTCCCCGGGCCTCCTCGGGTGGGTGTCCCGCCCGCCCCCGCCCCCCCCAACCCTGCACGGCCCCGCCCGGAGGGCCCAGGACTCGGCCCGGGCGCCCCAGAACAGCGGGTCCGCGGGCGTCTCCCCCAGGGGCGCGGGTGGACGCGCGGGGTCACCCCTCGGCCCTGGGGGCGCGTCTCCCGCCCCGGCGGTTCCCGGGCCAAGCCCGAGGGCCCCAGCCGTGCCGGGGTCACCCACAGAGGGCGCACCCCGCACCCCACCCGGTTCCTGCCCCTGCCCCGGCCGCACGCGCCCCCGCTGAGGGAGCCCCGCGGGCGCGCAGCAGGGCGGGTCCTGCCCTCCCCAGGGGCCGGGGTGGCCGGTGTCCCGCGGTGGACACGACAGCGCGCGCCCCGCAGGGACGGCCGTGGGGTTCTCAGCCCGGGGTCCGTGTTCTCCAGCCTCCCGGCACCCATGGCTGTGTGGACGCGCCTGGGTCCCGCGAGCAGGACAGCCGCGCCCCGGTGCCGCGAGCCCGGCCTGGCGGGGCCCTCGGGCCTCCAGGAGGAGGAGAAGGGCCTGAGCCGACAGCGACCTGGCCCTGCCAGCCCCGCCGCAGCCGCCGCGCTGACCCGCCCTTCCCTGGACGAAGGCCAGAGAGCAGGGGCGGGAGCCAAGCCCGGACTCTGACCCACAGGACGCGGCGCCCGGGTCTCTGCCCAGGTGCGGGCTGGCGTCTGCTCCTCGCTCATGCCCATGCAGCACCCCATCTTAACCAGAAGCACCATCTCCCTTAAAGAGCCGCAGGCCTTCCTCCCGGGGCGCCCGGTCAGGTCCCAGCACCCCCGCGCTATCAGCTGCCCGGCCAGGAGCTGCCCACGGGGCGAGCAGCCCCCTCCCGCCTCCCGCTGCCCCCGCAGCCGTGTCTCAGTGGATCCGCCTGCTCTGCTCCCCCTCTGTCTCTGGGGCGTCCACTCACCCCCCCTCCCCGCCCCGCCCCTCTGACCTGCACCCCAACTCTTGTGCATAAATCAATAAAATAAACCTTTAAAAATACAACCCTGGAGGCCAGCGTGTCCTCAGCCTTCCCACTGGACGCGCACTGTGTCCCACTGAGCTGGGTACGGGGCAAAGTCCCTCCTGGAGGTGACGGGGTGTGGGTCCCTGGCGCAGGGAGCCCGGGTGCCGTGGGCCTGAGGGAGCCGCCCGGAGTCCCGACCATCTGCCCGGCCCCGAGCCAGCAGCAGGGGTGGCCCACGCGGCGGGGCTTCCAGCCTCTGGCCGCCTGTCCTGGGCCGGAGCCGCGCGGCCCCCTCTTCTGCGCGGCTGGGCTGGAGTTCAGCTCCCTTCACGCCAAACTCCCGGCCTCCCACTCTGGCGGGAAATCTTTGCTGGTTTCTGCACATCTGCCCGCCCGCAGGACCCCTGGCTGCCCAGTTCTTCCCCTGGAACCACGTCGGCACATCGTTCCTGACCCAGCAGGGGGTCCGCTGGCCCTGTCTCCACGGGCCCTTCAGGACGAAGCCCCCCCACGCTGGGGCAGAGACCGCGGGTTACGGCGCGCCGGCCCCCGAGCCGCCCGAGTAAACCAAACTCCTAAAGCGTCCCCAGGCCTGCTCCGGTCACGGTGTTCTGGAGGCATCTTTAACGGTGTTTAGAGATCCCTCGGGGGCCGGGGGTGCGCCTGGGGTGCCTTTTATGCACCGGGAGATGTAGAAAGCGAGTTTGCGTGCCTTTGCTTTTGTTTTATAATTTCAAATAGTCAGAAAATATTGCACTCACTGGCAATCAATTTACTTTGATTGATAAAAGGGATAAATAAAAAAACCCTTAGAAATAAAAAGAGGGGGACGAGCCATACATCTTTCTCGGGGCCTTCTTTCGGCCGCGCGTGAGGAGCGTGGGCTGTTTTACTTCTCCCCAATAAGTCTTCCCCCTTATTTTCTATACGTCGCGAGTCGTTTATAATCCTGACGACCGCCAGCCCCGCGCCGCGCATCCGTCATCTCTCCACGGGCGGGGGCTTCTCCGACGCCGCGCCTCAGCCGAGAGCCAGGCGGGCCCAGTGATTTATGTGGAAAGGCGGGGGGATGGATGGGCAAACACAGGGGCGACGCTGAGGACGCTGCGGCCGAGGCAGCCTTAGGCTGAAAGGCAAACACCGCGCCGCGGTCCAGGCGTCGTCGAGGCAGGGCCCTGCCCAGCACCTCCGGCCAAGGCCGCCCACAGGACCCTGGCGAGAGGCGCTCGCCCTCCAGGCAGGCCTCCCAGCGCGGAGACTCCGAGGGCGCGTCTGGGGCTTATTCACGTCTTTATCTGCAGCTCCGAGAAGAAAATGCAAACGCCAGACCGAAGCCCTGGCCCGGCGCCTGCAGCTGGCGATGCGGGAACGGGGCGCCACGGGCCCGAGCCCCCGGGGACCTCGGGGACCGTCTCGGCCCCGCCGAGGGACACACGTGCCCCAGCAGGACACGCTTCAGGGAACGGCTTATACCGCAAAAGTATCCGGGCAGAGATTTTATCCGGGAAGTCGGGAGCAGGGGCGCGCACGCGACTCCGGGGCCTCAGTGAAGGACGGCTGGGTCCCCACAAGGCTTTGTGTTTGGGGACCCCGAACGCCTGGTGAGTCCTGCCGCCAAAGAAAATACAGCCTGAGCTGGAATGACCTTGGGACAACCGTGGCGCTCGCAGGCCGGCTGCGGCTGCCCTTGCAGGGAGGCGCCCCTTCGATCCCACCCTCGGACAGAGCGGCCTGTCCCGCGTGAGCGGCCGCGTGCCCGCACGGAGCTGCAGGCCAGAGGCAGGGCCGGGCTCGGGGCCCTGGCAGTTTAGCCGGGTGGGGGTGGAGCGTCTCGGGGGCGGGAGGGACTACCTGGACTCCCAGATGCCAGAGGCCCGTCCTCCCTGTGGAGGGGACAGGCCCCCGGCGGCCATGCGGCTACTATTGTTCACGGTCCCGAAAGAAACTGCAAATTTCAAAGAAAATAATAGCTTCGGGCCAGAGTGCAGGGATGGGCCGGGAGACGTGCGGCGGAGGCGGCTGTTCAGCGCCCGCCTGGGGCTCTGTCTGTGTTGTTTCTCTCACACCCAACAAGACAGGCCGTAGCAGCGATTTTTTTAAGAGGTCCTGGGGACTGAGGGCAGGACGGTTAGGCCAGGGGAAGGACACCCGGAGGGCTTTGCCACCATGGGCTCAACCCTGCCCCCGCCCCACGTGCTAACATGGGCAACCCAGAGCCAGGCCCGAGCCCCACTCCCTGGGAGCGGGGACACAGCAGGGGGCTCCACGCCTACTGCACAGCCGGGGGAGAGCCTCAGAATGGACACTCAGCCCCCACACAGCACGCGTTTAGGGCTGCAGCGATAAGCAAAGGAAACCTTTCCAGAAAGCTCTAAATGGCCCAGTGCTCAGTGGGGCAAGGCCAGAGCTGTGGCACCTGCTACCAGGATATCCTGCCCACCTGGCTCAGCACCTTGTGGCCTGTGGGTGTGGGTGCTCTACTAACACCCGCTTTTCATACAGCCCCCAGGGACGGGTGGAAGGTGTAGCGGTGTGCGGCTCAGCGGCATTCAGTGCGTCACCGTGGGGTGGCTGTCCTCACCGTCCCCCTCCGGAACGCGCTCCATCTTGGGAACGGAAGCTCTTGCCTGCGCTCACTCCCCACGGCCCGCCCTCCGCCCCTGGCCACCGCCCCCACCTCTCCCTCCATGAACCAGGCTGTTCTAGGAGCCTCGAAGACACGCCATCCGTAGGGTTGCGCTTTTGTGACTGGCTCACCTCACTGAGCGCTCCGTCCTCCAGGCTCATCCATGGCTCGGCAGGTGTGGGGCATCCTTCCTTTTTCAAGGCTGAGTAATATTCCACGGTGTGTCTACCTGTTTTTAATTATTTTGTGTACCCAGAAGTGGAATTGAGGGATCCCATAATTTTAATTTTTGAGTAAATGTCATACTGTTTTGGGAAACGGAGACATTGTTTTACATTCTCACCAGCAGGGCGCCGGGGTTCCAATTTCTCCATATCCTGGCCGACACTTGTCGTTTGTGTTTTACTAATGGCTCTCCAAAGGGGTCCGGAGCGGCACTTTCTGTGGTTTAGAGTTGCATTCCCCTCTTAGTGATGCGCAGGACCTTTTCATGTGCTGGTCAGTCACGTGTGTATCATCTTGGAGAAGCAAGATGTCAGTCGGTCCTTTGTCCATTACATCGGGTTCCTATGGTTGAGATGGAGGTTGTCTTCCTGTATTCCGGATAGTAATCTCTTATTAGATTTATGACTTGCAAATATTTACTCCGTTTCGTGGGCTGCCTTCCCCCTGTGGTGTCCGTCGCTGCACTCAAGCTGAAGCTCATGTTCCTGGCGTCCTGCCCAATGATCCGCTGTTGTGAAGCCTTCTGCTGTGTTTCTTTCCAACAGGTAAGGTGTTTACGTTAGCATTGAAATAATGAGCACTTTAAACCATCATTTCTGGGACGTTTTATGTTATTTTAAAAGATTTTTAATATTGAAGATATTTAAAGTTTAAATACAGTAGGCAAGACTTGAGAGATTTAGAGTTTATCTTGTGGTTGGCACCAAGTGACTGACATCTGGAACGGATCCCTAAGCTGAACTGCATCCTGAAACATCCCATGGCTCTGCTACATGTTCACACCAGCCCCGACGAGGCTCCTTTCAAGTCAGACAAGGGCAGGACACTTCACGCCCTAGGGCAGCGTGTATACAAGGCCGGGAACACCCGGGAGGCGTCCACGGATGTGCTTTGGGTCCCACAGACTGATCAGTGGGCCTTGTTATTAAGATTGGAACCCTGGGTATGATTAACCTGGCTAGAGGGCTCACCCTCCCTAAAGTTCTAAATAATAATCCTATTTCCAGTTTGTCCCACCCTTTTCTCTGTGTTCTGTCACTAAAAAGGCCAGGATCTGCTCTCTGGGAGCATCCTGCACGCTCAGCCTGCTCAGTCCCGTCGCTGATGCGCCGCATACCTGCTGCTCTGCGCAGTCACTGATGAAAGGGACGCTTGTTAAAAGGAAGGCAGGCTCCAGTGAGGGACAAGCGTGATAGGTTGGGGCCACCGCAATGGGGCACTGAAGTAGGAAGAGACTGGCTCAGCTCTGAGTAGAAGGGAAAACAGGGGTGATAGGCAAGGAGCAGGGGGCAGGGGTTAACAGGGAGCTCAGTGGATGGACATTGGTAAGGGAGACTCTGGCTGACAGGCCCAGCAGGATTCTGACAGGAGGCAGGCAGGGTGGTCAGAATGGGGTGGATCAGGAGCCCTGTCAGCTGTGGAGGGGACAGAAACCCAGGCTGCGGGACTCCAGCTGAGCCCACTTGCCAGAATTCTTGCTAAAAGCGGACAGTGGCGAGCTGAATGTGGAAGCATGGGGGAGTTCGGCAAGGCCTGAGTGGGTCTGGCCGATGTACCTGACCAGCTTAGGCGCAGACATCCCCACCGGATGGCACCTGTTGCCCGGCCGGCTGAGCAGCCCTAAGCACCGAGGACAGGACGCTGAGCCTGAGACAGGGCGGGCCACTGACGCCCAGCTGCGCAGCAGCAAGTGTTTTCTTTTTTAAGAAAAAAAAAAAATTTACTTATTTATACAAGCACTGGGTACAGTCAGAAGTGCGGGAGGGTGAGAGAATTCACCAGAGCCAGAGCGGGGAGCAGAGCAGGCAGACTGATGACATACACTGCTGAGGGGAGCAGCAGGTGGCAGGAGAGGTCTGCACGCCATGTGGGACCCTCGCCAGCGCCCGGGGATCGAACTGGCGCTGCAGAGGCTGCGGGCAGCTGGGCAGCCCAGCACTCAACCGCTGCACCACCAGGGAGGCCCATCAACAAGTGTTTTTGAGGAGCAGCAGCGGCTCAGGCCCACGATACCTTGTTCTTCATTCTGGAGCGCCAGAAGTTCTAAGAATCACAAGCGCCCCTCTAATTTTGGAGCAATCTCATCTGGACAAATGGGAGACTGACGGAGCCACTGCACACCCCACTTGGAGGCGATGCTTGCGAGCCTTCATTCTTGCTGCTGAAACGCTGTGCCTGATGGTGGGGTGCACCCTGGGCCTGCTGGCGCTGTTCCCTACAGAACACACCACCCTTTCCGCCAACGCCCAAGCCATCCCGAATTCCTGAAACCCGTCAGCCGTGAGTACCTCACCCTTCCTTGGGGATCAAGGTGACCCGCATCACGGTGTCAGCGCTGGGCGCTCAGCATCACGACAGGTGCATTTTGCAAAATGGCCACAAGAGCAGCAATTCCGCTCCGGCCCGGCAGGCTGCGGGGAGAGCTCTGCGGCCGCTGGAGTGTCCAGGTCACCGCGGCCCGCGCGGCCCACGCCAGCTCCGGTTTGATCGCCCCGCACCGGAGCAGGGCCCGAGGCGGCCGCGGCACCGTCGTCCTGGGCGCACCAGCAGGGGCGGCCCGGCCCGCCGTCCACCCGCCCGCGCCGTCCACCCGCCCGCGCCGTCCACCCGCCCGCGCCGTCCACCCGCCCGCGCCGGGCGCCCGACTCGCAACTGCCCGTCGCTGGCCGCAGCAGGACGGGGCCGGGCCGAGCCCACGGGGCGGGGGGGCGGGCAGCGCGGCGCGGCGGCCGAGGGCAGGTCCTCGCGGGAACCCGGCAGAGGGGGCGGGGGCGGGCGCGGCCGGGCGCGGCCAGAGCGGGCGCCCCGCCGCGGCCCCCAAATCCAGTCCGCCCCGATCCTCCCGCCCCGGTCCTCCCGCCGCGGTGCTCCCGGCCAGCCCGGCTGCGCCGCCCCAGGGCCCGCCCGCCCCGCCCCGAGAGGCCCGGTCGCCGCGGCGCCCCCGGCCCACACCCGCGCCTCCTCCCGGCCGGGCCGCGGTACCCCGCGCGGGTCCAGCGGCCCCGGCCGGTCTCAGGCCGGCGGGAAGCGAGGCCGTTGGCCGGACTACAACTCCCAGAGACCCCCGGCCCCGCGCGAGCGGATTGGCCGGCCGCGCCGTCCGTCACTAACAGCCACCGGAAGCGCCGCGGCGGCGGCTCGGCCGCCAGCCGGAGAGGAGGCGGCGCCCCTTCAGCCGCCCCGGGTCGGCGTCCCCGAGCGGCGGCGCGCGGAGTGGGCTGTGCGCCCGCGGCCGGCCCGGTGCTCGGCGGCAGGACGGGCTGCCCCGGCGCGGGGAGCAGGGGGCGGGGATACCTCTCCGCACTGGACTCTGGTCTCCGCTGCTCCTGCCTGCGGCCCGCGCGCCGCAGCTCGCGCGCCCCGCCCCCGCCGCTCATTGGCTCCCGCGGGGCGCGGGGCGGGGCGCGGGGCGCGGGCGGGGCGCGGGCGGGGCGGGGCGCGGGGCGGGGCGCGGGGCGGGGCGGGGCGCGGGGCGGGGCGGGGCGCGGGGCGCGGCGGCGCCTCGGGCGGGGATGAGGGCCCGCGGACTTGGACCTTCGGCCGCATGGACGCCCTGGCGCTGGGCTGGAGGCGGCGGCGGAGGCCGGAGGAGCTGCAGGTTCCGGGGGACGCGGTGAGTCCCCCGGGGCCTTGGCGTCAGGCCTGCGGAGGCGCCCCCCTGAGCGGCCTCCGGGCCTCGCGCCTGCCCGTGTGGAGACCCGGCGGGAGCGCGCCCGGGGGCGGGGCTGGCGGGAGCGCGCCCGGGGGCGGGGCCTGGGGGCGGGGCTCCCCGCGCTCCCTCGGCTGCGCCTGCGCAGAGCTGAGCGGCTCCCCTGCGCCGCCCGCGACGGCGCGTCCAGCCCCGACCGCCCGCCGCGAGCGCGGGAATCCCCGCCGGCCCGGACCCCCGCGCCGCTGCCCGAGGCTCCCTGCGGGGCGGGGGGGCGGGGCGCGCTCCTCGGCCGGCGGGACCGCGGCGGGGCCCCGAGCCCTGCCCCCCGCCCGCCGCGCCGCGCGCCTCAGGCGCCGCTCGGGCCCGGGGCGCCTCCGGGGGCGGGGCGGGGGGCGGGGGCGGGGCGGGCTCGGGGCCCCGGCAGCTTCCGGCGCGTCCCGGCGCGGGCGTCCGTCCAGGCCGAGCGGGCCCGTCCCTGCTGCGGCTCCGCCCCGCCCCCCCCCGGGGCGCCCCCCCGCGAGCTCCCGGCCGGGCCGAGTCCTCGGAGGCGCGCGGCCCCCCGCGCGGGTGGAGCCGGGGCCGGCGGCCCGTCCCTCAGCGGAGCCCGCGCCGCGGCCCCCCCCCCGCCGCGCCGTCGCGGCCGCCGCTGGCTGCTCCTACGCTTGTAGGTTCCTCTTCCTGCAGTTCTGCCGGGTTTTGCTGCCTGTGCTTGGAAGCTCTGTTGTTGGGTGCGTGCGCGTGTGCGCGTCGTGTGCCCCCGGGAAGGGACCTTCTGAGAGCGAAGTCCCTTTTCATCCCGGGTGGGCCTCTGCTCTGGGCTCCATGGTCTGACACTACCCGGCAGCTCCAGCTTTCTTTTGCCTAATGGTAACATTGCATGTGGTTTGTTCTTCATCTCTCTGTGTTTTTCTTCGAAGGGAGCTTCTTGCAGGTGGCCTGTGATGGAGTCTGGGGTTTCCGGTGGGCTACTTCATCACACCAGGCTGACTTACTGATAGACTAAAATTCATCTTGTTTTGTATTTGTCCTATTCTTTACTCTCTCTCCTTTTTTTTTTTTTTTTTTTTTTTGGCTTCATGGGATATTTTTTATCTTCTTCGTGTCTTCGTAGGCTTTATGAGGCTTTTCCAGTTTTACTAATAGGAACAGGCAGTGTTCCAAGCCATACCTGGCACCACCGTCCCCGTTTCTGAGGCTGTCGGGTGGGTCCTCCCTGCCCGGGCTGCGCTTCGGGCCGACACCTCTGAGGGGCTGTGCTCCGGCCCCAGGCCACCCCGTACAGCTAGTAGCGCGATACAGCGAGTCCCGGGAATATTTCTGTTTCCCGGTGCTTATAGCAGCTGCAACGACGCTGCGCTGTAATCTGGCCCGTGCTCAGGGCGTGGCGTCGGAAGAAACGTGTCTTGATGAAGCGCGACGGGACTGCTGGTGAGCACGCCCTGTTGGGAATGGCCACGCGGCCGCACTGCCTGCAGGGCCCACGAACCTTCCTCTGGAGGCCGCCGCCGCCTGCAGAAGCGCAGCCCAGCCAGCTGCGCCCAGGGCGCCGGGCCCTGCCTCTCTGTTCTCTCTTTGCAGGGCCCTGCCCTGTGACCTCCCCACGCTCCGCTTGGTGTCCTTGACCCTGTGCCCCGCCGGGCGCTGCCTCCGCCCCTCCCTGCCGCAGCCTGGACACACGCCTGAGGGGGCCTCTTCGTGTCCTGTGCACAGGGGTCGTGGTCCCGTGTCACTTGGGGTCAGGGTCTCGAAATCTCTTGGGTCAGCCATTGAGTCTGGCTTGGCGGCTCGTGCGGGACGGTGGTCCCCACCGCCGCACCCCGGCCCGGAGAGCCATGCGGCTTATTGGCTCCAAGTCCAAGGACCCTGGAGGCGCGCGGGCCCTGCCACCCACGGGCGGGCGTCGCTGTTTGGTCTGCGTTGGTCGGTCCTTCCGGGGACCCGCCGCCGGCCACGTGCAGAGTGTTTCTGAATGTCCCCTGACTCGGGGAAGAACCTGCCCGGTCACCCCAAACAGGACATTCTTGGGGGGGCGGGGTAGGCTGTGCCTAAGAGCGGGCTTCTGAGCACCCGTGAGGACCCGGCCGCAGGTGCCCCCGAGGTGGCTTTGACCGGGGGTTCCTGAGTGCCCGGGCTGCGTCCTGCGGCGGCGGCGCTGTGAGCGGCAGCCTCCGGCTTCGAGGACATTCTCTGTGCGGTTCAACTTGTCGCTGAGTGTCTGACTGCGTCGTGCAGGCCGGTTCCGCCTGGCGCCCCCGCGGTCCTCTTGCCCGCTCCTGCGCACAGGTGCGCCTCGCCCAGAGGGCAGCCCCGGCTTTCCAAAGGCCACGTCGTTCTGAGCTGTAACCTGAGGCGTCTCGATGCTCTCTGGGCATCTAGAGGTGAGCCGTGAAGGCCAGTCCCCGCCTGCACCCATCCCTGGTCTTGCGAGTAACGGCCCGGGTTCGGGGCTGCCGTGTCTTCTGTGCGCTCCCTGCGGGTCCTCCCGGCCTACCTTTGCCAACACTCGAAAAATTACCCAGTAAAGCTGCTGGTCCTTGTCAGCAAAACCACTTAAATGCAGTGATGGCGTAAACTCCAGTCAGTCACCCCCCGGGGCCCAGCTCAGAAGGCGAGGAAATGCAGAGGGAAATTTGCTTGTCTCACCCGTAGGACGCAGGGGTCGTAGCTCATCTGCCGAGCGCGGGCCCCACCGTGCAGGCCTCACGGAGCCTCGCCGGCGAGGGCGCCCGGCCAGGCCTGTGCTAGGCCAGCCCTTCTCCCGCCAGGTGGCTGCGGCGCCCCCTCCAGGCGCAGGTGGGCGCTGTCACCGCTTTTAGCTTCCAAGTGACCTGCGGGGCCCTTTGGGCCCTGCTCCGCCCTCGGGCGCAGCCCGGCTGGACGAGGAGCGCCGCTGCCTGGAGCCGCGTCTCCTGCTCCTGTTCTCACTCGGTGCAGGGCTGTCCCTGCCCGCTCCCCAGAGCTGCCCGCTCCCCCCGCACACCGCGCCACGCGTGACAGAGAGGTCGGGAGGAGGCTGGGCCGGTCGGGAGCTGGTTTCTGAGGGTGGCCCGCGTGCCGGGCCCGCCTGTTGCCGCGAGCGCTGCGCCGGCTTTCCTGGCCCGGACCCTCCCTCGGTGGGGGTGGCTTCGGCTTTGGCCCAGCGGCTCCCGGGCAAAAACCAGCCCTTGGCGGCCTGTTCTTAGTTTCGCTGGAAGCGACTCCCTTCTGCCGCCGTCCCTGGCGCACTCACGGAACCCGGGCGGCTCTGACTTCGGCGCCGGCTCCTGCCCGCCCCCGTCGCGGCCCCGTCTGCCAGGCCCAGGCCCCGCGCGGTCCCCAGCGTGGCCGCCGGCCCCGGGCAGCGGGGGCCTTCTCGGGGTCGGGGCTGGCTCGAACCTGCATCACCACGCCGGATGCTCTGGCTCGAGGCCCCGAGTGAGGCTGGAGGCCCGACTCCCTGCCGGCTGACCTGGCCGGACCGCCCCTGCGCGGAAAGCAGGCCCGGGCAGCTCCAGAGAGAGGCGCCCTCTGGGCAGAGCCGCGGGGGGCGGGCGTTGGCCTCCTCGGTGTTTCTAGTGGGCGCCGAGGTCGTCTCTGTTTAAAAAAAGTATTCGAAAAGGTTTAGCCTTAAAGGTCGCAAAGAAGTAACAGAGTTCCCGGCCCCCTTCACGCAGTCTAGCGTGGACAGAGGCCCCCAGCCCCCCACGGCCAGCCCCCATGCCCCTCTCTGGCCTCTTGCAGGGCTGTCCCCCGAGTGGGGGCACAGCCCCAGGGCCGCGCTCCGGGAGTAGACCTGGGACAGGGGAGCGCCGCGGGGGTATGGCCCCTCCCCGAGCGCCATGGGGCGGCCGCAGGTCCCGGTGGGGTGCCTGGAGGGCGCTGTGGGGCTTCTCTGGGTCCTCGTACGTCTATCGTGGACTTCACGGTGCCGCCGCCCCTGCCCTGGCCAGGCGCCCTCTGCTCAGGGCCTCGCCAAGGGCCGGCAGCCGCCGGAGCCTGGGGCGCCGGGTCCTCTCAGGCCACGGTGTGTGGCGCCACGTGTGGCACCGGCATGCCCGCCCGCTTCTGTTCTCTTGGCTCCTCCCCCAAGCGTGGTGCGGGGCGATCCCCTCGGCCCAGACCCCCTCAGGACGGCGCGCCATGCCCCGTGGGCATGGGGCCCCCCAGGTGCCTCCATCTCCCACTCCGTGCAAGCGGGAACCCTGCGCTCATTCCCCGCGTGCCCGCGCAGTCCCGGGAGCCCGTGCAGGACCCACCTGGGACGCGAGGCCTCCGGCCTGGGCCGGGTCTGTGGATCGCGCGGTGCTACCTGCCTGTGGCTCCCCGGGGTGGCCCCGGCTCATGCGTTGCCATCGCGTCCTGCAGGGCGCCCTCCTCCCACGTCCCGACTAAGTTGTGCGCGCATTTGGGCGCGTGACCGTTACCAAACGGTGCTGAGCCACGGAGAGGGCCGGGAGGTGGCCCCCTGGCGTCGACCCCTTAGGCAGCCTTGGGCCAACCTGCTCGCATCCCGTCTGCACACAGCTCAGAGACCGTGTGTGTGCTTGCCTGGCCTCGGCCCTGCGTGCGGAGCGGCACGTCCTGTTCCTTTGCGCTTTTCCCCTTAAATCTCATCTGTGTTTCCTGGAAGTCACGGCTCCCCAGCCCACAGCGCCCCCTCCTCCCGGGGCCATGCGCCGTGCTCCACGCTGGGCGGTGCTCCACGCTGCGCCGTGCTCCACGCTGGGCGGCGCTCCACGCTGGGCGGCGCTCCACGCTGCACTGTGCTCCAAGCTGGGCGGCGCTCCACGCTGCGCCGTGCTCCACACTGGGCGGCGCTCCACGCTGAGCCGTGCTCCACACTGGGCGGTGCTCCACGCTGAGCCGTGCTCCACACTGAGCTGTGCTCCATGCTGGGTGGTCCGGGGCTGTGCCGAGGCCCGAGGCCCGTGTGCGGCTCCTTCCACCTCAGCCTGGTGACCCGCTGGGGGTTCCCAGAGCTGCGACTTCGGGGTTAAGCTGCGTGTGTGGCTTTGTTAGGTGATGCCCAGCCCCCGCCCCCCGTGGAATTTGCTGCAGGGAAGGGGTGCGCCTTCGCCACCTCCGCCGGCTGGAGCGTGACGGGTCGGTGTCTGGGTCTCCCATCCGCGCTGCTTAGACATGCGTGAGCGTGAGACTTTTTCACACGTTCTGGGCCATTTTTACGACTTTTCTGGTCAGTGGTTCGTGCCTCTCGGCCTTGGTGGTTTGGATTCCGTAAGGAGCTGCCCTTGCAGCCGCGTCTGCACGAGTGCACGGGGGTCTCCAGCGTCTCTCAGCTTCCTTCCGTTTCGCTCTTCTCCCCGTTGCTCCTGATCAGAGGTTGGTCTGTCTGTCTGTGTTACTCATCCCCAAAACAGGAAGTCGGTTTAGGCACGAGAACTTCTGTGTTTCAGTGCAGGGACCTGTTACCATTCTAGTGACTTTTCCCACCATTATGTGCTCCTTCCTTGTGTTTCCTCTTGGGTGGCTATGTTCTTTTTTTCTTTATGAACCAAGAACTATGAAGTCATTAACTTTCATTTAATTTTTACTGATAAAAGCGTTAGGGCGGTGAATTTTTCTGATTGCTGCTCTAAATACTCTGTAGATCGTGCTACGCAGAGCTTTTTCCGTCATTGTTTTTAAAAATCCTGTGATTTCAGTTTGGTTTTCCCCTTTCACCGGAGTCAGCCATGGAGCTGCCTTTCTGCTCTTGGCTTCGGCCTCGCGGAAGTTGCCGACGTCGCCTTTGTGACCTGATGTACGAGCAGATGTGACTGTGCACGGGTGTGGGGTCCACCCCGTCACGTCCACTGGGCGGGCAGCGATCAGCTCTCCCTCCCTGTGTTTGGGTTCTCTGCATTTGCTCTGTGCATTCATGAAGTCTCCCACGATGGTCTCTCTCGGTGTGTGCTGCGGGCGGCGCTCCCTGGGTGGGGGCTGTGCTCCCGGTGCCGAGACGGTCAGGAGCCGGGTCCCGTCGGGGCTGTGCCTCCGGAGTCGCGAAAGGCCCGCTGTCGCGTTTGATGCTGTGGGACTTGAATTCTGCTTGGTCCGCTCCTGTTCTCTGTTAGTCCTGTTTTTGAGGCCTTTGTCCATTTTTTGTTTTGTTTTCAGCCTTTCAGTGTTACTTGTGGGCGTTTCTCTTGTCAACAGCATGTAGTTGGGTCTCGTGCTGTGAGTGAAATGAAAACCCTTTTTCTCTTAGTAGGTGAGTTAAGTCCGTTAATACTTACCGACATGACGGGTTGGTTTGCTGGCAAGCCTGTCATGATATTTCGTAATTATGTATGTTTTGTATTGGTTGTTCCTTTCTCTACGAGACCCATATTTTCCCCCTTTGATTGAGATATTTTATTCTGAATTTAGAAAGATTTTATTTTCTAGCGATTGCATTTGTATTTAAGCTTTTCAAAATGTCCTTAAATAACTTGCTTTTTAAACTCTTTACTCTCTGATTCATCAGTTCTTTCTGGTATCCATTAATACTCGCGCATGGCTTAGGCAAGAACGACCTGTGTATTCATCTCAGTTTTCCAATCCTTCCTCCTCCGTCTCCCTGTTTTGGTTGAATCATTTCTGCTTGGTCCCAGTACGGCACATTCCCACCTCAGTCTCTCTGCCTGATCCCACCTTTATTATAGTCTCTTCCTTCCTGCAGTTTGGCATCGCTGGGCGAGAACTGCAGGGGGTGGTCAGGACATAGCCACCTTCGTCCTCAGCCACCCCGAGGTCAGCAGCGGGCCCTCGGATCATTCTGGGAGGCTTCAGGGCCTTAGCGTTCAGCAGTTTCCATTTTAATCTTCGAGAACAGTAGACTAGCCCGCTACACCCATGGTAGAAGCTTCCTTCAGTAAATAAATCCATTCCGTGAAAAAGCCAGCGTGGTCAGCACCCAGGACACGGTGCTGACCGTGAGGGAAGGCGGCTTCGCCGGGGGCTGGGGCCGCGGAAGCCGGGGCTCGCGAGCGGGCCCTCGTCGGCATGGAGGATGGCTCTGTGGTTTCCCCTCCTGAGTGTGTGGGGAGGCAGACCACGGTGCGAACTCTCCCAGAGGTTATCTGCTACGGGCCATGTGTGCAGCTTTCAAAACAAGTAAGTCAGCGCCAGCAGTGGTGAGGCTGAGTGCAGCCGATGGCGGTTACCCCTGCACGACAAGCGTGGCGTCGCCTCCTCGACGCCCCACGAGCTCCCGGCCCCACGGGGTCTGTGTTGGCAGCTGAAGTTTTCGGGAGGAAACGCGATCAGCCTGCGGGCGCGTCACACGGTCTCAGGTGAGGCTCTGTCTCTTCCAGAAGCGGGCCTGCCGGCGGGTGGAGCCAGCCACACCTGAGCGGGCCGGCCCCCCGGGGAAGGCGGGCGTCCTGGCATCCTGGAGCCCTGAGGAGCGCGGCCCCCCTGCCCCGAGGCCGGAGGGCGGCCAGGGCCGACTCAGCGCTGCGGTAGGTGCCTGCCCCGACCAGCCGGGACCGCGCGCAGGGGTCATACGGGCGGTGTCGCGGCCTCGCCCTGAGCATCTGCCCTGTGGTTCGTTCTCAGGCCCCTCAGCCCGGCGGACGGAGCTCGGCCCAGCCCTGCCCGAGGTGCGCTGCGGGGGAGTCTGTAAGTACCTCGGCTTCTTCTCCTCACGTGAAACGTAGTCCGTGGCGCGAGGCCGGGACACGCCGTTGTGTCTCCAAGGGTCCGGGCGGGGAGGAGTAGGCCTGGGGGGGGTCCCGCTTGCTCGTGTCTGCCGGGGTGCAGACGCCTTGCTCCTGGCTCCACTTGGAAGCAGAAAGTCTTGGGACCTGAGGCTGGGTGCAGGGTGGGGGCGCCCCCGCAAGGGTGGCTGGCGTCACGAGGGCACCTTGGCGAAGCACCTGACCTTTGCTGACCGTCCACTTGGGAGCCACCTTGCTGTCCCAGCTTGCCTGCATGCTACCCTGAACGTCCCGCGAGCCGCGGCTGCGCCACCGGCCCCAGTCCAGGGGTGGGCGTCGTCAGGGCCGGGGCCTTCTGCGCCGGCCACAGGGTGACGCCGCGGGTGGGTAGTCGTGCGCAGCACAGCTCACAGCTCTCGCATGGAGATTGTCCTGAGAACCAGGGGAGACGCCTTTTTGATAACCTCTAATTCTTGTGGGTTTTCAGTTTTAAATTTGGAATCCTAATATCGCAATAAAAAATAGAATTGTGTTCACTTTCCGCGTAGAAACCAGGGGTGAGATTGCCCCTGGGGGTTTTAGAGAAAGGTGTTGCTGGTTTTGATAAACAGAAGGTTGAGTCCACTGTGTGGTGGGCGCCGCGGTGGTAGGCGGTGACTTGTTTTCATCCCAGACCTGAGCGGGGTGGCAGTCGCAGGGAGAGCCTCCGATGAACGCCTGTGGTGCGAGAACAAAGCTTAGGGTCAGACTCCCTCGGGGAAAGCTGGAGCGCCCCGGGTTCTGTGCCTCTGTGGTAGGGTCTGCACGCTGCACCCTGACTGCCAGGGCCTCCACCCGCGTGCCTGGGTGCTCCCTGGGTGCTGCTTGGGTGCTGCCTGGGTGCTGCTTGGGTGCTGCCTGGGTGCTGCAGTGGGGCTGGCCGCGTGGCGAGTGGAGCGACCGCGCCTGCTGTCCTGCGCCCGGCCGCGGGGCGCGGCGGTGCTGGGGTCTCTGGGTGCCCAGAGGCTGGTTCTGGCGTGAAATGGCCCCAAGGGAAAGGATTTGGCCTAAGCAGCTGACGGGGTCGTCTTGGCTCGTGCTCTGTTCACACGCGCCTGCTGGGCCAGGGCCCCCCTGGCGGCCCGGCTCGCCTCCGCCTCCTGTCGCGGGAAATGGATCCGAGAGCAGAAAACCTGTATTGACACGTAAACGCCTCGCTTCTTCCTCGACGCGATGCGCCTTCCATCTAAATTTCAGAGACTGACTTTAAAAGGCAGTTTCCCTTTATTTGTAGTTACTCTCAATAAAATTTCACCCAGGCTGGGGTGATTTAATATTTGCACCCACTGTTTCTGGAAGTCTTATGTAAAGAGAGATTGAAATGCGGCGTGCGGAGTCGCGCCTCCTGGTATTTGAACAGCCCGGCTGCATATATATCTTCTTTCTCTAATAATATGGCCAGTTCCTCCCCTAAGCTTTTAAAATCAGGAGACGCTATTTTTGTATTCTAGAACATCAGAAGGTTCAGTGTTAAATAAAAAGCAAACAGTATTTTTAGAAGCAGGAGATCCCGGGGAGGGGCGCTGCGCCGCGGGCCTCTGGCGGCAGCTCGTCCAATTTGAGAAGACTTCATCAGGGCGGGCGCCACCCCGGCCTGCCCCGGACTAGGGCAGCGCCTGCCCGCGAGGCTCGGGAGCAGGGACGTCCCCGGCCCCTCGGCGCCCCGACGGTGTGTGTGCGCGTGTGCGCGTGTGTGTGTAAGGACAGCAGACAGGAGCGTGCAACCCTCCATTATCTGAAATCGTGAAAGAGCCAGAAGCTCACTGTGCAGACAAGCATTTAATGTGTTGGGATGGGACGCACGGAGGAAGCAGACAGGGTGAAAAAAGACTTGGAGGATTGAAAAAGGAAACGTCCAGAAGGGACGGGTCACTGGAGGTAAGGAGAGAGGAAACCCCAGGCTGGACGCGGGGAAAGACAGGATCCGTGAATTACAAGACGGGGCCACCCGGGGCGCGTCAGGAGGTGACGCGGGCAGGTGTGACGCGCGCGCCCCTGCCGGCCCCGTGCTCACGCGGGAGCGAGCCTCGCCCGCAGGTGCTGCCCAGGCCCGACGTGCGGGGCGGCCCGGTGTGCTCCCCACCGGGAGGGTCCATTCCCATTCTCTGCTGCTTTCTCCTCTAGGGACACTTCAGCCACACCGAGGCTCTCTAGAAGCCGCGTGCTGGGAAACGAAGCCGCAGCTGTGGTCTGGAACCCTCCCGGCGACGACAGTGGCTCCTGACGGCGGCCGCTGCCCAGCTGTCCGGTGGCGGCAACCAGCGCGCAGGTCGTCCCGTCCTCGGCCAGACCCAGCGGGAGCCTGGCGCTTTGGGACGCCGCCGCTGCCCTCGCCACCTGCGCAGCGGCTCGCTCGGGGCGGTCAGCGCGTGCCCTGAGGAGGACGCCCGGGCCGCGCCCGCCTGTCCCTCGGTCCACTCCAGACCCCGCGCAGCTGCTCCGGGGTGAGCCAGGGCTGCCTGCATCCTCTTTTCAATCAAAAGAATATTTTTATATTGAAAATGCTCTATCATCTTACGCTGAATTTTGCTAAGTGCCGTGTTCAGTCTGTCCCGGGCCTGTACGGACCCTTTTCTGTTAAAATGGAAATTCTCACTCTGTGTGGTCGCTGTGCATCTGCCTGTGGCCGGCTCTGAGCGCTGCTGCCACGCCCGGGCACCTCGTGGGCAAGCCCGACCCGTCGCCCACGGAGCTTTGCTCAGGGCCCCCCGGGCTGGGTCCCCTGACCGCCGCCGTGCTCGGCGTCCTGGGAGCCGGCGTTCAGGTCCGTCAGCGCGGGGGGCGTCGAGGGTGTGCAGCGGCTAGTGCTTGCTTTCTCCGAGATGGGGTGCGCACCTTCATTTTCCCAAGAAATGAAAATTCCTCACCCCACGAGTCTGTGCTCTCTCCCCCGTCCACGCGGGGGGCAGGTGTTCTGTCGCCGGGTCTCGCTGCGGGCCCAGCTGCTGCCCGCCGCTCGGGAGCTTGCCTGTGGGGCAGAGCCCCGTGGTGCTGGCCAGGCCTCCCGGCGGGGCCTCCGCTCCCCACGGGCAGCCTCCAAGTCGTCGGGCGTCCTGGGCGTGGGCGCCGGCTGGGCCAGGTGGTCGGCGGGGGGCTGTGCGCTGCTGGGCGGGCCGAGAGCCCAAAATGGGATCATGGCTCTAGGCCGCGGGCTTTGTTTTCCCGTCAGAAGAGGAGGAGAAGGTCCTGGTGCGGGGCGGCGGCTCTGCCCTCAGCCCGGCTCCTCTCGGTCCCCGTGTGCCCTCGTCCGTCCTCAGGGCGGGGGCAAAAATGCCAACACGTGCCGTAGTCATTTTCCAACGTTTGTGCGGTTTCGAGACTGACAAATCAGAACCCTCTTTCCAGAAAGCCCGATCCGGGCAGCTTCGGGAGGCAGCCAGCGCCATGGAATGGCCGCCCCTTCCCAGCACCCTCCCGTCCACGTTGGCTTGGCCCTAGAGCCACACGGACTAAAGCAAAGTGGGCGAGTGAAAATGAAACACGGTCTCTGCCGCCCGCCACTCGGAGGCGACCGAAGCCGACATTGTGAGCGGCAGCCGCGCGAGCCCGCGGGACCATCTTCACGGGCCTTTCCACCGACCTCCGCCCAGCCCTGTCTGCCCACCCCGGCCCTCTGCTGCCCCCCCCGCCCCCCCCCGGCACCACCAGTTTCTTCTCAGGGCCTAAGAGTCATTTCTGTTGTTTTCTCCGTCACAAACGCGCCTTTCGTGCTGCCGTCCCGGGCTCACTCGGGGAGCAGCGTCCCGGCGTGGACGGAGGTGACGGCAGCACGGACGGGCTCGGTGCCCTGACCCGCGCCCCGGAAAGCCTTGAAATGGCGCCTGGTCTAGGATGCACCTCACAATGACACAAACAGTCCAGCCCCGTCACAGCACAGCCCCTCAGCTCTTGCCATCCCAGTGAGAAACGGCCGCGCCCGCCGGCCGCAGGGGAGGCTGCGCGCCTGGGGGGGGCAGGACACCGGGCAGGCGCAGGGGCACGCGCAGGGACACAGCCATGGACACAGGTGCACACGCAGATGCACGCACCTGGCAGGGCAGTCACTGCCCCCCCCCCCGCCGTGGAAAAGCACAGGGGCCCGAGACTAGGCTCTGGGGGTGCTGCGGCCCCTCGAGGCGCCCGGGGCCAGTGGAAGTGGCCCTGGTGTCCGGGGCTGGCGGCGCGTGGCGACTTGCAGGGGCAGCTTTGCTTATTTAATCGGAGCCTGCCCGGGCTCCCATCGGAGGGAGGCTTCCCCGTGAGACCACCGCTGTTTGATCTATTTTTGATTAAAACGTAAAAATTAAAAATTAAATCAAATGGTAGTCGAAGTCCTCGGGGAGAACACACTCGGGTTACGGAGATTCCCTGCAGTCACCTTGAGACTGTTCCCGGGCTGGCGCCTCTGCGGGGGTCCTTGCATGTCCCACCTAATTAAAGCGAGTCTTGGGGGGCAGCACCGAGTGCCTGGCTTCCCGCGTGTGGACGGCGGGGGCTGCACCCCGAGCAGGTGCCTGCGGAGTCACTGGCCGAGGGGCGGCCCCTGCCAGGCGCAGAGGAGGCCCGGGCCTGGCGGGCGCAGCTGGGCTCCTGGGAAAGCGCTGCCCAGCGCTAGCCGGCCCTGCCTTGCCTCACAGGCTGCAGCGCCCGCCTTGGAGACCCGGAAGCGCGTCTGCTGGGTCAGGTGGCGCCTCCCAGGCCCACCGCAGAGGGCTGTGCCCAGGGCCATGGGCTGCCGCCACCTGCCCCACCCGCTGGGCATGCGTGGCCGTGTGTGGTGGCCTCGCCCACCTCGTCTGCATCCACCCACAAGCCCCCTGCTCTAAATAAAACGCCGCGGACTGGAAGCTGCGGGCTGTTCTGCCCCCGCGCCCAGCACCGCCAGTGGGGTCAGCATGGCTGAGGGACCCACCTGGCTCGACGGGTACAGGTGCCAGCCGGGCGGCAGTCTCCCACGCCTGTGGCCTCGCCACCCCTGCCGTGGGCCTCGGCCCCACTGCACCGCTTCCTCTCAGTGTGATGCTTCCCCGCAGGGGCACGCAGAGCCGGGGCCTGGTGGGGTGGGGGATGCTGACCCTGCTGCGGGGAGGATGTGATGTGCCCGCGAGCCACACGACCCACTTCCTGTCCCGCTGCTCCGCACACAGCATCTGGGGAGACCCGAGGGCCCGCGGGCGTCACGGGGCAGGGGGTAAATGAGGTGACGGTGGCCATGGGGCTGCGCCGGCGCCCGGACACTGGGCCGCGGACCCGGCCTGAGGATGCTGCGGCTGCCAAGTATCCCAGCCACCCCCCCACCCCCACCCCCGTGCAGACTGCGTGGCCCCAGGGCCCTGCTCGCCCGTGAGAAGGAGAGGCAGGGGTGGGGGCCCTTCCGAAGCCTCTCACTGTCCAAGATGCCAAGAGATGGGAGCCTCCAGCCCTCCTACTGCTGACTTGGGAGCCGACTCCCTGGGAGAGCCAGCTGTCCCTACTGCGCTGAGGGCGCCCAGGGGCTCTGGGGCCAGCAGGCATCCCCGCTGTGCTCTCTGAGGGTCTCCCTGGGGCCCACGCAAGCGCCCGGGAGGCCCTGCGATCCCCGTGGTGAAGGCACCCTCATCCTGACGCAGGCCAGGAGCAGCCGGGCAAGTGGCTGCTGGGCCCCAGGGGCCGGAGCCATACAGGCTGGGGTGGCGGCTCCCTGGCCTGTGTGCAGCTGAGGGCCTCCCGGAAAGCGTGGTCTTCACCGGGAAATTGGGGCTCTCCGGCAGGCTGGGATGAGTTGGCCGCTCTCTGCGGCATCCCCCAGGCTCCTCCCGGGTCCTGCTGGCCAGCAGGGAGCCCCAGGCTCTGGCCCTGAGCGCAGAGACCCGTCTGTAGCTCATCGCTTCCCCCTGGGCTGCGCGCTTAGCCTGGGGTGAGGGAGCGAAGAGCGGGCCCCAGGGGGCTCCGCCTCTCTGGCTGGCGGCAGGCCGGGCCTGGCGCATGATCGGTGGCAGCCTGGTCCGAGTGTATGAGCTGCAAGAGCCAAGCCAAGGTGGGCACCTGGCTCAGCAGAGGGGATGGGCTTGGGCAGCAGCAGCAGGGCACCCTCCAGGCAGCCAGGCCTGGCCCACACACCCCTTCTGCCCTGGCGGGCCGTTCTGTCCCGTCGAGGAAGCACTGCTGAACAAGTGCCCCCGCGTAGCGCCCTGCTGCTGGGAGGCCGGTCCTGGGAAGGCTAACACAGCTGGGCAGGCCTTGGCCGTGACTCCCGGCGCCCTGATGGGGGCCACCCCTTGGCAGGAGCCAGCACCCAGGACGGGACAGCAGTTTCCCCTGGGGGGTCACGCGGAAGCAAGGGCCCCGCCGCAGCCGCAGGGCCAGGGAGCTTCCGTGCCCCTCTACCCGAGGGCGGCCCGTCTTCCCGAAAGGGCCACGGCAGGGCTGGGTTCCTCCGGGCCAGGGCAAGCCTGAGCCGGCGCTCCCGGCAGGGGGGCCCTGGGGCTGCTGTCCCCGCGGCCTGCTCGCCCGGGACCCACACCCTCTCCACTCGGCCGCCCGCGCCTCCCCGTCAGGAAGGAATTAAAGACTACATCTTAGGTGGGAAGCAATTGTGGAGGGTGGAAGTTTCTGGCCAGGCAAATAAATTGGATTTAAGTATATTACAGTCATAATCTCTTTCTGCCTCTCTCCAGACGGTCTCTGCGCGTGGAAAAATGAGAACGTATCCGCAGACGGAGCGTGACCCGAGGTAGACGCCTGCCAGAGCCGGGCTTTCAATAACATGAGACAATAAAGCTCAGGCCTCTAACCTGCCGCAATATGGTCCGAGTATAAAGGGCTTAGCTGCTAATAAAAGGGAAGGGGCTTCCCCTCGTATTTGAAGATCCGGACCCCCCAGAAGGACACTTCATAAAGATCAGAACGGGTTAGCCAGGATCACGCAGACTCGACGCCCCTTGTTGACCGATCGTCTGACAGTTGTCACTGTGGGTCTGGTATTAATAAGTCCCGCGGATTTCCTTGGGGCATTTTTGTCCCTGTAATTGCACATCTTCGTGTCGTGACCCTACTCGGGGCGCCACCTCGGTTACAGTTACCTGATGGCGCTGCGCGAGGGCCTCCTCCCTGCCGGGCGTGCCCACCGGCCTGGCAGCTGCTCAGCGGGGAGGGCAGGCTCCTAGGACGCCGGACACAGCCCGCCGCCCCCGCCCTCCCCCGGGCCAGCACCCGTGTCTCTCAAGGGCGGTTGCTGGGAGTCGGCGTCGCGAGCATCACCCTGGGGTGGGTGCCGGTCACACACCTGCCCGGGCGCCGGCCGGTCCCCAGCGAGGTCGCCGAGGCCAGCGGCGGTGCCTGCTGCCGGGACGCTGCCCCGGGTGGGGGTGCTGGTCGGAGGCCCGGGGCTCGGTCAGAAATGTTCGTTGATGGCAAAGTGCGAGCGGTGAGGATCGCAGCGGCCAGCAGCCTGCCCGCAGGCCCTTCCCCGCGCGCCACGAGGCCGGGCCCCGCCACGCGCCTCACGCTCCTGCCCAGGCCGCTGGCGGCACCGGGGCTGCCCGGGACCCGGCCTTGCCGGCCGCCCTTCTGTATCGTTGCGCTTGAAAGTGCCGCCGCAGCCACGGTTCCCCAACTGTCAGCTCTGCTCACTCCCGGGGACTCCACCCTCCAGCGGGCCCCGGACGTGCCTGCCCCCTTCCATCCAGGCCGTCTCTGCGGGCTCATTGCCGGGGCCCCCTCGAGGGGAGACCGCGTACGGGAGGCTGGGGGCCCTGAGCGGCCACCTGGGATCCCTCCCAGCCCCGTCCGCTGGGTCGGGGGCAACACAGGACACGCGTGCTAGGTGGGCTCAGGCCTCTCACTGCCACGCCACTCCGCGGGGGTCGTGGGGCCATTGGGCTTCTCCCTTCGGGTGTCGCTGCAGGCCGTGGAGACGGGGCTGCTCACAAGAGCCGCCGGCCGTGAGGCCGCTGCAGAGAATGGAGCCACTACGCGTGGAGGCTCTAGGCAGGGTCCACAGAACCATCTGGATCCCTGCACCAACGTGGGAACTACCCCAGCTGGTGCTTGTCGTCCTCGGACGGGAGGGCCTGGGGTCTGTGGGTTTGGGAGGCCAGGGACTCAGCATGGGCACCTGGTGAGACAGGAGTGGGAGGGAGGTGGGCACCGACATTCCAAGCACTTGCTCCAGGGCCGCATCTCTCCAGGCCTCCAATTGCCCTGCAGAATGTGGGGATGCCCCGGGGGTGGCATTAGCTTGGGGAGCACAGACCAGCGTGGCGTGTGCTGGCGTCCTCACTCCCCCGCCGTGTGGCCCGGTGCTCCTGAGGTCAGGGTGCTGAGCACCCAGGGCCGGAGCAGAGGGAGGCGCAGCGTGCGCGAGCCCTGCCAGGGGCCGGCGGTGACCTTCCCGCGTGACTCCGTCCTCTCTGCCTTCCAGCCCGACAGGCCCGCAGGGCAGCCCTTTGCCCTTCACAGCCGTCCTGGCCTTGAGGAACCTCACTGGGGGGTGACCCCCGTCCCCCCGCGTGTGGAAGCCCAAACCGCCAGAGCCTCGGACGTCACTGCACGTGGAGGCGGCGTCTGTGACGGTCAGTAAGGATGAGTGGGGCCATCGCACTGGGCCCCGGTGCAGCAGCACTGCTGTCCTTACAGGGAGGGGGCTTAGGACACGGGCAGAGCGCGGGCGGCCATCTGAAAGCCACAGGCGGGGTCTCAGAAGAGACCTCATGTGCTGACACCCGGATTCTGGGCTCCAGCCTCCAGCACTGTGAGAAGACACAGTTCTGGGTGTGGCAGCCCGAGGAAACAAAGACAGGCAGGTTTTCCCACAACTGCCTCAGGCCCTGCCTCGAGAGGGTTACTCCTTTACACCTCGCCCTCCGCTGAAGGCCTTTCTGTCACTCAGGCACCTGCCCGCAGGTGCCTCAGCTCTGTGACAGGGAAACAAAACACCCGTGTGTGAGAAATGGCTGAGTAAACGCCTCCGGGACCTGCCCTCTCGAAAATAAAGGCTATAAACTCTGCTGACTCCCGAACCTCAGGCAGACTCAAGGCAGGTCAGCTAAGATTCCATCTGAATTGTGACTTGAGCTGATACTGCGAAGACAGTTTGCAGTTTAAGTCTAGTCACGTTAATTGCCTCCTGACAAAAATGTCAACATTCTCTGGGCAATTAGAACCAGCCCAGAATCCCCACAACCTAAGACCCTCATCCATGACATCCCAGGACCCCGCAGGAGAAGTCTAGAAAGCGTGGCACAGTTTCGAGAAGTCAGTCAACTGAGGACAGTGCTGAGGTGACCCTGAGATGCTAGAGTCAGAAGCAAGGATTTTAGAGGACAAATTATGCCTACGCTCAGCAAAGAAGATGAAAAAATGATAACAGTGAATGAAAAGAAAAGAAATCTCAGCCGAGAAATAGAAATTATAAAAATAGGAGCGCAAATTCTAGAACTGAAAAAAAAAAACAAAAAAAAACAGCATCTCAAAATGAAAAAGAGTGGATGGATTTCCTAGCAGGATGGAAGTAACAGGTGGACGGCAGAGAACTTCCAGCAGGTGACTGTCAGCGATCCAGTCTTGAAGACTGAGAAGCGTGAACGCAGCCTTGGAAGCCGTGGGACAGCATCAGAAGGCCCAGCACATACACAACTGCAGTCCTGGGAGGAGAAGAAACAGAGAATGAAGCAGAAAAAATACAGTAACCGGCCTCCCCGGTGGCGCAGCGGTTGAGCGCTGGGCTGCGAAGCTGCCCGCAGCCTCGGCAGCGCCGGTTCTATCCCCGGCTGCTCCCCGGCCACCGGAGGAGGGTCCCACATGGCGCGCAGACCTCTCCTGCCGCCCGCTGCTCCCCTCAGCAGTGTACTTCGGTCCTTCTGCCTGCTCTGCTCCCCGCTCTGGCTCTGGTGAATCCTCTCACCCTCCCGTGCTTCTGACTGTGCCCAGTGCATGTACAAATACATAAATAAATAAATAAATAAAATAAAAATAAATCTTTAAAAAAAATACAGTAACCAAAAAATGTCCTAAACTGGCTGAAGCAAATAAATTTGAGTTTCAAAAAGCTTGGTGAACCTCATAAAGGATAAGTAGAAATAAAAACACATGTAAACACTGCAACTAAATTACTGAAAATCAATGAAAAGAGAAATGTAAAGCACCAGAGAAAAACTACACTCAGTGTCCATGGAAATTGTGATTTGAACGACTGCAGATGTCGCCTCAGGAGCTGGGGGACCCAGCAGGCAGTGGGGTGCTGACTTTAAAGTGCTGACAGTGCAGGTTTTTACAAAAGAAAACCCATCAACCTAAAGGTTTGTAATCAGGGACAGTGTCCTTCAAAAGTGAAGATATTTTCTGAGTAAAGAGAATGTGGAAACATCTAACCATTTATGAGAAATGTTAAAGGAGGGCCTTTGAAGGATCCAGATTTTAGGGAAATTATACAATGTATAAAACTGGGAAATGCTGGGTTTAAATATAGAAGACATAAAAATCTTAATTTCTTTAAAGTATACTGTTTAGGCAAAAAGAGGCAACGCTGTTTCCTAGGATTTTGTGTATGTGGATATAACGTCTCTGACAACTTTAGCATAAAGGGTGGGGTGTGTGTGGACACACATGAGTGTGAGTATTCTGTTTTACACATCCTAGTGCAGTAGTAACTAGACTGAAAAGTTAAGGATGACTGTTATGTGCATTTTAATGCCTAAGTATCTGCAAATAGTGTAAAGAGATATAATTAAGCCACAATCGATGGATTAAAATGGAATTTTAAAAAAGATTTATTTCATTTAATTATGCATACAAGAGCTGGGGAGTAGGCCAGAGGGGGTGTGTGTGTGTGTGTGTGTGTGTGTGTGTGTGAGAGAGAGAGAGAGAGAGAGAGAGAGAGAGGATCACCCAGAGACAAAGTGGGGAGCAGAACAGGCTGATTAACTGAAACACACTGCTGAGGGGAGCAGCAGGGAGCCAGGAGAGGTCTGCTGCGCCATGTGGGTTGCTCCCTGGCCGGCCGGGGATCAAACTCATGCTGCAGAGGCTGCAGATAGCCTCATAGGTTGCTTCTTAACCCCTTGCGCCACCAGGGAGGCCCTAAGGTGAAATTTAAACAAGTATCCAAATAATGAAAATGAAGACTGAAGACAGTGAAACAGAGGGTGCAAACACAAGCAATCAATTAGCAGCCGTGCCTCCAGCCATGCCATGACCCGCTCCGGGCAGTGCACTGAGCCTGCCAGGAAAGAGACAAAGCTCGTCAGGGTGACTTTCGGGAACAAGACCCACACCTCATCTGCGCAATGACGGAGATCAAAGCAGCAGATGTGATGGGTGCTGCGGGTGGTGGGGAGGAGGGGGGCCCTCTGCAGTGCCGGAGGGGGTGGACGTGGTGCAGCCGCCATGTGAATCAGCACAGCGGTGTGTCAAAAATTAAAAATAGACCATAGGATCCAGCAGTTCTGCTTCTGAGCAAATACCCAGAACCAGAAGCCAGGACACTGACAAACGTGTGTGCCCGGTGTCCACAGCGGCCCTGTTCAGACAGTCACACACGCACAAGCCCGTGTCCACAGACGGATGAAGGGAAAACACGATGTGGCATGTACAGTCCATGGAATAGTACTCAGCCTGGAAAAGGAAGGGCATCTGGCGCACGCGACAACACAGGTGAACCCTGGAGAAACTGCTTCGCGAAATCAGCCACCCACAGAAGGGCAGACGCTAGATGACTCCACCAGCAAGAGGCGGCAGAGCAGTCGGATTTCTAGAAATGAAGGGGTGGGGGGGTCAGAAATGGGGACTTGTTTACTGGGGCCAAAATTTCAGTTCTGCAAGATGACAAAGCTGTGGAGGTCTGTTGCACGATCGCCCGACTACACTAGCACTCCGTGGTGAAGCCCCAGAGTTCTGTGGACGGGAGGAGCCGTCTCTCGGGACGCACAGACGTGGCAAGCCCCACCTCCACCCCTGTGCACCCCGGGCCGCAGCTCTGCCGGGCGCTGCCAGGCGTGGATCGCGCCGCTTTGGGGTGAGACGGTCTGGGGCTGTGCGTTGAATGAACTTCATGTTAGGGCGTCACCCAGCTGCGGCGCCGCCTGTCCCCACCCTTCAGGACGGGCGTCCACACCCATGCATGGACGGCTCGGGGACGCCGGTGCGCGCGAGTCCCTGGCTGCTCTCCTCTGAGGCCGCCTGTCAGGGCGTTGGGGCCCGCACCCCCGCGCACCCCCGCCGGCGCCCCCGCGGAGAGGGGCCTCTCGGGCTCGGCCGCGTGCCAGGCTCCTGCCAGGCTCCTGCCGGCGCCGCCCTGCGCGCCCCAGCCTGGCCCGGCGGAGAGGTAAAAATGCCAGCTCGCCCTTTTATTTGACTGTTGTAAATTTCTTCTTTGGAGAGAGACTTTGTATCTTTTGTCCTTTTCTCTCCATGAGGGCTCAGCCCCGCACCCTTCAGAGCTATTGTAGCTGTTTTTCCCAGCTGAGAAAATTTCAGCAGTGAAATTCTGGAAGTTTATGGCATGAATCGTCAGAGCAGGGGCAGTAGGTGACGTCACGGATGTGGATGCCTTTTACCGCGCTTCCCGAGCGCTGCCGCCGTGCTCCGCCCGCGGTTCTGTTGCCCCCAGCGCGGCCGGGGCCTGGGGCTGAATCACAGAGAAGTGGAGACGTTGTCACAGGAAACAAGGACATTGGCTCGCGTGGGTGGCTTTTTCCTCACATGCTTTAAAGTTATAAAAGTAATGCACACAAAGCAGAAGTACGGAGGCCCGGTGGGCTGATAGTAAATGAAAAAGAAAAGTTTCCCAGCCGTTTGCACCCCCCGGAGAGCAGCGTTTACAGGTGTACGTGTCCAGACCTCGCTGTCAGCGCCGCGCTGCTAAATACAATGCTTCCGCTCCTGCTTCTGCATTTGTCAATTTTAGGCCACTTCTGCCTGACTCTGGAGATGAAGGAGAAGTTCACACCATGCCACTCCCTCCGCGCCCTCGTCTCGTCTCCTTGTGACACTCCAGGCCCCCCGGGCTTCCTCCGGCAGCTGGGAGCCAGCGCCTCCGTCTGCCTTTCCCTGGGATCAGCCTTGGCCCCAGCATCACGTCGGGGAGCAGCCGCGGTGCCCCTGCCCGGTGTCCCCCGCCCGCCGTGCCCTCCCGCGGCGAGGACTGCCCTGCACGGAGGGAGTTTGCGCGTGGCGAGCCTCCGCCAAAAGCCGGGCACGTGTGGGCAGCAGACACCGCCCCACCGCCAGGCTGTCTGGTTTAGGGGAGACGAACCATAAACAAGATCGACAAGTGAAGCCTTCGACGCATCCGACAGTGACGGGAACAGCGAGGCCACGAGGCAGGCCACGCGGGGACGAGGGAGGAGCCGCGGGAGGGCGACCGCCAGGGAAGGGTTCGCCACGTTCACCCTCTGGGCTTCGTCTGTGACCCGGTCTCCCCCGCCGTGGCCGGCATGCCCCGATGCTGGGGTGGTGAGCACATGCTGCGGGCTTGCAAGTGCTGCTCCTCCTGGACCCGAGCAGGAAATGGGATGGATCTCCCAGTAACGCGGGTGCTGGCAGGCGCTGACCCAGAAGCGCACGGTAAAATGTCACAACTTTTCATCTGGACTCTTGACACGCTTCTACATTGGTTGCCCTGGGATTGCAAGTGCCTTCGTTTTCCCCTATTGGTGGGCCAAGCACTGAAGATGGTGCAGCTCTTCCCTGCGCTCTTCTGAGGGCGAGTGTGCACTGGCTGCGCTCGGACTAGAATTCCTTTTCCGAGGGCACCCTTGGGTTGCTGCAGCTGCTTTTTGGATCCCTTTTGCTTCTTTCTCTTGAATTCCTTTTGTTGCTGTTGCTGCTGTCAGTTCATTGCCGTACGTCTTCAAGCACACTTTTCTCAGAAAGAACGTCAAGGAGAAAAGCAAAAGTAAACTTGCCCCAAACTTGCGCATCTGGAAATTCATCCCTGAACAGTTGACGGCTTGCTGAGTATAGGATCTGGATTGAAAATACTCTTCTCAAGACTCTGAAGGTCAGGCCCACTGTTTTCTGGCCCTCAGTGTGCCTGATAAGAGACCTGCTGCCCATTACATCCCCAGGTTAACCTGCCTTTTCCTTCTAAATGCCCCCGAGATCTCCCCTTAATCCTGCTGTCTGGATCCCCACGAGACCAGTGTTGACTCTGAGTCTCCTCTCGCAGGTGGAGGAATTGGGATCTCTAGGACCAAAAGGGCAGGGTAGGCTCGAAGCAGGTGCAGGCTGCTATGGCTGCCACGCTGTGAGCTGCATGGTGCAGGGCAAGTAAATTCATACTAAAGTGAGAGTGACTGACAGGCTGACTGCTCTGCAGAGATGAAGCGAGAGGAGTTGTAAGACCCGGGAAACTCTGTTTTTTGTGGGTCTGTATGGAGATGTTGGCAGGGAGCCCTTCCTTTCTCCGGTGCCTACAAATCCTGCGCCCTGCCCAGCCCCCAGCACACTCACGCATCATTGAAACTTTGGGCATTGCGGGGGGACGGCCCACTTTGTATGAAGCCACACTTAGAACAAGACTCAAGTCTCACATTGCTGATGACTCTAGTTTTTGCCCCTTTTGCCAGGTTCCAGCCATCTGGTGGCTTGGAGACCCGGGGGATCAAGAGAGAGAGGGGGAGACCGAGGGACAAGAGGGGAGAGTATGAAGGGCTTGAGCCTCTATGGCAGGTCCCTGCCCTGGTGAGCTGGGTTCAGACTCGACCTTGGGACAGCGGCCCCTGACCTCCCACTCTGGGCGGCCTCCGGTGTCTCTGCCAGTGTCACTGTGGAGGGATGGCGGGCACTGGCCCCCAGCAGACCCCCAGCAGAGCTCAGATGCCTACGCTGACCCTGCCACCAGGCCAGCTGGTGCTATTTTCACTCTCCTCTGTCTTCTGTGATGCCCTTGCCTGGGGGTCAGTGCAGGGCCTGGCGGAGAGGCCCTGGGGGTGGGGAAGCTGAGTGCGGACTGGACACCTCACCTCGCGGGGAACCCCCACCTGGTTGGAGGGCAGCCAGAGGGAATCCCTCGCCTGAGCGGAGGACACGCCTGCCCTGCCTGAAGGCTGTGGCTGCCACCGCAGGTGTCTGGAGGCCAGCCCGGCCCGGGAATCCAGCCTGAGCAAGAAAGCCGGAGCCAGGTGCTGGCAGTGCCCAGCATGCCCAGCGAGTGGCCTGGACAGCCGCCTCTCCACCACGGAGGGCAGCCAGCAGTGGGGCTGCTGGGCAGACTGACGCCCTGGGCTGCAGACCAGTGGCTGCCACCTTTGGACAGGAAAGGCCGTCCTCTCCCCTCTGCCTGGTGAAGGTGCTCTCAGCTCAGGGTCCTCGGGCTGGGGACAAACCAGCAGGCTCCTGGCTTCTAGGAGTGAGGTGTCACCCTCGCACCCCCAGGACAGGGCACGTGTGTGCTGGGGCCTCCTGTCCCGCCAGGCGTGCGTTCTGAATGAGACGCGTCTTCCCGAGGCCGAGGTCCACTGGCCGGGGGTGGGGGGGTGGGGGGGATGCAGGGATGGTGCCTGTGGGAGGCCAAGCGGCCCGAGCTGAGGCTCCTGAGCTGAGGACTGCTCAGGACTGGGGCGAGGGTCGCGGGTCTCAGTGCACACCCTGGGATAGGCCTCGTCCCTCAAAATGCGGAAGCACCCACACATCCTACAACATGGATGAGCCCCCGCCCCAAGAATCGACACAAGGACAGAACCAGACCCTCCAGCCTCGCATGTGAGCACACAAGCAGGAGCGCCCAGTGTGGCAAACCCAGAGGTAGAACACGGGCTGGAGCTGGGTGGAGCTGGTGCGAAAAGGTAAACTGAGGCACACGAACATTTCCAGTTGCTCTGAGCACATGCGGGCTGGGCTGGCCGCCCCGAGCGGGAAGTGGCCCCTGAAACAGCTGGGAAAGGCCTGCCTGGCAGGGGCAGGGTGGGCACAGCGGGGCAGCACGGCCCTGGCCTAGGAGGTGCCTGGCTCGGGAAGGACTCGCGGCTGTTCCTGATGGCTGTGGCGACGGCTCCTCCGGTTTTGCTTGGGTGTGGGCGCCTCCAGCCCCGCGGCCCCTCGCCTTTGAGTGACCTGGACAGGGTCTGCGGAGCGACGGCTTAATGGGGACAGGTATCCCCCCGGGGTGGAACCAGAGGCTGAGGCCAACGATTGTCAGCGGCGGCGCCCCCTGGAGGGGCTGCTGGTGAGGCCGGAACCCCAGGGAAGCCGAACGAAGTGTCCGTGGGGGGAGACTGGTGAGAGTATCGGCCCCGCACTCGGTGTGTTTGGGATTCAGCCTTCGCGGTTCCAGTGATTTCGGATCTTCAGTGATTCCGGGGTCAGCGGTTTCTGCCCCATCGCGTCCACCTCCCGGAGGCCGGCGCGGCTCTGAGGCCTGGAGAGGCTCCAGCAGCCAACCCCAGAGGGGAAAAGTTCGGGGCTCTGCAAGTACCCGAGCGACTGAAACTGCTCCCGGTTTTGCTGCGGCCACAGGCGGAGGGGCCTGGGGGGGCCTCGGGAGGCTGCGGGCGGGGCCGCCGGTCAAGTCGCTCGGCTGCTGCAGCGTCCCCGCGGGGAGACGACACACTCTCCGATCTCGATTCCCTGCAGCGGGTCGACTGTGTCCTCTGGGCCCGACTGCAGGGTCCGTGCGGACACAGTTCCCAGAGGCCCGGGCAGGCTGCGTCCCCGCGGAGCTGAGGGAGCTGCGGCGCCAGTGACAGCCCCGGGGCCGCGGGGGGCTTGGGTTCCGCGAAGCCTGCGCTCGTTTCCTCATGGTCTGTCGAGTGTGGAGCAACTCTGACGGCGGATTCAGCTCCATCTGTCTTTGCCGCACAGATTTGGCAGGGTTTTTTTGTTTTGTGAAAACACAATGCACATGTCTCTGTCCTCTTGCGTCACTGCGGAAGCTCTCCCCCTCCCGGGCCGTCCTCTCGTTGGAGGCTGCTTTATCTGATACCAGCATAGCAGATACTAACATCGGTTAACATGCTCATGAACATGTGATCAATGTTTACACGCTGTGTCTTCTCCATCCTTTTGCTTTCACCTGCTCATCTAGTTAGAGGCGAGTTAGCTTCTTGCAGACGACGTGTTGTCGCGTGATGCGTTTAAGGCCCGCGCTGCGAATCTGCTTTCCTGGCGTATTCAGGCCATTTACAGTTGATGTGGCTTATACAATCCCTTCGTTTTCTGCCATTTTACTTTTTGCTTTCAGTTTATTCTCTCTGCTGTTCTCTTTTGTTCTTCCTGGGGGTTCCTGGAACGCTTTTCAGAATCCCATTTTGAGTTCACTGTTGTGCTCCTGTGTGTGTCACTTAGCGTCTGCCAAGATCCTTCTTTCATTCTTCTTCTTGGGGAACTTCCTTCAGACTTTCTTTTGGGGTAAGTGTGCAGGGAACACATTCTCTTCGTTGTCTTTCCTCTAAGAATATCTTGGTTTTCCTTTTGTTCCTGAAAGACATTTTTGCTGAATCGTGTTCTGGGTTAACAGCTCTTTTCTTTCAGCACTTGAGGTAAGTTCAGCATTTCTGACGTCTCTGATTTTTGGAGAGAAATTCACCGTCATCAAAATTACTTTTCCCCACAGGTGAGGTGATTCTTCGCTGCCCCTCACTGGCTTCATTTTTTTCTTCTTTAAAAAAAATTGTGTTTATTGAGATAAAACTGTTTTGCATGCGCTACATGTTTTTCTCTGTCTCTACTTTTCACAGGGCTGGCTGGTGCGCTGCGGCGTGGGTTTCTTGGTGTTTGTCCTATTGCAGTTCACGCAGTCTGTGGAATCTGGAGTTCATACCTTATGCCAAACGGGGCCCGTTTTCACTCATTGTTTTCTGAGATCCTTCTCAACTCTGTTCTCATTATCTTCCTCCTGGAGCTAAAAGAACTGAGTATCAGAACTTTCGTTGTGATTCCTCATATTCTGAGGCTCTATACATTTTTTAAAAAAAAATATTTTTGATAATTTTCTTTTATTTATTTTTGAAGATTGATTGATTTATGCATACAAGAGCTGGGGCACAGGCTAGAGAAGCAGGGGGTGAGAGGACTCCCCAGAGACAGAGCAGGGAACAGAACAGGCAGATCGACTGAAATCCACTGCTGAGTGGAGCAGCGGGGAGACAGGAGAGGTCTGCTGCGCCCCGTGGGCAGCTCCCTGGCCGGCTGGGAATAGAACTAGTGCTGCAGAGGCTGCAGACAGCTTCACAGTGTGGTGCTTGACCCCTCGTGCCACCAGGGAGGCCTGGCTCTGTTCATTTTTTAAGGTTCTACTTTTCCCATTGTTCAGACAGAAAAACTTTTATCCTTTTCTAAGCAAGGTCACTGATCCTTCATTCTCCCGCAGAGCCCAGTCATTGAGGTTTTATTTCAGTGTTTATATTTTTCTTTTCTAAAATTTCCATGGGGGGTTTGTTTACAGGCCTTATCACTCTCCCTCAGGGCCGCTCTGCCCCTGGGGGCGCCTCGGCCCTGCTCTTGCCCGTGGTGGTGACAGCAGCGACTCCCTGCCAGGCCCCCTAGTTGGGGTGCTTCCCCCACAGCCTCTGCAGGTTGGGACAGTAGTTCCTAGCGGGGCCATTGATGGTGTGAGGGGGACGGGCCGGTTTTCTGTGGGACTTGGTTGGCACAAGCAGTTACGGCCTAAATTTTCTCCATCTGTCTTCTGAAGTTTGCTTCAGGAAGTGAGGCTGCTTCTCAGCGGCTGCACATGCCCCGGGGCCAACTTTCAGGGGCAGAGTGGACGGGCAGGACCCGCATTTAGCAAGTTCACCAGAACTGGGGCTAAGGGCGTGGTCTCTGCTCCCCCCTGCTGCCCAAAGCCCCGCACACCAGTGCTCCTTTGGGGGAGCGCCCCAGCCGTCCTCAGGTGAGACCCCCCAGGAGGACTCATGGAGCCCAGGAGAGATTCCCATCACTTCTGCATGTATTACATCAAATTAGATAAAACCAGGTGCATGAGGTCCATGCAAGGCAGGCTCCAGGCTGAGTGTCACCGGCCAGGGAATCCCACCCTGGGCCCAGTGTCCAGTTACTTTTTGGGCTGCGCTGTGAGGCAGGACGGAATGATTGACTGGCCCATGTGATTGAACTGAGTCTCGGGCTCTCAGGAGCATCTCATCGGCACACACCTAAAGTGGTGGGAGGGCTCCTGTCCCACGGGAACTCCCAACCTTGTCTCACCGCCGGGACCACGTCCAGACCCCCCTGCGGGCTAGATCCCTTGCTCTCCTGGACGGTGGCGCTGCCGGGCAGTTGCCATCCCAGCCCGCCCCTCCTGCATCCACCCCGGGGTGGGGCCGAGTCAACGGGGAGGCAGCGGAGTCGGAGTGCGCTGGTGGCTGGACTTGGCCTCCCAGCTCCTGCTGCCGCCGCTGAGAAGCCCTCGCCTGGTGCTGGGCCCAGAAGGGGGGAGGCGTGTGGAGGAGGCCGAGTGGACCTCCCAGCTCATCCACAGCTGGCAGAGCCCAAGCTGCCCCTCAGCTGACCCTCAAGACCCTGGGGGCAATGTGGCCGCGTTGCCTTGGCAACCACTGACTGACTCACAGTGGGAGTGAGGAGCGCTGCCCCAGGCTCCAAGCGTATTAAAGCCACACCCATCTCCAGTCCCGGTAGGGTGCTGGGTCCCGGCCTGGGCCCCGTGGCCTCGAGTCCACTGTTGGCCAGTCGTGTCCGCATCTGCGGCGTGGGGTCCTCACCCAATCTGAGCTGGACCACCTCAGCGCCCCCAGCTGCGAGGCCCGGGCTGTCCTGACTGGGGCTGGAGGGAACCGGGAGCAGCTGGGATGGCCGCCCCATGATGGCGTGAAGGGCCCAGGCTGGATGCCCAGAAGCCCTGTGGTGCAGCCGGGGAGCCCAGTGCCTGTGCCAGGAGGGGGCGGGTCAAGGCCGGGACCAGGCAGACGCCCCCGTGAGCTCGGGGCTGGAAGTGGGGAGGTGCACTTGGACCCGCAGCTCGGGGCTGCACACACCCCGCCACCAGGCAAGCCCAGGGCGCAGCGGGAGCAGTGGGGTCAGAGGGGCAGAATCCAGAACGGCCAAGGGGGGTGGCTGGAGTCTTGTCACAACTGCCACCAACCGTCTGTGTGTGAGACTTTCCACGATACACGTCTGAGTCTCACGTAGTCACGCAACCAGTGCCTGCTGCATGCCCCGCCCCACACTCCATTCCACTAAGTAGAAATACACCGAGGAGAGCGGGGGTGGGGGGGGGAACCCGACTCCAGGAACTTCCAGCAGGGGGAACCCGCCTGTGGCACCCCGACACCAGGACCCCACACTTGTGAAGGAAACAATCACCGAACCACACACCTTAGAAAAGTGCTAGGGCTGCGCCCTGGCTCCGGGGTCAGCTGGCAGGGTTTCCCTGTGCTGAGCTCCCTGCAGGGCCCCGTGCCCCGGCCCACCCTTGCACATGCGTGTGTGAGGCAGGCCAGCTCCCGCCTGCCTCCTACTGAAGACGGTTGTGGCCACAAGGTGCACCGCTTGTTACAGACAGAGAGGCCAGGCGCACTCCGAAGCAGGTGGACGTGGAGGTTTGTGAGTCTCCCTTCGAGGGTCAGTAATGGAGTGTGTGGGCGATGGCAGAGGCGGGGCGCTGGCCTCCCCGTGCCCGAGAGCAGGGGGCTCACGCCAGGCGTGTGCAAGCCAGTCCCGCACAAGCATGGGGGTCTCCCCCTTCCAAGCTCACGGCCCCCCTCTGAAGGCTCCTGGGAGGCAGGGCAGGAGCCGAGGCCCCCAGCAAGCGCGCGGGCAGTGGAGTCCTGCCGCGGAAGCAGAGGCCGTTGTGGCGAGCGCCATGTGGACACGGGCCCCTGTCCGCGGGCCGGGCTGGACTCTGTCTTTCCCGCGGCCGTCAGTGTTTCCTTAAAACCCTCCGGTCTCATGCGGTTCACCTCAAGCACCCAAGGGACCATTCTGCTCCCAGGGCCCAGGCTCAGGAATCACTACCCGCACGGCCAGGTGTCTCCCCCCTCCGCACCCGCAGGCTCGCGCACGGGCCTTCCCCGAGAGCTAAGCCAGAGTAGGAGCCCCCCGGGCTGGCTCAGGGAGAAGCGGGACCAGGGTGGGGGGCACCAGCAGCTGCAGCCTTTGGAGGCTGCACAGAGGCGGTGCAGGGGGTGGGTGGGGTGAGCGGCCGGAAGCTGGGGCTCATGTCACCTAACCCGTCCCTAAAGGGGTCACACTGGACCTGTCCCTGCACATCCCATCGGACTGAGCGAAGGCCCCTGAAGGGGCCCTGGGGTGCCACAGGCGGCCCTTCGCCCCAGCTTCCGAGGCCACACGTGGCGGAACCCTGCCGTGACCAGAGCCGCGGAGTCCAGCACGGGGAGCCCGGGTTTCTCGGCCCCGGGGTGGTGTCTGGTGACTTCTGCGTGCGGCCCGCCCGGGTGCCAGCACACGGCGTCACACATGTGAGCTGCTCCTAAAAACATGGGTAATTTCATATCCTAAAATATTGTGTATTGCTTAAATGGTTTCACGCTGGCTCGCATTAAAAATGATTCCCAAGTGAAGATGACAAAGGGGAAATCTTGGTTATTTAGTCCTTTTCTTACATTAAGCTATCATAATAAAGTACATTTCTGGCTGCGTTCTCCAGAGTGCTTTTTACTAAATAAATGGCCAAAAATAACTTTTCCCTTCCAGTAAGACTTCATGATTCAGCACATTCAACTCTCGCTATAAAAGGTTGACACGAAGAGCGCGCAGGGGCCCGGGGCCGGCCGGGGCCGTGGAGGGGGGTCTGCCCCGCGGTCCCCCCCAGCCGGGTGCTGTGACCCCGCGGCGGCCGCTGCGCTCGGCCGGGGCGCGGGTCGGAGGCCGCGCACCCGCTGCAGGCGGGGCTGGAGGGCAGAGGAGCCGCCCCGAGGCCGCCCGGCCACGCGCCCACCTCACGGGCAGCCCCGCGGGGCCCCCGCCCCGGGCCCGGACACCCCAGTCCGCGGAGGCCGCTCTGCGCGGGGTGCCTGAGCCGATGTGGGGACCCGGGGCTCGGGGCGGGTCGAGGGGTCAAGGCCGGTGGCCCCTTCTCGGCCAGAGGGAGCGGCCCGCGGCCGGCCTGGCCCTCCGCACGCTCGGGGCCCGCGGCGGGTCCAGGTGCCCCATCCCGGCGCGCGCCCCCCGCTCCCCCCGGCCCCCCCGCGCCCGGCCGCTGTCCCCGCCTGCCCCGACGGCCCGCGAGCCGACAGCCTCCCCCGGGACAGGCCGGCCCGGGCCTCCGGGGCCCGACCCCTTCCGCACAGGGGTGGGGCGCCCGCCCTGCCCCCCCCCCAGAACGCCGCCCCTTCGGGGACCAGGACGAGCGGGGTCGCGCGCCGGCGAAAGGCCGTGGGCGGAGGGCCCGGACCCCGCGGCGCCCCAACCGGCCCTCCCGGCGGCGGCCGGCGCGGGGCGCAGCTGCGGGCCCGGGGCGCGGGGCGCGGGGCGCCCGCGGGCACCTCCTCGCGCCCCCGCCCGCCCGCCCGCCCGCGCGCGGAGGAGGGGGCGGCGCGTGCGCAGTGGCGCCCCGGCCGCCCGTGGGCTCTCCCGGGAGCGCGGCGGGAACGTGGGAAGCTCGGGCCGCCCACCCTCGGCCCGCGCCGGCGCCGCCGCCACCTCGCGGCCCGGCCTCCCGGCGAGCCCGTCGGAGGAGCCGCGCAGGTAGGCGCGGGGCTGCCGCGGCCCGTCGGGGACGCCGCCCGCCCGCCCGGCCCGGCCCAACCTGCCCGCCCGGCCCGCCCGGCCCAAGCGGCCCGCGAAGTTGAACTTGGCGCGTCGCGGGGCGCGGGGGCCGGGCCGGGGCGCTCTCGGGGCGCTCTCTGGCCCCGCGGGGGTGGGGGGGGCGCGGCGGGGCGCGGGGCCGGCCTCGCGGCGAACTTTGCGCGGAGCCCGGCGCGTCTCGGCGAGGCAGGCGCGGCCGGCGGCCCCCCGGACCCCGGTGGCCCCCCTCCCCCCCCCCCCCCCCCGGGCCTCTGTCCGGGCAGCGCGGGGCGGGCGCGGGCGGGGCCGGCGCGGGGAGGCCGGCGGGTCGCGCGGAGAGGGGGGCCCGGGGCTCCTGCAGGCCCCGGAATCTCAGCCCCCCGCGCGCGCGCGAGCGACCCCCGCGGCGGGCCGGGGAGGACCGGCCGGGGCGCCGGCCCGAGCGCGGGAAGCAATTAGAAGTCCCGCTCGCGGATTAACAACCAAAAATTGATCGACGCGTCGGGAGCCGCTGATTTACGGGGAGCTGCCGCCCGGTGCGGGGTTTTATGTCCTGCAGGTGAAGCCGAGTTCACCGGCTGCGGCGCAGATTGATGCTTTAATAAAAATAAATAAAGGGGAAAAGCTCGCCGGGCCTTCGGGGACACCGGGTCTCCCGCCGCGGAGCGAGACCGCAAATCAGGGGCGTCCTCGCCCCGCTCTCGCCCCGTCCTCGCCCCGTTCCCGCCCGGTTCCCGCCCGGTGCCCTCCGTGCCCGTCTCGGCCGTGCGCCCGGGCGCGCCGCGGGAAGCGCCCCGCCGCCAAAGTTTGCGCCCCGCGCCTGCAGGGCGTCCCCGCGGGCCTGGCGGCCACACAATGGCGCGGGCGGCGGCGTCGCGCGGGCGCGGGCGGCCCGTAGATGGCGCCCTGGCCCCACGCTAGGCTCGGGCGCGCGGCTCCGCCGGGCCGGGCGCGGGCGGGGCGCGGGGCTGCGCGGAGCCGGCGCGGAGCGGGCGCGGCGGGGGCTGAGCGCATTGTTGGTGTTTGAGGCGCGGCGGCCGGGTCAGCCCCGGGCGCAGGGGAGGCCCCGGCCGGACTTCCCGGGGAGCGCCGGGCCTGGGGCGAGGCCCGCTCGCGGTTCGGCCCGGCCCGGCCCGGCGGCGGTGACGCAGCCCCGGTGTCCGGCTCGCGGCGCGGGCGGGGTCGCCACGGGGCCGCGAGGACCGCGGGTGGGGAGCGGCCCGGAGATCGCCCCGAGGGGACCGGGGCCGCCCCGCCCGGCAGGGCGCCCCGCCCGGCCCGGCCCGGCCCGCCCGCCCGCCCGCCGCCGCGGCTGCCCGCGCTCCGCTTTGCAATGTAAATTTCAGCGGGACAAATTGCTTATTAATAGTCTGGAGGAGGCGCGGGCGCCCTTCTCTCTTCTTCTCCTCGTCTGTTTTCATGTCCGCGGGGCCCCCAGCGGTGCCCCGGGCAGCCGCGCGCCCGGCGGGTTCCCTTCCTCTCCACGTCCCGGAGAAAATGCAAATCCCGCCGAGCGGCCTTTTTAAAAGTTAAATTAGCAGCAGCTTTAGGCGGCCCCGTCAGCGTGGAGAGCACACGCTCAGGGCGGGGCGCCCCTTCCGCGGGCTCACGCCGGACGGCGCGGCCGGCGGGCCTGGGGTTGCTGCGGAACCGCGTCGCGCCCCGAGCGCCGCCCCCGCCCCCCCGCCGGCCCTTCCCGGGAGGGGTGTCCCCCCGCGCGCCGGCGACCCGCCCCGGGGACCCCGCGGAGGCCGCGCGGCTGCGGGCGAAGCAGCGCTCGGCGGAGAGGCGGGCGCGCACCGCGCGTCTCTGGCCGAAGGCCGCGCGCTCCGCCCGGCCGGGGCCCGGCTCCGCCGCCCGCGCGGTTCCCGGGCGGGCGCAGCAGGCCCGGCCGCGGGCCCCGCGCCTCCCGCCGCCGCTGGGCCCTCGGAGGTGCGGGCAGAGGCGCGCGCGGGCGCCGGAGGTGGCCACGTCCGCCCGACCCAGCCCCTCGCGCCCACCCCTTGGCGCGCTGCCACCCGCGCCGAGCCTGTGCCCGCGCGGCCCACCCGCGTTTCAAGCCAGAATTTCATTGGCAAACTTGGGCGCCGTGGGCGTCCCGGGGGGCGCGCGACTCCGCCGGGCCGCCCCTCCCCACGCGAGCCCGCGCGCGCCGTCCGCGCACGAAAGAGTTAAGAGCCCGGTGCGCCAGCGAGGGCTTGTTAGGATGTAATCTGCATTTTTTAACTACTGTGTAATAAAAAGTGAGAAGTTTTCAGACACCTTTCTTGATTATACCTTTGGCGATACTTTAGGTTTTACATTTAATTTGCATTTTGTTCTTAGTGAATATTGAAGTCTTGAGTGGAGGATTGAATTTTATTAGGACATCTGGACTGACAATATCAAATCAGACACCAGTGTCCCAAAGCATGCTAAAATTTCAGAGTTAATTAGAACGCAGTGTGTTTAATTAAAGCCAATTATAATATTTGAAATTATCTGATCGATCCGCGTTTCTACAGTTTGGGTCTGTTTAGGTGTTGATTGGCGCGCTCTGTGGTGCTTTTCGATCTAGAAACTTCTCTGGGGAAAGTTTGCTGTGCGCGCGGCGGGGGCGGGCGGGGCGCAGACCGCCCGGGCCGGGCTCTGGGGCGCGCTGCCCGGCTGCCTCGGGGCGCGTGGACGCGGCTCGCAGCTCGGGAGACCCCCGCCCTGGCGCCCCGCGCTGCCCCCCTCGGGGCGGCGAGGACCCGGGCCCACACCCGCGGTCCTTCCCAGCGGGGCGCGCGGGGCGCTCGGGCGGGAGGCAGCCCCGAGGGAGCGCGGGAGAAGCCGGCAGGACGCGCGCGTTTGCTTCGCGATTCTTGTTCGGGCTGAAGAGCCCGCGGGGCTGACGCAGACCGCCGGGGTCAGCCAAAAAAGTGACCCGAGGCACCAGAGAAAAGTTAGGAGACGACACTCATGTTTCCTTTCCAGTTTCGCACTCTGCAGGGGCCGAGGCTCGCCAGGCGTTTCGTCCCCGCTTGGAGCGCCCCTGGCTTTTCCGGGGAGAGGGTCGGCGCCATCCGGCGGGGTCGGCCGCCCCCGGGGCCGGCGCTCGGAGCCCGCGGTTCTCGCCCGCAAGGGCCTGGGCGCGTCGCCCGCCGCGGGCATCTGGCTCCGGGCGCCGGCGCGGCCTGACCTTCGCAGTCGCACGTGGGCCGGAATTAGGGCCCGGAGGCGGGTGGACGCGTCTCCAGTGGTCATGGGGTCGGCGAGGCCTAGGTGCGCGCTGAGCCAAGGCCCAGCTGTTGGGGCGGGGCGCGCGGGGTGCGCGGGGAGCGGGGCGGCCACCTGCCTGGGGTAGGTGGGCGCAGGGGCGCTGGCTCTCCCCTGCGAGCGGCACTCTGCTCGACCCACCCCAGGAGGCGCTGTTTGCCAAACTTGGTAGCCTTGGCAGGAGGCGCCTGCCGGTTCCCACTTGGAGAATTGAGCCTCTCCTGATACTGGGGGTCAGGCTTGGCGAACCCGAGACTTGGAATGGCCGGCGGGGTGGGGAGTGCAGAGACAGGGTTTGAGACTCTTCACCGTGCTCTTGTTATCGGGGACTCCAGTCGGGCCTGTGGCCTTCCAGCGCTGGGGAGAGGTGTCCCTGGGTGTGCTCCGTGTGTCCAGGCCGGGGGCCCGGTCACTCACCTGGCGGGGCAGGCAGGACAGACCTGGCTTGGGTTCAGCTGCCACGGAGCCTCCCGGGTCGGGCTTCTGTCTGCTCAGAGGGCTAAGGCCGCTCCCTGGGCCTGGAAATGCCACTGCGCCCCCACCTGACTCTGCTCAACTTAACAGGTTGGGGTGACCGGGGGAGGGACTCTTGTTCCCCTGGCCGCTCCTGAGGGGGACCCGGAGGAGCAAGGCAAAGCCCCGGACCCACTGCTCCCCACCTGGTCGGTTGCAGCACTGGGTGCCTGCATCTGCCAGGTTCGCTGGGGCCGGCTGTTGTACCCTGTCCCAGGTTCCAAGACTTTGTAGAGGCGTCCCCCTGGCTGAGAGCATTCTCCCACCGCTGGCCCTGCAAGGGCCTCCCCGCCAGGGCCCAGAGTCGGACATTCAGGGTCTTTCCCAGCCCCTGTCGGTGTGAGGCGCCAAGGCCCTATCCCAGGCCCGGCTGGCTTGGAGGCCAGCACCGCCTAAGCGTGACCCCTGGACACCAAGGCCGCGAGGGCGGGCCACACTGCAACTGGGCAGTGGAGGCTGGACTTGAGCCGGGCCTTGGCATCGCCTGGCATCCTGGGCTCTGTGTGTGGTAGTGCGGCCTGAGGCCACGGGCCATCCCCTGCGTAGGGCCCTCGCGCCTCGGATCCTTCAGGGGCCTGGGCTTCCGCGAACCCCCAGCCGGGCCTCTCAATGCGGGAGGAGCATTTTATTGCTGGCTGGAGGCTGGCGGGCGAGTCTCAGGCTCCTGGACGCGGCTGCGAGGGACATGCACCACTCGAGTGCCCTGGGTGCTCTGCAGCCCGCTGGGTGCCCTTACACCCCGACTCGGCTGAAGTTTTCTGGGTGGCTCAGATGTCTGCTCCAGCCGGGTGCACCCCCAGGCCTTGCAGCCCACAGCAGTGGAGGCCCCAAGGGTGGGGTGAGGGGGAAGGTCATGCCTGGTGCCCTGGAACACCCCCCTCCGGGCTCCGCTGGTGGGGAGGGGCGCGGGCGGAGGGGCTTGGCGCGCGGCGGGCTCTGGCAGTGGCGGGTGCGCGGAGCCCGGGCGGGCCTGGGCGCTGGCGCTGGCGCTGGTGCTGGCGGCGGCTCTGGCTGCGGGGCGGGCAGTGTGCGGGTCAGCGGCCCTGCGCCCGGAGGCCCCTCGGCGGCAGGGCTCCGGGGCGGCGGGCGCTGTCTCTTTAAGGTCACTGCCTGCTTCGGCACGACGTGGAGAGGACAGCTGGGCACTGGCCATCTGACTGACTCCGGCGTGACATCTGGGAGCCCACTGGTGTGTGGCACGCGAAGCGCTTGATGCCGCTATTTAAATGCAAATGTGAGGGGCTCATTGAAGCCTCTCCCCGTAAATCCGCACAAAAGGAACACTTCCCACCCTCCGAGGCGGCGGCGCGAGGGCCACCCGTGCAAATCGCGTTGAGCCCGGGGCCCTGAGCGGCGGCCGCGGCGACGCGGCCCGGGGTCCTCGGCGAAGGTCAGGCCCCGCCCGGCGCCCGCTGGCCCCTGGGAGCGCGCGGCGCCCCGCCTGGACCCGCGCCGCGGCGGGCCTGCCGGCCTGTCCCCTCGGCTCCCCCATACCTGGGTGCGGGCGCCCTGAGTTCCCCCCCAGGAGAGGCGGCGGGGCGGGGTTCCCGCGGGAGGCGCCCGGCGCGGGCTGCGCCCCGGAGTCTCAGCACCGCCGGGAGCGGACTCGGCTCCCTCCTCCCGGGGACTGGGCGCTCCGGCCTCCTCGCTCCTCCCCGCCCCGCCGCCGCGCCCGCCCCGTCAAAGCCAGAGTCTGGGGTGGGGTGCGGTGGGGTGGGGTGCGGTGGGGTGGGGCGGGCGGGGCGGGCGAGGGCCTGCCCTCCCAGGCAGCGCTGGAGCAGGCCCGCGCGGGGACCCAGCCCGGCGGCCAGCCCGCGTGCCAGCCCGTGTGCCCACAGCTCGGAGCCAGCAGTGGAGTGACAAAAAAGATAAAGTTGGTGCATGATAAAGACCGTATTTTCCACGCTTTGGGTGCGGGACCAGATGATCTAGAAAATGAGCTGAAATGGATTCAGCCTCCGAGCCTGTTGTGAGAGCAGCTGATTCCCCCATTTCGGGCCAGATGGCTGCTGAACACAGATTTGCATTCATTTTCGCTTAATATCGTCCAAAATAGTGGGGCAGCTGCATTTGTTGTCAAAAAGGTTTAAAACCCCCTTTCTTTCTGGGGCAGGATCGCTGCCTTATGTGAGGGGCTTATAGAACTTTTTTTCCCTCTTTAGTCAACAGTATCAGATTTAGAAGGATTTGTTTTTAAACCTTCTAATTTGGTAATCAGATTTAAATCGCCTTGGCGCGTGGAATCTGAATTAAAGATACTGTACATGATGTGAAGCGTGGTGCTCCGCGGTGCAGGCCGGGGCACCTCCAGCTCCGAGGGGCGGTCTAGGAAGTGCGCCACAAAGGCGGCATTGTCCCCCACTTCCAACTTCATCTTCCGCGAAAGGCACTTTGTATCTCCTGCCGGTGTCGCGGGCCTGGCCGCTGGCCCCGGAGCCCCCGGGCGGGCAGCTCACCGGGCAGACAAAGCCACTTCGCGGCCCCACCGGCCGCCTCCGGCCAACTTTACTTCTCGGCGCTGTCCCCCAGCAGGATCGTGGCGTGTCCCCCACTCGGGCCGTGGCGGGCGGAAAACACTGGGCTGATTAGGAATACAGAAATTTTCTTTTAATTTATCGTGAAGAGTTTCCATACACTTTGATTTAAGGTTATTAACATTCTATAGACAGTGGCGTCTTTAATATGTGGCGATCGCTTCTGAAGACTAATCTCATTACCCTCAAATAGTCATAAAATATGATTTTATTATACTTACGTATTTAATTAGACGCCCGGCACCGTAATGGATTTTGAGATGGGACTGGCGCAACAGCTTTGATAATTCACTTATCTTTGGCAATAGTCATTAACCCCCAACACCAGCAAAATAGATTGCTTTCCAGCACATCTTTTTTCCTCACCCCTTCCACGAGGCGCGGGGTCCCCAGATAACGGACATCGGACTTCGATTTTCCCGATTAATTAAAATATTAACGCGCACACGCTGCCAGCCCAGGAACCAGGGAGCGTCGCCCGCGGCAGGGCGGGCCGGGCTGGCCCGAGACACTGCGCGCCCTCGGCCCGGCTTTGGTTGGTGTGTCTGTCTGTCTGTCTGTCGGTTTGCAGTCCGAGGGGCCTCATTTCCCCGGGCAGGGCGGTGCGCGGCCGCGCGCGGGGTCCCCCGGGGCCTTCCCTCCGCGGGGCGCGGGCGTCCCTGGGGCGGGCGGTGCGCCTGGCGCCGGGTCCCCGCACCGCAGCCGCCCGCCGGCCCGCGCGCCGCCCCGCTGCCCTCCCGGTTCCTCGAAATCGGGTCGGGACTGGGCGCGCGGCGCGCTCACCCGGCCCGGCGGCTCCGGGGGCAGGTCCCGGGCGCCCGCGCGCCCAGCGGCCCCGGGGAGGGCCGGCCGCCCCGCAGGGCGCACCGCCGACGCGGGCCCCGGCTCGCCCGAGAGGCCGGGCGCGCTCGCCGTCTGCCCGGAGAGCCCGGGGCTTCCTTTGTCACTCGCGCGCCCAAGGACAGGCCGGGGGGCCGGGGCTCCCGTGGCGGCCGCGGGGAGCTCGCGTCTGGCAGAGCCGCCTCCGACGTGGAGCCCGGCCCGGCCCGGGGCGACCTCCGCGCGGGTAGGGGACGCCGGCGGCGGGCGAGGCCCGGACGGGGGCACACCCGGCCCCCCGGCAGCCCGGGGCGGCCCAGGAACCGGGGCCGAGCGCGCGCCCCGCCTCGGCGAGGGAGCCCCGGCTCCCTCTTCCCCGCCGAGCCGGCCGCCGGGCCCTCCCCGGGGCCGGCCGGCGTCGCCCCGGTTTCCCTTTGGGACCCCCGGGGCGCGCGCGACCCCTCGCGCCCGCCGCGCGGACCCGGGCAACTTGGGGCGCCGGGCCCTCGCCCCCCTCCCCGCCGCGCCCGGCGCGCGCGGCTGATGTGGGGAGGCGGGACGGCGCGGCGGGCCGGGCTGCCATTGTGCGCGGCTGAGTGCTTCACTGCGAGGTGCGTGGGGGCGAGCGCGAACTTCCTCGGCCCAGGGCGCGCGCGGGGAGCCGCGACGCGCGGCCGGGGGCGCTCGGCGGCGCTCGGCGGCGCTCGGGCGCTCGGCGGCGGCGCGGGGCTCGCGGGGCTCGCGGGGCTCGGGCCGGCTCGCGCCGCCAGGCAGGCGGGCGGGCGGCCGGCGCGGCGGCGCGGGGCGGCGCGGGGCGCGGCGAGGGGCGGCCGCTCCCATATATGGCGCAGGCGCCGCCCCCCGACGTCAGCCTCTGACAGCGCCGCTCCCGGGGGCTTCGAGTTTTGGCTCCCGGGAAAGGGCCCATTCCTCGGGGAGGGCGGCTGAGTTTCGTGCGCCTCGGCCGCTGCGCGCGCCGCTCCGGGCCCCGCCGCGCCCCGCCCGCGCCCGGGACCGCGCCGCGGCGCTCACGGCCCCGCTTATTTGTCTTTGGAGCAGGCGGGCCGCGCCAGAAGCGGGCGATCCCGCAGTGTCCTGCAGCCGCGGACGCGCCGGCCGGGATGACACCGCGCTGAGCCCGACAACAACAACAACAACAAGCGCCGCCGCGTCCTGCTCCGCGCCGCCCGCCCCGCGCGGCCGGTGTATGCGGCGCCCGCCCGGGACGCGCTGACCGCGGCCGCCGCTCCGCAGGCGCCGAGCAGGGCGAGCGCGGCCGGGCGGCCGCCTGCGCCGAGCCCGAGCCCGAGCGCCGCCGCGGGAGCCCGAGGCCGGCCGGAGCCGCGGCCGCCCAGCAGGGTTCATGTTCGGGATCCAGGAGAACATTCCGCGCGGGGGGACGACCATGAAGGAGGAGCCGCTGGGCAGCGGCATGAACCCGGTGCGCTCGTGGATGCACACGGCGGGCGTGGTGGACGCCAACACGGCCGCCCAGAGGTACGTACCGGCCGCCCGCGCGCCCCGGCCCGGCCCGGCCGCGCGCCCCGCGCTGACCGCGCCGCTGTCCCTCTCCCCCCGCAGCGGCGTGGGGCTGGCGCGGGCGCACTTCGAGAAGCAGCCGCCCTCCAACCTCCGGAAATCCAATTTCTTCCACTTCGTGCTGGCGCTCTACGACAGGCAGGGGCAGCCGGTGGAGATCGAGCGCACCGCGTTTGTGGACTTTGTGGAGAAAGAGAAAGTAAGTGCCGCGGGGTCGCCCGCGCCCCGGGCGGGAGGCGCGGCCGGCCGGGCCCCCGCGCGCCCCGGGCCGGCCGGGGCGCGCGGGCCGCGCCGGGCGCCGGCGGGAGAGCGGCCCGGCGGCGCGGCCCGGGCGAGGACGCCCGCCCGGCGCGAGGCCCGGCCCGGGGCGCGCGGGGACCCGGCGCGCGGCCGCCCCGCGCCCCCTCAGCGCGCCTGTCTGTGGTTCCTTTCAGGAGCCCAACAACGAGAAGACCAACAACGGCATCCACTACAAACTCCAGCTGCTCTACAGCAACGGTGAGTGCGGCCGGCCGCCCGCGCAGGGCCGGGCGTAAAGATTTTGAGATTAAAATGACACGGATGTAAACACGGAGCTTCTCGAGGCAGAGAAGGAAAACAAAACATAAACGATCAATAAGTCGATGGCACTTCACATGATTAAGCGGCGGGGCTGGAGGTAGAAAGTAAAAAGGCGATCGATGGGGTTCCAGGAGAACATCACTTTTAAGTGACTTTCTCCAATTTTGCAAATTAATGTTAATTATCGGGACGGGGCGGCCCGGGCAGGGCAGCCCTGAGCCTCTTCCTTCCTGGGCTGGAGTTTCAAAAAAAAAAATCCTCGAGAGACCTTCGAGAGAGTGGAGCCTCTGTTTCCTTCCAGCTCCTGCTTTCTGTTTGCTAAAAATACATGCACACATGTGCCCAGGCGGCCACCAGGCCCGGCCCAGCCGCGGGGCCTTGCGCCCTGCACGCTGCACGCAGACCCGGGGCCTTGAGGCGCTTCCTTCCCGGAAGAGCAAAAAATGCAGCCCGGGGCGCCGCCGGGGTTCCCACCCTCGCCCTCCGGGGCTGTGCGTGGAGCTGGCCGCGGGCACCCCGGCCCCCCACGCCCCGGCCCAGCCCCGCGCTGACCGGCCTGCTGTGCTGTCTCTTGCAGGGGTCAGGACGGAGCAGGACCTGTACGTTCGCCTCATAGACTCCATGACCAAGCAGGTGAGAACGTTTAAGCCTCGCCGGGGCGCTGGCTGAGCGGGGTTATCCTGGCGCCACGACCAGGCCTGCCCGGGGCGCGGCAGGTAGATGTTTCTCGCCGGGCTCCCTCGACATGCTAACGAGAGCCCCCAGTTGCCAGGCTCGGGAGGGGACTGGTGGAGTGGCTCGTGCGGCCTGTGCCGCAGCAGCGGAGGCTTCATTAGATGGTTTGTGATTAGAATCTTTCCATCTCAATTAATGATGGCAACTGATATTGGACAGGAAAAATTCCAGGCCCCCCCTTTGTATTTTTTGCCACGCTTCTCTCCCGGCTTGGAGTCACCGCATCGATTTCCGAGCCGTAACAAAGGCACCCACTCCTCTCCCACCCCATGGACTGGACTTGATTAGTGCGCTTCCCTCCCTCCAGCGCGATGGGCTGTAACACAAGACGTTTATTTGGATTTAAAAGTTAAATGTGTTGGGGTGAAAAGTCGCCTTGTTCTCCTCTAGTCCTTCTTCACCTCTCAACCCCCCATGTCCATAATTCAAACTCCCAGCTCCAGGGGTCACCCAAACCCGGCCCTGGCTCTGGGAGAGGCTTCTGCTCCCGCTCCCAGCCTCTGTCATACCTTGTAAATAACATAATTACAAGCAGTTCCTTATTAAATTATTTAACCTGTCTCGGGCAACTTTTCCGACGCTGACTGAGGCTTGGGAGGGAGGCTGAGCGCCGGGGAGCCTCTGCCGGGCAGCGCGCACTCCCCCCGGGCGTGCGGGGCGGATTTTGTGCTGTGGTTGTTTTCAAGATCTTAACCCCGTTTCTTAGAAGCGTGTCGAGGGGAGGGGCCGGCCAGCGTCCGCCTGAAATCCGTGGGTCGCAGAGTGATTTAAAATCTACTCCCACGCTGGCCCTCTCGCCGGGAAGTGAAAGTGGCATCTTCACGTTTGATGCTAACTTTGGAAACTGTGAGCCAAGTGCAGCGAAGCCGCTGGGCTGTCAGCGTGGGGGTGGCTCCCCCTTTCAGGAGTTGTCCCTGCACGGGCAGGCCACGCGGGCCGGGTTCTGCGTCTGCCGAGGCGAGGCAGTGTCTGGGGCCGCCGGGAAAGTGGTTGTTCTGACAAAGGCGAGGCCGCCGGCCTTCGGGCTCCCCACTCGGAGTCCCTGCAGCCGGGCCTGTGGCTGGTGGGCCTCCGGGTCTTTGTATGCGGGGCGAGAGGTCCCAGCACCCGGCCGGGGTGCAGAGGCGCTCTCCCGCAGCGCGGGCGGAGCAGGAGGAGCCCTCGGTGCTGAGGACACTTTTATTGTTCATTTAGCTTGTACCTGGCCGTGCTCGTGGGCTGAAAATAAAGGCATTTAATCTCCTCGCGCTGACGGGGTGGGGGAAAGGAAAGAAATAGCCCAGTAACTGATCAAAGAGTCAATGGCGCTGAACCGACAGTTTATGGATTTCTGTTTGTGCTACAAAATAAAAAATAAATCACATATAAGTACGGGACCCGGGAGGACGGCGGGCCTGCCCTGGCGCTCGGGGCGGCTGGGGCGCCGGCGGGGAGGCCGCTGGGGCGTCGGGCCTGCGGCCTCCGGAGGGGCCGGGGCGAGGGCGGCTTTGTCCGCGGCCGCGGAGGCCAGGGCGGGAGGGCCGAGAGGCCGCGTCGTCTCGGAGCGTTTCCCGGGCGGCGGGAAGGCGACGCGGACTCCCCCCGCCCCCCGCGTGGCATTTTCTGCCGCGAACTTGCGCCCCCGCCCGCCCGCGCCCGGGCCGGCCCCCCGGGCCCCGTTCCCGTCCTTCCTTTTCTCTGGATTTTTCTGGCGAGGCGGGCGGCGGGCGGCGGGCGGCCGGGCTCGGGTCCGGCGCGGGGCGGGCGGGCGCGGCCGCGCGCGCTCCTCGGGCTTCGCACCATCTGGCGGAGCCTCTGCTCAAAACCCACCCGGGCGTGCGCGCAGACGCTGCCTTTTTACCCGAGAAAAATCATTGTTAGCAGTTTCAAAATAAACACCAGATTGGCCATTAGCACTTTCTTTCCAAAGATCAGCCGGCGGGGAGCACGTGGCCGCGCGGCCGGCGCTGGGGGCCCCGCACTCCTGCGGGGCGCCGGGGAACCCCGGCCCGCGCGCCCACGTGCGGCCGCCGCGCCCGGGTCCTGGCCGCCCGCGCGCGCCGGGCTCTGCAGGCGGCCCCGGGCTCCGGGCTCCGGGCGGCGGGCGGGCGGGCCGGGCGGGCGGCCCCCCGCGGGGACCCGGGCTCCAGGCCGGCCCGACTCGCCGCCGCCGCCGGGGAGCGCGCGGGCCTGCGTCCGGCCGGCGGGTCCCCGCGGCCCGGGTGGCGGCTCGGCCGGTCGCCGCCTCCGACGCGCCGGGAGCGCGGGGCAGACAATGGCCGGGGGCCGCGGCCGGGCGGCGCGCGGGCCTGGGCGTGGGGCGCCGGGTCGGTGCCCGCGGGCGCCGGCTCCCTGCGCCCGGCCTCGGCCCGCTCTGCGCCCGGCCCGGGTCCAAGGCCCCGCGCGGGCCGGCGGGCGCGGGCACAGGAGGCCGCCGAGCCGAGAGCCTCGCTGCAGGCGGCCGCGCGGAGGGGGCCGGAGGGGGCCGAGGGGGCCGAGGGGGCCGAGGGGCCGCCTTGCACCTGCCGCCGCGCCCCGGCGCCCCGGCCTTGGCCTCGGGGCCACGTAACCCGCGCCTCTGCTTGTCCCCCCAGGCCATCGTCTACGAGGGCCAGGACAAGAACCCGGAGATGTGCCGCGTGCTGCTGACCCACGAGATCATGTGCAGGTGAGCGCCGGCCCCGGGCCGCCCCCGCGCGAGGGCAGCGGCCGCCCGACGTCGCCAGGGCCGGCTGGGCTCCCGGGGAGCGCGCGGGCCGGGCGGGCCGCAGCGGGCCGGCGCGGGGAGGGGCCGCGCGCGGCTCGTGGGTCCGGGCGGCCCGACGCCTCCCCGCGCGGGCGGCCCCGGGGCGCGCTCGGCCGAGGCGGGCGCGAGGGGAACCCGCCGGGACCCGGAGCTGCAGGCGCCGCTGTCAGTCAGCCCGGCCCGGCGCCGGCGGCCGCGCCCGTCTCCGCCAGAGGAGCAGTTTCCCACCTGTTTTTTTCTAACGACCACGAGAGTTTCACCCCTACATGGCAAATAAAAATGCATCATTGACTTTGTATGTGCGGCCCGTGAAATATGGTGGCGGGAAGCAGAGGCCGCGGCGACAGTAGCAGGCGGCAGACTGCGAGGGGCATCCTGCGCCCGGCTACGCGCTGCCTGTCTGGGCAGACGTATTGTTACCGCACTAATATACAAAAGCTGACTTTTTCTCATATCAGGTAATAAATATAAATTACAACCAATAAAGTGGAATTTCTTTATTATCCACTTCTGCATGTACTGCAATTAACATAGAAAGCGCACAGATGTGATTTAAGCTCTAAGTGGGAGACTGTAGACTTTCTTTAATCACTTTAGCTGTCAGCTTTAAAAGGCTTTATATACTTTGCCTACCATATGGTGTTAATTTAGCTAATTTAGACATGTAACCATTATACAAGTATGCTTTTTTAAAATGCAAGAAGCATAACATTTTTGTTTCATTTCTGCTTTAATTAAAGTTTCAATAACGGAGTTAAGGTAGGCTTAGAGCAGGAACAATGGAAGTTTCTGATAGATGGATGCATGCTTTTGTGGTTATAATTAATAAATGCCCCAAAGAAATATTGGTGGAAGGTGGCATCTTGCATCTTTTCCAGAAATAACAGCTTGACAATTAGAGGTAAACAGAACCTGACGCTGTGAAAAGTTATTCCCCAGCCTCCCGCCTCCCTTCTCAGTTCACTGCAAAGACAAACACAGCAACATGTCCTCCACATTTTCGCATCCCGGCTTACGCAGGGGCTGGGGTGCCCTCCCGGTGTTTACACAGGGCCTCAACTTTGCTCCCGCGGCAGAGAGTGCCACCAGAAGTCGGCCGCGAGCACGTGAGCCGCCGCCTTTCCATCTGCCAGGCTGCCTGGGCAGGATGAGTTCTTTTCTCGACCCCGCAGTGGCTCCACTGCCAGACGTCACACAAAAGATGACCAGGCGGGCGTGCAAGGAGGAAATGCATATTAAAACCCCTGTTTACGATTACTCCACAGCCGGTGTTGTGACAAGAAAAGTTGTGGCAATAGGAACGAGACCCCCTCAGACCCAGTCATCATTGACAGGTAAGGACGGCTTCCTTCTTCCTCCCACAACCCCGCAGCCGCCTCTGCCACCCCTGCCTGGCCGGCTCCCGCGGCCCCTGCTTGGGAGCCGGGGTTGAGCTCCGCGCGCGCCCGTTTGTTGTCCGCGTGTGTTAGCCTGCACAGGTGGGTTGACTTGGAAACCTGGCGGCCGCTCTGTGGGGATTCAGTAATTGCTTGCGAGTTGTCAAGGGAAGCGGTTTCATCTGCCACTGCTCTCGCTGTGAGGAGCACTTTCTGCCTGGAGACGCTCTGGCTTCACACCCAGAGAGATGTCATGAAATGCTTTTTGCTAATTTGTTAACAAGTATCCCATTTTTGCATTATTTTTTATCTCGGATGATAGCTGAAGTTGAGACTTGGGTGGTGTTGCTGGTGTAATTGTTGCCCAGTGTTAGAATGAATTTAATCTGCTCTCAATTAGTTGCAAAATGTCTCCTAATTTTTTTCCAATTGTGGCTGTCGTTTTATGTCAAGTAGCAAATATGTAACTAACAAACCAAAGTTGTTATAATTGAAACTAATTGCACATGCTGGTTACATTTTCCAACATTAATTTCCATAACTAGATTAGCTGTATGCATTCTTTACATTTGCTGCTCTTCCGTCGCACTATTCATCATACTCCTCGGGCAACGTTGTTGCATCCTCTTAAGATACTAATCATTAGTCCTAATAGTGCTAATGTGCATTTGGCATGGCTTTCCTTGGAACAACAAAACGCCACCGCCCTCCTCTGGAAACTCCCCCCCCCACCCCAGCGCCGGGTTTCAGTGACCTGAGGAAGGAGGATCTGTTCCTTCCCAACAATGGGGACCAGCAGGAGGCCCGCGTGTGATTGACTGCAGATTCTGACGTTGGTACCCAAATTGAATAAATGTTAGACGGGCCCACATGACACCAGTTTTGTGAAACAGAGGTTTAGACTGTTTTGAAGAGGGGTTGGATTTCAGCAGCTTTCATTACAAAGTTATCTTTTGATCATGAACTTTGCTGTCCAGTGTCTGAAAAATTAAACCCGGAAAACTCTATGAGTTAAGCCTAAAGAAATATGCGCCAGCAGTGGAGAGCAATGCTAATGTTTGACTAGCTGGGATAGCTGTTTGCTTAGTGGAGAATGCTCGGTATCTGACAGAAGGGACAGCTCTCTTATTAGTAATCAAATAGGGTTGACCAGTTGTGGCCGTCACTCAGGCAATTGAGAACAAGTTCAACACTTTATAGAACTCCAACTCCAAAAATCAATATCATTATATTTGTCTTTAGTGTGGTGGCTATGGAAATCATGCAGCCTCAGATTGCGGCTCCTCCGGAGTTTGTTTTATTTCTTTGATGGGTTCAAACTCTTTGAGCAGCTCCTGGAATCTTGTCTGAGCTGAGATGCTCGAGAAGGCGGTGCTCCGCCGCAGCCCAGGATGGGGAACCGGCTGGTCCTCTGAGCTGTCTTCCGCCTGGGATGTTGCTAAATTTAAAAAGATGACTCGTTTCTAGATCGGAGGTTTTTAGCGTGCACGGTGACGAAGGATGGTGTTGACTCAACTGACGCTCGGACGAGGCGTTTTTCCCTTCAGAGCCACGCGCTGGCTGTTGATGCTGAACAACTTGCAGTACTTAGTTTTTATCGCAGGATGAGAAACAACTTTCTGAGAGATGCAGAAATACACTCCTTGATTCTTGTCGGAGTGACTGCTGTCTTATGGTTGGCTGATTAGAATATGTGCTAGGCTTCCTGATACCTCTCTCACCTAGGAGAAGTGTGTGATCATTTGCTATTCCAGAAGCATGAGTGGAAGGGGGGGGGAATGTAAAAACATTTGGTTAATGGGTTTACCAAGTTTATTTGAATAAGGGGGATTGCGGCTCCATTTACGCCTGGCATAAATGCTGCGGAGGTCTTAATTATTGATGAAAAATCTGCTCTGCTTCTAAATTCAAAGATATGACAATTTTATAGCTATCTTAATCACCTTCCGTGTGAGGGGCTTTAAGGTAAGGACGGTTTTCTGAAATGACAAATAGAGTGTACAATTTTAGCATTCTTGGGAGAGCTGTCACTTACAGTGACGAAATACTCGTCGCGTTTTGTTGCTCGATGTAAATGCTTGCGCGGTGGCTGCAGCGTGGGCACGATCTCCGGGGCGAGACGGGTTTCTGGGCGGGAAAACGAAGAGTTTCGTGTTCGTCGGGGCAGGTTGTGTTCATCAGAGAAGAAAAATACCTGCAGGAGGGTCGCCTTCGGAGCGAGGTGCTCTTCCGCCACCGAGATGCGTTTCAATTCCATAATGATAATCACTTCTGTGGGGCGTGCGTGGCTCCGAAAATTAGTTGCTTATGTTGAGTTTCTAGCCTGTGTTTCCTCTTGAGTATTGCAGAATAGAATATACCATCAAATTGGTGAGTCAGCCTACAGGTCCCCATCAGCGGTGTCATCACTTGGTTAGTTGGCTTAAAAAAGAATTATATACAGTGCGCTCCGCCACTCCCCGTGGCCTTTGGATACATTTAGCAGGTTCTGACCAGATAAGGCATATTTGTCCTGAGGATATAAACCAATAATTCCAACCTGAATTGAGATCAATGGGCCCACATTTGTTCTAACCCACACGAGCCTCTTCCGGCGCGCAGACTGCTCCGCTGTGTGGGGAGAGCCGAGAAGGGGCTCCCCGCTCTGGCAGGGAAATCGCATCCTATAGACTCTGATGCCCTAAATCAATTAATTACACAATTTAGTTGAGTTATCTTTCAGAAGCATTAAATACTCATGAACAGCATGGAAGACCCTTCAGAGTGAAAAAGAGGGCAGAAGTGAGGATGCGTTTGTGTTCAAAACCTTTTGAATTTATTGTGAAGGCTTCAGTTATGTTAACTGTTTGCTTCCTCATAAGAGAAACCGGTTCCTTTTATAGCTCCACAAGCACGATTACACGACATTGTGTTTAAGAGACCCTAGCAGGGTGAGGGGCAAGGAGAGGCAGCACTGTACAGTCACGAGCCTTGCAGAGAGCCGGGCTGCGGGAGAAAGCAGCGAGGTAGGTTGTAGTGACCTGCGGGGCGCCAGGCGGGGCGGGAAGCGCCCCCACGTGTGCGCGTGTATGTGGATGGGTGTGGACACACACGCGCACACACACACACATCTATACCTAATTTTTTATGGTATTGCTGAAAAGGGTGGGAGTATCATTTTCCTTGTGGAATAATGTTTTCTGGGAAAACACGAAAGCAGATGGTCTTCATTAGCAACACCCATTGTCCACATACCCCAACTATGAGCAGATAAATCTCTCCTGTTTCACCCGTACATTCCAAGGGCTGTAAATGATTACAGGATGTCGGTGTAGCTGCTAAACCGAAACCACACTTTGGCTCTCGTCCTCCTCCCGTGCCATCCCGGTGCGGTGCTTCCTCCGGGCTCTGGCGGTGCCCGGGGAGGCACAGGCGCTCCCCGCGCCCTCCTGGCCCGGCCTGGCTGCGGGCGGCGGGCAGGGGCCAGCTGTGGCACGGCGGCCGGGCCGAGGCTGCCGGCGCGGGGGAGCGGGCGGCGGGACCCTCCGAGCGGGCCGGGTCGCGCCCGGAGCGTGCTCGGCGGGCCGGTTCCAGATGGCACCGTCTGAGGCGTCCCGCTCGTTGGCATCTCCGCGGCGGGCGTGCCCGCCCCCCCAGTAAATCTGGCATGGGTCTGCAGAGTTGGGGAGACTTATCATTCCAAGTCTGTCCTACTTTCCTGTCTGGAAGCCAGACATCTGTTTATCCCATTTTCTTTCATACAGAGTTTGGAATAGCTTTAGTTTGGGGTGGGGGGGGTTGTCATATTTAACAGCTGTTACAAAATTTCAACCCTGTGGGCTCTGAAAATACTTTTCGGCTGACCTCAGATTTTTCTACATAATTGACACTGGGTTGTAGAAAAATATTATTGACTTAACCTTTCATTGTCTGCGATGCCTCGTGGTCTCGAGTCAGATGCGCTCGCCGCCGCAGAATTTGACTCTGCCCCCGCCCCGAGCCGCACTTTGATTATTTACGCATTTTAAGTTTATACCTTTAAAGAGGTTGCAGAAGGGGAGCTGGAGACCGAGTGGAGATTTTCTTTCTCTCTTTCTCTCCTTTCTCTTTTTTTTTTTTTTTAGTCAACAGTGTTTCCTTTCACTTCCTGTCACAAAGGTCAAAGAGCCGACCTTTGCTGGCGGTCCTCCGCGCTGAATTATTCATGCCATTGACTTTTTGTCAGCGCACACAGTTGTGCTCTGGGACATTTTATTCATTTACCTCATTTAAAGCGCCTTTCTGCACCTGTTCAAGTATTAATATCATGTAATTTGGGCCTAATGCCGATTTTGCTGAACACTCATTATATTTTTTATTAGCTATATTTCCAAACGATTATGTATGATTATTACCAAGCCTTACAAACAGCACCCGGCTATTCCCCAGCCCTTACATCTTCTTGTCAGGCTGTTTTCAGAAGCGAGCAGGATAAACATTTGACCAGTCCCAGTGTTTTTATTCCAACCCCACCTCCAAGCAGCGAACTTAAAGCTTCCTCCCTCATGGCTTTGCACGAGCGTGATTAAATCCAACTCTGAGGGAGCTGTACAAATGCCAGCATTTATAAGGTCAACGCTTTTGTTAAAAATGCTATGTAAATGAGGATCTGCAAAAAGGGACATTAAATAAAATTAAATTCATTGTCTTCTTTAATGTCATTTACATTTTGGCTAAGCCCCGGCCTGTCAAGGAGGATTTTAAAAATAATTTTAATTACACATCATTTAGGGATCCAAGGTTTTCTATTCAGTAGCATTTGGATAACCTGCAAGCCGGAGACTGTATATTAACTTCTTAAACGACAACTTGTCATTTCATCTGCATGAGGCAATGAAAAAGCAGAGTCGGTTCATTTTTCCCTCTGCTTTTCTTAAAGATGTGAATGTAATTATCCCCAGCTAGGCCTCGGCGTCCGGGCCCCTCTCGGCCTCGGTGGCCGGGGGCCTGCGCTGCTCTTTGGCTCCAAGTCTGCGTGAAACACCGGTGGGCCCGCGGGGCTGGCGCGCGGGGCCAGAGGCGGGCAGGCGGCGCGCGGGTGGTTGGCGGTGGCTGCAGAGTCTGGTCCAGCCTGACCCCCGCCCCGCTGGTGCGGCCGCGCTCAGGTGTGAATGGCTGTTTTATTCCCTGGCACGGAGGTGGAGAGAGGCAAAAAGTTCACAGCGCTCATTCACCCTTCCCTTGTTTTGCTCATAAACTTCTGAAAAGAGACAGAAAAGGCAGAGCTGCGTGGCTGGGCCTGAGCCAGCTCCCGCTCCAGTGAGGAGGCGCCACCTCCAGTTCCACTCTCCTCCCCAGGAGCCCCGGATCAGCGTCCCCACCACACGTGGCTGCCACGCCAGGCCACGCCGGGGTGCCCCTGGGCCAGGGGCGGAGTGGACGGTGGGACCCCCGCTAGGCCCAGCGCTGCCTCTGTGGTCGCCGCCCGAAATAGACAGCGGGGGCGCTTGGGGCGGGCCTCCAGGGCCAGGCCCCGGGCAGGCTGGGCTTAGGAACCAGCCCCTACCCGTCACGACCTCCGCAGAACCCTGAGACAGGGCCGGGGCCTGTCCGCCCGTGCAAGGAGAAACCTCTCCGGGGCCGCCTGCCCGGAGCAGCCCTGAGCTGCCGGGTATGGAGATGCAGGGGGGCGGCGGGGAGGGCTGGCAGCAGAGCTGTCAGAAGCTATACTGCAGGGGGTATGTTGACGCAAGCCATCCGCGCCTCTGCGGCAGCCTTATCAGGTGAAAAGCAAAGATATTGCCAGTGCCTGTAATTGTGTTAGGAGGGCTGGGATGAATTGGATTACCTTATGGAAAGCCGCCCAAACTCGGGGTTCTGTTACGCATGCTTACAGGAAGCGCATAATTACTCTGTGCACCAGGAGATAATTGGGGCTGGCCAGAGGCCTTCTCGTGACGCCGGAGCCGCCCGCCCGTGAGCTGGCCCCGGCTGGGCTCTTAGCAGGCAAATCAGGAGGCTGGCCGGCCTCGCCCCGCTAGGCGGTTCGGGGGGATGCTGTAATTTTCGGGTACTTTTCAAAGATGGTGAATAATTTATCAGAACTCAAACTAACAGCGGCCACGGGAGGGAGGCGCGTTGGAGGGGAGAGGCATTCCAGGCTGTCATGATGGGAATCGTCGGCGCGACAGGAAGTGATTGACAAGTCGGGGTGCAGGAAGTGAACACGCGGGAGCTTAACCTGCACTTGGCGGGGCTGGGGGGCTCACGCTCCAGAAAATGCAAACCACTCGCGCGGCTCCGGACAGGCCTCGACAGGCCCCGCTGTTTGTTTATCTTCCCAGCAAATCTCCCAAAAATGTTTGTGGTCAAAACTCTCCATAATGAGCCGTTATGCCGGCATTATTAGTGCTTTAAAAGGAAAATATGGCTGTAATTTAGGAAAACAGGCCTGAGGATTTTATGGGTGAAGGGTTTTGGGGTTGCGTTTTATAGGCTGCTGACACTTTGGGGTGACCAGCGTTCATGAAGCCGCAGGAGCCTGGGAGAGGCGGGTTCGGGAGCGACGTGCTGGGGCCCCGTGGGGCACCCCGGGCCCGCGATGGAATAGACACCCTCAACGTGCAGCCCTTGGGGGGGCGGGGGGCTCCTGTTTAGGCGGTTTTCGAATCCCTCATTTCCCTTCCCTTTAAAAACAAAGCAAATGAAAAATATCCCCGCGGCCCTCGCGGGGAGCTGCTGGCCCGGCGGCTGCAGAGCGCGGAGCCAGGAGCGTGGCGGGGTGCGGGGGGCGCGGGGGGCCCGGGGGGCGCCCCCACTCGAGGAAATGAGTTTAACATGTGCGGAAAGAGGCGGCTCGTGCGGCCGCAGAGCCCGGCCGGGCGGAAGGAGCCGGCTCCGGCCAGTCTCTGCCCGCGCGCGGGGGGGAGGGGGGGGGGGCGGGGGGGGGCCCTCACATCTTGGGGGGCCGCTCCGGGAGCCCCGCCCCGCCCGTCCCTCCTCCCGGCCTCCCGGCCGCCTGGCTCCTCCCCGCTCCTCCCCGCTCCTCCCCGCTCCTCCCCGCCACTCGTGGCTGCCAGCCGGGCCCCCCTCCCCTCCCTCCCCTCCCCTCCCCTCCCCTCCCTCCCCTCCCCCCCTCCCCTCCCCTCCCCTCCCCTCCCCCCCCTCCCTCCCCTCCCCTCCCCTCCCTCCCCTCCCCTCCCCTCCCCCCTCCCCTCCCTTCCCCTCCCCTTCCCTCCCCTCCCCCTCCCTCCCCTCTCCCCCCTCCCCTCCCCTCCCCCTCCCCCCCTCCCCTCCCCTCCCTCCCTCCATCTTCCCTCCTCCCCCTCCCTCCTCCCCCTCCTCCCTCCCCTCCCCCACTCCTCCATCTCCGGGAGAGCAGTGGGGGGCGGGGAGCCACCCAGACAGGGCGTGGGCAGCACCCAGGGCCCCGCAACAGTTGCCCAGCCCTGGGCGTCCAGGGGAGCTTGGCCAGCAGGCCCAGGGCTCGGCCTTGCGCTGGCCCCGCAGCCCGGCCGCCCTCCCGGGGAGCCCCGGGGTGCACGATGGCAGCGGGTCAGCCGCTCCACCCGGGACGGGGCCTGCACGGGAGGCCCCGGCGCAAGTGCCCTGTTGTTGAAGTGATGCCCAGCCGCGCTGACCTGGCCTGGGCGCTGTCAGGGCTCCTGCCCGGGGCCCCCCAAGTTTTCCATGGCCTTGAGCGCCAGGGCACGGCTGGCCATCCGCACAGACGCCCTTTCCCAGGAGTCGCGGCCTGGACCACATGCCCAGCTCTGGACACGACGCCCTGTGGCGGGGAGACTGGGGCGCTGGTGGCCGCCGCAGGGCCAGCCGTCCAGCCTGGGTTCCTGTCCTCCGCACGCCTGGCGGGTGTCCCCAGAGGTCCTGCCCTTGCTATAGAAAGCCCCTGCCCCGGCAGGGCTGAGTTAGGGCGACCGCAGGGCCAGCAGAAAGTTGTGCAGAGGCCCATGTCCACCCCTCCCCATCGGCGACACCTGGCAGTGGGGCATCGCGGGCACCCTGGCACCACGCCCATGGGTGCCCAGGTGGGGCCTGCGGTACTGCGCGTCTGAGCCCCCCCCGCCCCCCCCCCCGCACGCCTGCTGGGCTCCAGCCCCGTCCCTGCGGCCAGCAGCCCGTTCAGACGGCTCCACTCTTGGGGTGCACTCGGGCCTGCTGGTGGTGTGACTTCACGGCCCGAGGGTGCCACCTGCCTGAACGCCCATTTTTTCCTTAAAGGGTTCTGGGCAAGGTTCTCGTGGCCTGGTGCTGTGCAGTAAACGCCTCATCGGAGCACGTGGGGTTTGGAGGTGTCTGTGGGCGTCTTGTGGCTTTGGCCAACTTACATATCCCGGCCCATTTTTTCCCAAAGTAGCTGCCTCCTTTGCAAGGAAATGAAAACATTTAAACTTCTCACCAACAGTCTGTTTCAGTGGTTTGCCTCGGTTTTGCTTATTATCACGTTTCCCCCCAAGTAACGCAGTTTGGGTGTGTAAGTGGCCCGGGTGGTAAAGCCGCGACCAGCCCGGCGGAGGTCAGGTGGGCGGCGCGTGACCCCGGGCGGCGCTGGCTCGGCGTACCGCGTGGCTTTTTTGGTTTAATAAATTAAACTACAAATTTTCCTAATTGCCAAACAAAATGTTAGGCCAGCTTTAGCCTTTGCTGACAGTAAAACACAACATAAAACCTGCTGAGAGTTATATGTGGAATTTAATACGAGACAGAGTAATGCAGGGGCTTTTATGGTTCAGTCTGAATTCACACCCCCCGCATTTGGTTCGCATTAGGAGAGGTTTGTAAATCAGATCAGTGTGCGGGATGGGGTGGTCCTGGCGGCGCTCCTGTCCTTCCTGATGCTCGCTCGCTGGAATCGCTGCCAAGGGGAGCTCCCGTCCATTTCCATTTTCTCAATGAAGCGATTCGTCCTCTGACACCAGGAAGATTGGGTCAGGAAATAAGTCGGGCTGGCTCAGCTGCAGCCGCGGCCCCCCGCGCGGGTCACAGCCGATCCGGCCACCGGCCACAGACAGCGGCTACCCGAGCGGCCGCCCGGCGGTCCTGGCCGGCGGGCCCCAGGGCAGTGGGCTGGTCCGGGGAAGTACTTTGGGGGGGGCGGCAATAACTATCATTTATTAAATTTGACAAGCAGGTTCTAAATATATATCAGCCCTTTCCCCAAAGATCATTAGTTTGAACAAATAAATGAGTTATGCGAGTTAATAAACATCGGGGCGCCCCTTTGGAGGCGTGGGCCCATGGACCCTGTCCTCCCGGCCGCCCCTCGCCCCGGCTCCCCGCTCCTGTGGGTCACCAGAGCTTCGGTGTCGGCCTGGCTGCCCAGACAGCCCAGGGGAGCCCCTCCAGGAAGGCTCCCTGCCCGCTGGGGGGCCGGGGTGCAGAGGCACTGTCTGAGCGCGCCCCCTCCGTGTTGGGGCCGGCCGGGCAGAAGGACACGTTTTTCACCTTCAGAAAAAACCCGATTCGGCTCAGGAGCCCCGGGGTCGGGGCCGGGTGCCGGCCGGGCCTCGCCATGGCAAGTGACCGCTGCTTGTGTCTCCTCAGGCCTCATTATAATCATTCCCAGCAATTACAGCATCCAGAACCCCTTCCAGCCCCAAACACATTTGTTCCCATTTATTAGACTGCGAGCAGTAACTAATTTACATTGTCTCAGAGTTGTGTGCTGTGGTAATTTATGGCGTGCGCTGAGGGTCAAACAGAGTTGACCGGTCGGGGGGCAGCCCCGCGGCCGGCTGGGGGCTGGGGGCGCAGCGGCCGGGGCTGGGCCTGTGACGTGGCTCTCTCCGGTCTTTTTAATCACGTTTTGATTTATTCTCTGTTACACGGCTCGCTCTGCTCCCGCTCCCTTTCTGTTTTTTAACAAATCGGAGCTGGGAACCGGGTTTTTTTCCTTGAAGGAACTGGTAGCGATAGCCTCTAACGAGTGGAAACTTTTACTAATGCCCTGGATAAAATATTTGTCAGCGGCCCCACTAAACGCGCGGCGGTCCGCAGAGGAAACAAGGGCGGCTGTTCCCCTCTCATCATCAAGAGCTTCGTTATCAAGTCGAGGAAAAAGGCTTGTTTAGGCGAAAATAATGATCATAAATAGAGCCGTATAGCGGGGCTGGGAGGAAGTGGTGACATGGCCGCTATCAAGACCTGCAATTCCAAGGAAATATGAGTGTTCTGATCCAGGGAAGCAGTAATTATCTTTTTGTGAGGAATGTACAATGGTGTGGGATGATGAATTGATCGCAGATTGGAAGCGTGGCTTAACTGTCATGTACAGAGATAAGAGGGAGCCCCGGGATTGCTCAGCGCTTCTGCTAGTTCACAGCCAGCCAGTTTATTAGCACAAATCCCAAATGTTTAGTAAACTCATTAGGTTCCATCTAATGCTAATTTATCATCATAGATGGAGCCGCGGCCGGGGAGGCGCCGAGTCCTCGCACTCGCACAGCCTCCTGATCAATCACGTCCTCGCTCCGGCCATTTCCTCAAATGCTTTAAACGGGCCTGAATGATCCACGGGATTAGGCCGCGGCCCTCGGCGAGGGCCCCCGGAGCCGCCTTCCCCGCCGGCCGCCCTGATCCGAAGGGCTGGGAAGCCGGGGCGCCCGTGGGGGGCCCTGGGCCCCCGGTCCCCACCCCTTTCCTTCCGTTCTGGCCTCTTCCTCCGCCCCTGCCCCCACCCCGCTTTCCCTTTCCCTTTGCAATCCAGGCACAGAGTCGAATTCAAAGAATTTCCTTGCAAAATCAGTTTACCAAGAAATGCATCATGGTACATAAATGTCAAGTACAGTTTATTCTAAACTTCAGACAGTGTTTTTCTTTTAAAAAATCAAGCTTTAAATGCCCAGTTCTCCTGACATTTTCGTACATATTCTATAGTGTTTTCGAAGAGGATAATAACCTTTGCTTGATCCTAGGCAACAGCTGCAAAGATAATGAAATTCTTATGATATTTCACCAGGTAAAATGTGAATTGCAGAAGAAAAGCTATTGAATTTTTATGGATCTTAATCGCATAAAATGAGATTCATGGGGCATACCTATAACTATACTCGGCGGACCGGCGGGCGCAGTTGTGGGAGGGCGCGAGGAGCCGTGTGAGGGGCGCGCCAGCTCCCACTAAGCAAATGCTCCCCAAACACTGCCTTCAGCCGCCCTAAGAGTGATAATGAAATATGACAGAAATTTCCTTGTGCTGGATCAGTGGCAAGAGAGGTCCTGCTCGGCCTATATTAATTCATCTGACTTATGTTCCAGGTCTTGATTTACCTTATGATTAAAAACTTCTGCAGGCTTGCTCCCCAATTGAAATCAGATCTCATCTGCAGCCCAGCGGTATTGATCCCTATTTAACATCAAGGCTCAGAATTGATTGGCATTGATTAGCAATAAAAATGCTCCCCTCCATGCGTGTCCGGCCAGGTGCTCCGGAGGCGGGGGCCCCCTGCTCCCCTCCCGGCCATCTGCGGGGAGACCCCCCAGATGAACAGTGTATTTTAACGTTATTGTAACTGGATGCTGGGCTGCGAGTGCAAATTGATTTTATTCTTGTTGTATAAGATAAATACCTTTAATAAAATTCTCATTTTATTTAGGATTTTACAGAAATAACTTGATGACTCGCATAGTGATATTTTTCTTTTCCCACGGTGTAAAAAATGGATTAAAACATAAAGGCCATCATAACATCGCTCTGGGATGAGATGTTAACTCGGAAACCACGCCGGGGCGCGGCGTCGGGGCCGGGAGCGCGGCAGGTGGCGGGGCCGGTGTCCCCCCAGACGCGCCGTCCACGCGGCCCCCCAGGCGCCCGCGGAGGCCCGCCCCGGGGCCCCCCAAGCCGAGAGAGGGGCCGGGGCTGCCGCGGTGCCCGCGGGCGAGGGGCGCGTCTGCGGGTGTGTCCGCGGGTCCGCGGCGCGTCTCCCCCGCGTCTCCCCCGCGCACCCCGGGCGCCCCGCTCGGCCCGTGTCCCGCCGGGCAGCGCGGCCCCGTGACGGGGCAGAAAACCGAGGTCCGGGATGTGGAGTTTTAGGGACGCTTTGGACGCGACGTTGTCCAGCCCCGGACCGCGGCCGCCGGAGCCAGACGCGCGGCCTTCACCGCTGGGTGGACCGGCCCTCGCGGCTGCCCCCCAAGTCTGTCCGTCTGTCCGCGGCGTTGCCCGGCGCCCTCCGCGGGGTGCCCTGAGCGTGGGGTCCGCGCACCTCGCCTTCCCTCGCGGGGACCCTCCCCGGAGAGCGCTGGCCCGGCTGCCTGGCCCTGCCCTGCGCGCTGAGGCGGGCGCGGGGCGCGAACCCCGAACGCGTGTTCCCAACGCTTTACTCAAAACCGGGGCTCGCCCTGGGTGCGGCCAACCACCCCCAGATTTGCAATCCGCGAGTGAGGTTTAGAAGAAGCAGCACGTTCCTTACACCCTCCCCAGGCCGAGCAGGCGACCGCCCTCCCTGCCCCTGCCCCCCGGCTCCCACCACCCCGGCACCCCTGCCCCCTGGCACCCCAGCTCCCAGCACCCTGGCACCCCCACCCCCCGGCACCCCTGTCCCCAGCACCCCGGCTCCCAGGCCGCCCTTGGGAAGGGGTGCGGCCGCCGAGTCAGCACCCTGACCAGAGCCCCCCCACTACCTTTTCTGTTGTAGTTTGGGGGTGTTTTTGCCCTGGATGGGACTGCAGCCCTGGGGCCAGCGAGCTTCTCCGTGTTGTGGTCCTTCGGCGCCCACAAACACATGTCCCCCCAAAATACAGCCACACTTGCTCTCCCTAAAGTACCCGCAGCAGCCAGTGTGGGGGGCCCACAGGCAGGGGGGAGACCTCGGGTCGGTGGCACCCCCGCTGTTTCTCTCCAGGCTGGAGGGATGTGCTGGCTGGTGGGACAGGGCTGTCCAGAGTGGGGCCGCGCCCCCCATGGGGGCCTCCCTCCCCGAGTAGTATCTGCTCCCACCAGCCTGTGTTCCCCCCGCATCTGATGGGGTCCCACCTGGCCCGGGACCCCAGCAGCGCGGGCTCCCTGCCTGTGGCACGTCCGCCTGAGTCATGTCCCCGGGGCCCCTCCGGACCTCGGCCTGGCCCTGTGGCCGAGTCTCCTCCTGGGTGACTGTCCACCCCACCGCTCCCTCGGCGCCTGGCCTTCCTGCTCCTCTTCCTGCGGCTCCTTTCTCCTCCTGGCCCTGTGCACCAGCACCCCGCTGGAGGCCCCCCACGCCGGGCTCCCGACCCTGCCCCTTCCCCCACACCTCAGACACAGCCTCCTGCTCCCACGGCCCTGCCACCAAGCGCCTGGGGCCTGACAGAGCCGGGGTGGGGTGGTCAGTCCGAGGCTCCCCAAAGCCGGGCACCTAATCTGGGCCTCTGCTCTTGGGGGGCTGCTGGAGGACAAGGGAGAAGCACGTCCCCCGCAAGCGCCCTCAGCTCCCCCACCTCTGGCCCCTGTCCGGCCCCCGCCGCCCCCGGCACTCATCATAACTGGCCTCGCTGGCCCAGCGGTGCTCACCCACCCCTTCGAGGTGGGGCCTGCCAGCCAGCCGGCGGGGTGACTTGCCTCAGCCTGGCCATCGGGGTTCCTCATGTGGAATGCGCACGCCCCAGCTTTGTCTCCCGAGTCCCGAGACCTGCGACGGGCAGGCCTGCTCTGGTGTGTGCAGGCCTGCTGCTCGCTGGACAGCCCCGTCCCAGGCCTGGGCCTACGTCCCGGCGGCCTGCTGGGGCCGGTCAGGCCCCCGGCATGGAGGGGAGGAAGGGCCGGGGCAGACACGTCCTGTGGGCACGGCCGTCCCAGTGTCCCCCCATTCCGCCTCTTCCCAGGAGCCACAGAAGCAAGTGGGGGCAGCAGGCGGGTGCCGGCACCCCCTCGTGACAGGTCGCAGTGCCGCCACCAAGGCCAGCAGGCGCCACCACCTGGCCACGGGGTCTCTGCGAGCGCTGCCGCCTCCTCGCCCCAGCCTTGCCGGCATGCGTGTCCCCCGGCTGGTGAGCTGGCCCGAGGCCACCCCGCTGGGACGGTGCTGCTGGGATTTGCATCCAGGCCACTGGGCCCGTCATTCATCTGCCTTGGTGCCAGCGCTGCCCAGGCTGGCCGGACGCTCATGTTGGAGCGTCCTGGGGGGTCTCTGAGTCAGCGTCTGTGTGTGCTGGGTGACCCCTCAGGGGCGTCTGAGGGGCGAGCAGTGGTGACCCCGCGGGTGTGGCGAGTGGCCGAGGGCTCGGACCTGCTGCGTCTGCGCTGGGGCGTGGCCTGCGCACAGTGTGGCTGCAGCTGTGGTGTGCCTGCTGTGCCCGCTGGGCCTGCGCACAGTGTGGCTGCGGCCGCGGTGTGCCTGCTGTGCCCGCTGGGCCTGCGGACGGGTGTGCTGGAGCAAGCGTGTCCGGTCCCGCTCAGATGCGAGGCCGATTCACATGCCTTTGGGGGCCCCGGGGCAGAGGGGGGAGGGGCTGGTGCGGAGCCCCGGGGTCCGTGGCGCGGGGGGAGCCTGGGTGCGCGTGGGCGAGGGTGCCCGTCCTCGGGGGCGCTGGTGCCGCGTGTGGAGGGAGGGGCTGGGAGCTCAGCCCCACGAGCTGCGGGGAGCTGGGCCCGGGAGGAGGCGTGCAGGCGTCCTGCTCCCCCGGGATCGCCTCTGAGCCTTTTCCTCTGAGTTTAGCAAAACAAACAAACAAACAAAGACGGAACAACACGTAAACAAAAAGCCTGTCGTGTGGGGCGCTGCAGGCAGCGGGGCTGCCAGTGGCGGTGACGAGGGGCGTTGCTGACTTTAGTTTTCCGCGAAGCCTGGAGCCGCGTCCCGGCTCGGCTGTCCGCCTGCGAGGGGCACCGAGGGGTGGGCAGGGCGGAGGCGAGGAGGGCAGCGAGGGCCCAGCCGGGCAGCCTGCAGCTCCTGGCGCCTCTGCCGCCGCTGCCCGCCAGGTCCCTCTCCGGCTGGAGGTGGCTTCGGAAGCGCAGCCGACCCGCGGCCCCGAGGTCACTCGCGCAGTGGTGTGGCGTGGCGCTTCGTCCGGGGAGAGAGGCACAAAGGGGCCTTGTCTGCGCTGAAAGGACCCAGGCGGGGTAATTGAGTTATCAGTGCCAACTGCGCTCCGTGGGCCCCGTCCCTGTCAGCCTGATGGGACCCAGAGGCCGCGCTGGCTTCCTCCCGGCTCTCCCCTCGCTGTCCTCCGGCCGGCTGGGCTCGGGAGCCAAGAAGGCCCCGGTGGGGGCTGCCCAGGAGCCGAGGGAGGCTCTGGGGGCTCCCCGGAGGCGGCAGCTAGTGCAGGGTCAGGGCAGCTGAGCGGCGGTGTGAGTAGGCGCCAGGGCGAGGCCCGTGCCTCCTCGCATCTGCCGGCCTCTGTGTCTGGGCGGCGCTTCTTGGTCCACCTTGCCTTGGTGTCTGGCCAGCGATGCCCCTGCAGGAGCAGGTGTGACTTAGAGTCACCCTCGGGGGTGCCCTGTGGAGTTCAGCGTCCCGGAGCCTGTCACAGTGGCGGGTCCTGCCTGAGTGCCTGTCCGCGGCTGGCCCGCTGCCCGTAGCCTGTCCCTCCTGGCCCATTCCCCGGGGGGCCCTCAGGGTGCCCCTGGCTGACTGCTATTGTCACCATCAGGCCTCCCATGCCCCCGACAGCCTCTGGACAGAGGGGGGAGGAGGCCACCAGCCCACGTCACCTCGGGCCCCGCCAGGTGCAGCTGGTGAGTGGGTGGGTGCCCGGCCTTTCCACTCTGGGAAGGGGCGCCCGGGCGTTGCAGCCGCCGAGGGGGCGGAGCAAGAGGCGGTCAGGGCACAGGTGTCAGTTTCATGTTCCTTTGACTCTGTAACCAGGACTCTGGCCTTAGAGCCCAGGGAGCATCTGCCCACCCCATGCCCACAGCAGTGTGTGCTTCTGGCCCCCTGGGCGGCATTGGTGGGGGTCCCCAATGCTCTGGGTGGCTGTGGGCCCCGTCTGCGGCTGACGTGGGTCTCCTTGGTGGCCAGGCCTCTCTTGTCGCCCTCCGCACAGCCCTCAGGTGCCCACTGTGGTGGGTCATGGTGGCAGGACCAGGTTCTGGACCAGATGCCAGCCCCACGGGTGGTGGCCCCATGTGCGGGCCAGTCCCGGGCTTAGCTGTGTGGGAGAGGCAGAGCCAGCTGGGCTGCGGGCAGCATGTGGGACCGTGGTGCAGGGCGCTGCCAGCTCTGGACAGGTGGCCTGGTCAGGGGGCGCCACCTTCCTCTGCCCATCGGCCTGCAGGGCCATGCCTGCCTCTGGCCTGTGGCGCCTGGCCAGTGCACAGCGCAAGGCCAGTTCCCAGGCCCCCGAGGTGGGCCTTGTGGGCACATGTTGCGGGGCAGACGGAAGAGCTCCCCGTGCCTGGTGACGGCCCTGGTCCTCGCTCCCCACGTGGGACGTTGCCCCGTGTGCAGCCCTCACCCTGAGAGCTGGGGCTGCTGAGGTGGGTGGGAGTGGGCACCCCCAACGCGCCCCTGCAGGAAGCAGCCCAGGAGCCAGTGGTTTCTGGTCCGTGCCCTGGCCCCCGGGAGGCCAGGCAGAGGCGGGTTAGGTCACTGCCAGCTCAGAGCAGGTGGTTTCTGGAAGTGAGCAGAGTGTCATCCTCCTGATCCAGAGCTTTGGACTCTGGAAGCTTCCAGGAACCTGGCTTTGCATGGAAAATGGTCTTAGGCATGTGAGGCTGCCCTGAGCTCCACAGTGCCCACTGCTGGTCTGCCCACAGGAGCGGAGTCAGGTCTCAGATCGTGGTGCAGCCACGTGCCAGCTCAGTGGGTGCCCAGGGGGTCACTCAGGTGCCCACGGCCACCCCCCTTCAGGAGCAGAGTGGACACATGAGGGACAGGCAGCCCTTGCAGGCAACAGAAGCCTGATCAAGACACTCCCTGCCCTAAGCCTGCCTCTGTGCGGGATGCAAGTGGGCGCTAGTCAGTAAGCGGGAGGAGGGGTGCTCCTGGGGGGAGGAGGGGTGCTCCTGGGGGGAGGAGGGGTGCTCCTGGGGGAGGAGGGGTGCTCCTAAGGGAGGAGGGGTGCTCCTGGGGGAGGAGGGGTGCTCCTGGCAGGGACCCAGGTAGGCCCCCAGCGGGGGCAGGCCCAGCACTGCATGTGAGCGGCCCCGGCCATGGCCCTTCACTGAGCACCTCCCGTGTCCGAGGGAGAGCCCAGGGCCCAGGACACTAATGAAGACAGAGTCTGTGGCCCGACCTGCCCGGCGGCCGCACCCCCCGCTCTGGGGCGGAGGGAGGCTGTGTCTGCGGCACAGTGGTGGGAGAGGAGCTGGGGGGGGCGTGCTGGCGGGCGGAGGAAGCCGGGCAAACAGGCCCCGCAGCTGAGCTGGACTGCAGACGCATGGAGCCGTGCTGGGTTGCCGCCCACCAGCGCCTCTGCACGGCTGCTTGTCTGAAACCCAGGCCCAGCTGGCGGCTGCAGCGTCACCTGGGACTCTGGCACCCCGGGGGCAGTGCCTGGGAATGGGGCCCGAGGACTGCATCCACAGCCGTCCCTGGAACCTGGAAACTGCCAGAGGGGTGGGGGAGGGGACAGACTGGAGTGGCAGGTGCTGGCTGCTGGGCAGAGGGAGGCGGTGTCCAGGGCGCCCCAGGCTGACCCCGTGGCGCATGGCAGGGTGGGGTGGGAGGCGCCTGGCCTGCCCGGGCGGTCTTGTCCACGCTCCTGGCGTCTGTGGGCATGGGGCGCGGGGGCCTGGCCTGGGGTGCAGGAGACCAGGTGAGGTGTGGGGCTGCTAGGATAGCGTCCATGGGCGCCGGGGTCTGGGGACCTTCTGAGACCCCGTGGGGCTGGAGCAGGCCGTGCCCCTGAGCCCCTGCTCACAGTCCCCGGGATGCAGTGACCCGGGCGTGGGGTCCCCCCTCCTGCGTGTGAGGGTCCTGCTCTGGCGGGAGGGGTTTCTCGCCCTCGCTGTGGGGTGGGCTTCTGGGCTCCGATCCCCAAGCGGCACCCCTCACCCCCTGCCATGGCCTATCTCCTGCCGTCTGGCCCCGTGCCCCGGCTCGTTTCAGGGCACAGATCCCAGAGCCCTCCCAGGTCCCTCGCCTGGGGTCTGCCAGGGGCCCGTGTGTGGGTGCTCAGGCCGGGGAGCTAGGAGGTGACCGTGGCCCCAGGTCCCAGTGACTCCCCCCCCCACGCGGCGGACGCCAAGCGGATGAGATTTTAATCACCTGTCACTGCCGCCCGCGCTTTCTCTATATTTATGATAATTTTGGGGTCTTTTTATTGAAATCAGTGTTGACTGACTCAAGTAATCCTGATTAGCAATCTCACCGCACTCAGCCAGGAGTGAAATGCGCCAGCCCCGTGTCGCCGCGCCCGGGGTGGGAGGGAGGAGACGGAGCGGCGACGCTTGCCCGGCGGCGGGGCGGGCAGGCTCCGGCGGGGCGGCTGGCGAGGGCGGGACGCCTGCCCTGCCGGGTGCCACCCTGCGGACCGCCTGGCCACCCGGCTCTGCCTCCACCGTGGCCTGACCTGTGCGCGTGTCTGTGTTTAAGGCGTGACGTCTGCGGGGACTCAGCACAGGTGTCTGACCCGCCAGGTGTGGGGGGGCCGCGGCCGCTCTGCCCCCTCGTGCAGCCGGGCCTGTCCTGTGGCCGGGGAGGGCCCCCGAGTGTGGCGGTGGGTGGTGAGGTGGTGCTGGCCGGTCAGCGGCAGCCCCGAGGGGTGGGAGGGGTCCTCCCAGCTCACGTGAGTCGAGAGGTGGGGCCTGCTGCTGGGGGTCCCCAAACGCCTCTTCCTGGAGGCTCTTTGTCCAGCAGCCCCAGTGTGGGAGGGGCTGCCCGCCGAGACCTGTGTCTCTGCCCCGTCTCTCTAGTCATGGGAGCGACTGCGGGGCCTTTGGCTTCCAGAGATGGCTTCTCAGGACCCCGGGGGTGCTACCCCCTCGCCCCTGCATCCTGGTCAGGACCACCCCTGCGTGCCAGGAGAAAGGGCAAGCGTCCTTTCCCCCCTGCAGGCCTCCCCTGGGCCCTGGCCACGAGCCTGGGCCTGCAGAGGACCCTGAGTCTTGGCATGGTGGCCTCTGAAGGCAGCTGTGCCTTTTGGGGTGGGGCTATGGCGAGGGAAGCCTGGTGCCCGAGACAGCTGGGCCTGGTTGGGGAGCTTGCGGGAAGCAGCTCCGGGGCAGCTCTGGCCCTCACCTGGCTCCCCAGCTGGGTCCCAAAGCGCACTTGGGTCCCCTGTGCTGTTCCCACAACCTCACACCAACAGCGACCCCACGACGTGGTCCTTCTGCGCCTCCTTTAGTGCAGCTCTTGGGGCTGGGCGATGCCTCTTCTCGAGGCAAAAAGGGGACTCTCTTGCTGGCACGTGTGTCTGAGGAGGCCTAGCCACGGCCTCTGCTTGCTAACTTCCTGGCAAGGTTGCCCACGGCGCACAGAACCCAACGCCCAGCTTCCGCCGGGGGCCAGCTGGCCGCCCACTCAGACGCGCTGACCAGAACCTGGAGCCTCAGACTTGGTTCTCGCCTGCGTGTTAGCCGCTCGCCGCGGCCCGGCCATGCATTATTAAGGAGGCCGCTGGGCGGGTGTTTGCACAGCGCTGGACATGCCCACGTCGGCGCTCGCCCGCTGCACTCCTGCTAGTGGGGTCCTTCGAAGCAAGCGCCCTCAGGTGTCCCCAGGGCCCATGCTGCTCAGGGTCCTTGTCGGGGCTGGCTGGGGTGACCCGGGCCCCTCCCGTCCTCTGCACCCTGTGACATTCGCCGCCACGTGACAAGATGGGCTTGCTAGTGGACTCAAAGGTGGACAGAAGAGAGTGGGGAGGCCATGCTGGCCGCTGCCCACTCAGGGCAGATCCTAGCGCTGCTGGGGAGGTCTGGTGTGACGTTACCACACTGGGAGTCGGCGCGGCGAGCCCCACAGCAGCAGAAAGGGTGGGGGGCCGGGTCACGGGACGGGGCAGCGTCTGCGGGGAAGACGGTGTGGACACCGGGCGCGCTCTACCGCCGGCACGGGGAGGCCACCAACGCGTGCGTACACGTGGCACGGCCTCTCGGGCAGCCCCAGAACAGGAGCGGGCGGCCAGCTGCAGGGCTGCAGCAGAGGGTGGGCCCCCAAGTGTCTGGGAAGGGCTTCCCGGTGGGCGTCAGTGATTTTAGTGGCCGCAGATGTGTCACCGGACAGGGGACTTGACATGCCCCAAGCATCAGCCGTGTCGCCAGGCCGTTCCCGCCTATGCCGGACGCCGTGTCTCTGGGCTGGGCCAAGGGGCTCTGAGGGTGACCGCCCTGTGAAGGCCTCCCCCACATTTCTGGCCCCAGAGGTGGGCCCCTCGGGCTGTCCAGCTCCAAGGGCACCTGGCAACATGTGAGCCGCGCCAGCAACAGCCCTGGAGCCTCCTCTGTGTCCCCCGAGGAGCGCAGTGTGGGGCGCCGTGGGGTGGGGTGCACCTTCCATCTGGACCCAGTCCCGGGACTCAGCCTTGGACCCCTGACTCAGGGGCGGAGGGTGTGACCATCTCCAGGGGTGGACGGGGTGGCTGGGGCAGCGGCTCGCGGAGGGCAGTGAGGGCTGAACAGTGGGGAGAGAAACGCAGTCTCCCCAGAGTGCACGGCTGATGGGGGCGCCGGAGGCTGGGGCGGGGGTGGGTCCTGTCCGCAGTGCCCTGAGGCCAGGGGCGCTGTCCAGTCCCTCCAGGGCCGCTGCTTGGGACCCTCACATCTGCGGCTTGGGCCTCGGGGACCTGCTCGTCGAGCGAGCTGGATTATGTTTGGTTGATTACGGTGCGTGGAGAATGTTCTGGACTCCTTGCCCCGAGTGTCAGATATTGGTGGGAAACCCAAGAGCTTCCACGCATTTACTGTGCTTAGAAATTCGGTCGGTGCCCTCGCCACGAGGGCTAGTGAAGCCAAAAGGGACTCCGAGGGCCAGGCTGGGTGGCGGCCAACCCCCGAGGGACGGGGCTCCCGTGGGCCAGGCAGCGGGGCCCGAGTCGGGTGGGCGCTCAGGCCGGAGTGCTCAGCCTTTCAGGCTCCGGTGAGAGCAAACCACGCAGGAGCCTCTGTCCTCTCGCCTCTGCTCAGGGTGGCCAGCCGGGGCCTCCTGCCCCTGGGTGCTGGCCTGGGGACACCCTCTCCTCGAGGACGCGCCCCACATGCAGGAAGCCCTCCCAGAGCTCCCGGACACATGCGGCCTCCCCGGGCAGGGCAGGGTGGGGCAGCCTTGGGCGGGGCAGCCGGGGCCGCTGTTGGGGACCCCACCTTGATGGTGTTCAGGGCCTTGCTGGCCTCCCCGGTGTGCACCCGCCTCCCTTTACCCGTCCACCCGTCTCTCCCCAGCACTGCGTCCACTGCCTCCCGGGCTCTCCCCGCGGCCTGCTGTGTCCACCGCGCCCCCTCCACGTGCGTCAGCCCCCACCAGGCCGCATCTCACCCCGCGCCTGCTGCACGGGCCCCAGGCCTCGCCCGGTTTCCCCGCACAGGCCTGGGCCAGGGCTGTCCAGTGTGTGTGTCCCAAGCTGGGGGTGGACGAGGGCGCTCCCGGAGCACCGTGCCTCGGAGGAACAGAAACCCCCCCCGTTGGGAACTCCCAGCCTGGCGAGTTGCTGACCTGCTCTTTGCTTGTCCCCCGGCACCTGCACGCCTGGGCCTTGCAGCCTGTTGTGCTGAGCGCACCAGGGCCGTGGGCTCCGAGTCCGGCCTGGGAGGCGGCCGCCCTCACTGGCCCTGCTACTTGGAGGTGGCTTCCAGGACCCCAGCCTGAGGTGAGGCTGGGGCACGTGGAGTTGGGCTCTGCCCCCTGGAAAGACCTGGCCCAGGAGAGGGGCCGGCGAGTGTCCCCTTCGCCTGTCCACGGCCGTCTGACCCGCGGGAGGGAGCCATGTTTTCTGCTAGAAAATGACGGGGGTTGGGTGGGCGCCTGTGCGGGGCCCGGGGAGGAGAGCAGTGCCTTGGCCCTGGGCCTGGGCCCGGGGCGCCACGTACCAGTGGGGTCACGGGCCAGGTGGGGTCACAGATAGGTGGGGGGATCACAGACCAGGCGGGGTGGTGGGCTGGGCCCGGGGGCCGTCACTCTGGCCAGGCTGCAGTGCACACGGGCCAGCTGGCCGCCTGGCGCTGGACAGGGCTCTGTGGTGTGCCCAGGCCTGAGTCCCAGCCTGGGGGCCGAGGCCCACGCCCTTCACTGGCCGTGTGCTGGGGTGGTGGGCATGGCCACGGAGCCTCTGGGAACAGGCTCCTTCGGAGCGAGTCGGGTGGGCCCGGGCGCTCCTTATCCTCGGTCCTGGTCAGGGGGGCTGGTGCGGCCGCTGCCTCGTCCACAGTAACCACGGCGACACTGACACAGGACAGCGCCCGGAGGCTGCTGCCCTCGGCGGAGCCTGGGACTCGCCCCATCCTGGCCTGTTGGTGGGGCCCAAGGGTGGACCTCAGGCCACTTCCCAGCTCATTCTGGACAGCAGCCGAGGCCCACAGAGCCCACCAGCTCTGGGTGGCCCAGGGGCAGCCCCCAGCCTCCCTAGCCTGCAGACGGGCCCTTCACAGGGGCATCTGGCATGGGACAGTGTTGCGGGGAGGCCACGAGGGGCATGGACAGGGCGAAGCGAGAGGGAGTGGAGGGTCTGGCTGGGGCCCACTTGGGCTGGCCAGGCAAGTTTGGGGTGACACAGCAGACACGGGGGTTGGGATGATGGGGCCCACCTATGTGCCAGGCCCCTGAGCGTGTGGGGGTGCTGCAGTGCCCCCAGAGACACCAGCCTCCTCATGGGGGACACTTGGACCACTACCTTCTGGGCAGGGGACCATGCCTCTTGTGGCCAGGTGCCGAGACCCCAGGCTGATCACACTGTACCCCCGAGTGTGGGTGAGGCTGGACTCCAAAGGCCTTTGCAGGAAGCTGGTGGCCTGTCTGAGGCAGTTGCTCTTGCAGAGAGCGGTGGGTCTCAGGCCTGGCGGGCCCTGTCCAGAGGCCTGGTGAGGCCCCCCATTTTGGGTGTTCACTGCCAAGTGGGGGCCATTCTGCTTGGCACAGCCTCCAGGGGTTCTGGGCTTGGGGTGATTGTGCCAGGGATAAGTGCAGACATCCTTGGGGGGAGCTGGCTGGGGTGCTGAGGCCGCTGCTATGTCCAGTGGGTGGAGGTCGGGGTGCTGCCCTTGGTGTGTGCAACATCCTGCTGTGGCCAGGCCTTGGCGGGGGGTGGGGGCCAGGAAGGCCTTGGAGCCGAGCCCCCTTCTCTGTCTGACCTGGAGCCCCACCCCCAGGCCAAGGAGGTCCGTGGCCTCAGGACCAGACCCCAGCAGGTGGATGTGACAGTCACCTGTGACCCTCATCCTCGCGCCTCGGGGCTCACTCCTGAGGTCTGACCCGGGCGCTGGCAGGGACTGGCCATCATGAGCAGCCTTGTGGCCGCAGGGCCTCGTGGGGGAGGGTGGAAGCCGCAGCTCTGCCCCTCACCTGGGTCCACTTTGATTCCTGAGCTGCTTCTGGGTCGAATGTTTTTTCTGTGATTTCCCCCAAAGTTCTGTATGAGTGCTGGCTTCTGCCTGGCTCAGCGTCCCTTGTGGGGTGGCGATGGTGGGGAGCACTGCACCCCACACGGTCGCCCCGTGGGGCTGGGGCCTCTGCTTCTCCTGAGGGAGCCGGGCGGGGTCGCAGGCTTGGCTGGGCCGGGGCCTGGGCTGGGGGGAGAGCGCTGCCAGGGCCCGGCTGTGGGCGCAGGGAGAGCTCGGGCCAGCGCCCTCCTGGCTGTGGGGCAGGACAGGTGACCTGCGGGGCCTCCGGGCATCTCTGGGCATCTCCGGGCGGGGGCAGGGGCAGGCGGTGCCCTCACTTCCCTGGACCCCCTCGTCTCCTCCATGGCCACGGCTTCCGGTCGGCTCAGCTGTGCTGTCGTCCCCGTCCTGCGTCTGCTTGGCCTGAAAACCTGTCCTGGGGAAGCTCGGCCGACCCCCGTGTGACCCCCTGTGTGACCCCGCGCGGCCTTTCAGTTACCATCGGTTGTCAGCGGGCCCTTTTGTCCTGGGACTTCTAGATGTTTCTCCTGCTGACATTTTGGAGCTGGGACCTGGACATGGCCGTGGGGTCCTCAGGCCCTCACCCCCGTTCCCCGCAGCTGCCGCCGGACACCCACCCAGGTGTCCTGGGCCCTGTGCACGGGCCGCTGAGGAGCCCCCGGGACTGACCTCAGTCCCCAACGGGGCCCTGGGCCTGAGTCGAGGACGCCCCAGTGCCCCTGGTTGGGGGCCCAGGGCCAGGCCTGAGCTGTGCCTGGGCTTCTGGGGGCTCCCCCGGTGTCAGCCTCTCTGTGTCCTGGCGTCCCCGCCCCTGAGCCCGGCAGACCCTGCTGAGCGCTCCTGCCTGGTGACTTGCGGATGCCCCCGGGGCCGCCATGGCCGGGCCCCGCAGCACGGGCGCCACCCGGGACTTGTCGCTGCAAAGCTCCTGCTGAGAGTCGGCCCTCACAGCCGCAGCAGCCGGGAGTGGCCCCGAGTACCTTGTTCATTTCCCTGGCCCTGCGGGGCGGGGCGGGGCGGGGCGGGGCTGCAGGGCCGACGTCATGCCCAGGCATAGCGCCGGGGGCACACGGGCCGGCTGGTCTCCTGGGCCGGGCAGTGCTGCCCTGCGGCCTTCTGTGTGGGCCTGGGTTTCCGCCCGCGCCGGCTCAGACCCCTCCTCCCTCCCGTGGCCCCTCAGCTCCATCCGGAAAAACGGGGATCGCGCCTCTTGTTTTGCGGAAAAGGTCCCGGTTTCTCAGCTAGGAACGGCTGCCTGGGCATCGGGGCGCCTTTCCGTGCCTCCCCCCACCCTGTGCCCACCTCCCGCTGCTCCTGGGAGGGAGCCAGGCCCCCAGAGGGCTGGGGCCGCCCCCACGGCCCTGCTGCTCTGACCCCGCAGAGCTTCCCACGACCGAATTCCCAGCGGAGCCGGAAGGCGCAGGGGGCGGTGTTTGTGTCGGGATAACGTATTTGCGTTTGGGCGTTTAGATAAAATATTGTGCCTCCCTCCAAATGCTCGGCCATCTGTGGGTGCGGCGTTCCCTCCGCTGCCGGGGTCCCCGCGGTGTCTGGCTCTGCTCGTGCACAGACGGGACGTCACAGTCACGCGGGCGGCTAGGGCGGCGCCTCCTGGGAGTGCCTGGTGTGTGCATGTGCAGGCACACACGTGCACACGTGTATGGGTGCACGTACATGGGTACAGGTGTGTGCATGTGTGTGGGTGCATGCAGTGGGCATATGGGCATACACACACATGTGTGGGTGTGTGCACGTGTGTGTAGGTGCACACATGTACGGGGGCATGCACTGTGTATGGGTGTGCACATGTGTGTGTGCGCGTGTGGGGCGTGTGCGTGTGCCCCAGGACTGTTTGGAGGAGGTGCTTTGTATGCTCTTCTGAGTCACTGTGGCTTTGGGAGTTGCGCTTCGCACCACCCCTGCCTGGCCCCATGCCGGGGTGACCCCATCGCGTGTTCTGTGGTGCCCTGGCCGGGCTGTGGGCACGGGGCTCCGGGCAGCGGCGGGCATCCAGCGGTGTGCGCTGGCTGGAGAGCGAGAACGTTTCCTCTGTCTCTGTCCCCCCCCGCCGCCTGAGCACTGGTCACGAGGCAGGGCCTGTCCACGGGCAGTGGGCAGCCTTGGCCACTCAGCTGGTGGAGAGCAGCAGACACGCGGCGAGGACCCCACACTATGTCCTGAGCCCTGCCAGCAGCCACGGTCATGGTCCCTGGGCCGCCGCTGCCCACCCCACCCCCCATCCTCTTGGTCTCAGCTGCTGCCTCTCCCGGGCCTGGTGCGGTGCCCAGGTTCTCCCAGTGTCCTGCCCGACCGGCCTGCCTGACCATGTGACTCTGGGGAGGGGAGAAGGGTGGCCTGGATGTCCAGTGGGCGGAGGGCGGGCAGCTGGGGTCTCCTCCTGGGGTCCCCAGAACTCCTCCACCAGGGCACAGCCCACTGGAGTCCAGTGTGTGGCCAGAACGGCCCGTGCTTTGGATGGACCCAGGGTTCCCAGGCCGCTCCCGGCCCGGGTTCGGGGGAGAGGGCTTCGGTGCGCATGCCCCCTTCTGCCACCTCGGTGTGGACTGACCCAGTCCTCCGCTGATGCCCAGTGGGGACCCACCCGGCCGGGACACTGGGACGTCCCCTCCATGCCTGCGGTGGACCCCCAGGCCCCGACTGGCCTTTTCCATTTGGCTCTCGCTCTCCCGGGGCGTCCTCGGCCCTGAGCGTCTTTTTCACGCTGCTCGTGTCCACAGCCAGCTCGGGTCCAGCATCTAGAAATTCCTCCGCACAGGGCTCCCCCGCCCCGCCCCGCCCCAGTCAGCCCACAGGCCTCTGGCCACCCCCAGCGCCTTGCTGAGCCAGGGAGGTCACGGGTCACCTTTCACAGGCCGGGCGAGGCTGCCGGCACTGTCGGCGCTGGGTGGGTGCCGACTGGGTGATGGTGGGGGTGGGCGGGCGTCCCCACGGCCAATGGCCCCAGCCCTGTGGGGGCCTCCGTCCCTTGGGACACAGTTTTGCTTCAGGAGCCCCAGCCCCAGGGCAGAGGCTGTGGCGAGTGGGCTTGTGAGTTCCTGAGCCGAGGCCCCAGGATGGTTGTGAGGGCGGATCCGGGGTTTTCTGGCAGAATTTCTATGGAGGGTAGAAAGGGTTTGACTGGAAACCCTCTGGCTCAAGCTTTCTGGGGAAAGGACAGCCAGCCCTTGGGGGTGCCTTGCACAGGTGAGGAGCGGAGGCCGCTGGCGGACAGCCCTGGACTCGACACCCTGGACTGGAGCCCAGCGCCGGGTCTGGGATGGGCGCGGGTGGCCGCCCCCCCACCTCCCTCAGGGGTGCCCTCCTGCGCTCCAGATCCCCCCACCCCCGGGCGCCGCTTTAGCCTATTGTCACGAGGGAGGCGCTTCAGGGCAGGCGGCTCTGGGGCCCCTGGGTGGGTGGGAGCCCGTGGCTGTGCCAGCGCCCATCGTGGGGCGCCACCCCACACACTGTCCGCCAATAAGCAGTACGTGTTTGTCCATCCAGGAAAAGAAGGGGCGCCGTCGGGCCTCCCCGGAGCCGGCCAGCGCTGCCTGGGGCCTGCCCGGGGCCCGCGCAAGGCCCAGGAGTGTGTGCGGGCGTAGACCGTGCTCGAGCGCGCGGGGAGGGCACGGCAGCGTTTTGTTATCCTTCTGCTGTTTTCTTTGCATGCTTGTTAAGACGTGGGGCCAGAGTGTCTGCCACGGGCCCAACAGTCCCTTCTAATCAGCCTGGAATGTTTCTGTCAGGCGCAGGAGAAATGCTCGCTCGAACATGGCTGCGTGTCCCCCCAAGAAACACATTTGTTTAAAGATTGGCCTGTCAATTTGTGAATCAACATTTCGGCTTTTGCTCCGGCGCTGAGCTTGCGCCGCTCCTCCGCCAGGAAGGGGAACGGCGCGGAGCCGCTATTTGTTGTTGGTAGGAAGTGAACTTCATCAGGTCGACTTAAATGTGTGTCTCGAATGTCACTCAGCACTGCTTTCTTGTAATGAAACGCCGCGTACAGATTTCTTCCCGAGGCTCAGGGGGATTAGACCCAGTAAAAGAAGGATTCAGTCTTCCTCGCTGTGGCGCACCAGAGTGAGAAGTTTAAAATCCACAATTTATTCAAATATTGATATTTCTACTTGTCAGAAGAGAGGGCCTTGAAATTTCCACTGAGCACCGTTGTCAGAAGAATTGCAAGAAATGTGTCAGATAATTCATAAACGGAGTTCACTGCTGTGAAATCAGTTGGGAACAGGGAAAAAATATATTCTTGTCGATGTAGAATAGGGGCAATATAACAGAAAATAGCACTCACTTTTCCATCATGTCAAGCAAATGCTCAATTTGGGCCAGGTATTTTTTTAAACAGCCGGCTGCTCCGCGCGGCCGGGGTGCGGGAGCCGTGTTTGGAGCTCCGCTCTGTGGGCGGGAGATCCGTGTGCTGCTTCCCCTCGGAGACCCCGCGTTCCGTTCCCGGCCTGCCGCGGCCAATCAGCAGGCAGCCGCGGGCGGGCGGGCGGCTCTGCATATGGTTTGCATTAAGGCCCTAAAAAGCTGTGAAGAGCCGCGGCGAGGCGAGGCCAGCGGACATTCCAGACCCTCGGTGGCGGGCAGGCGCGGACGCAGCCTCCCGGGGTCCCGCAGCCCCTGCCCGGGCCGGCCCGCGCGCCTCCGCTCCTGGCGGCCGAGTCTTGGCGCCCAGAGTCCCCCCTCGCGCCTGGCCGTGGGCTCGCTGAGCCTGGGCCGGGCCCCTTCCCCAGCCGTGAGGGACCCGCCGGCCGCCCGGGCTGACCGAGACCACGTGGCCGGAAGCCGGGCAGGAACAATGGCCGCGTGTCCGCAGTGAGGCCCCATTGAAACTCCTGCCAAGCCGTTGTTTCCTCATTTGCAAGGCTCCCTGAGGCCCCAGGGACGCGGGCACGTGGGGGAGGGGGGCCCTGTGATACCCTCACCGGGCTGCACAGGCTGGGACGGCCCCGTCCCGTGCCCCGGATCCCACGTGTGCGCCCCGTCCTGCCTGGCTTGGGCACCCACGGCCCCTGCTCGCGTGTGGCCCGAAGGGCTTCCCGCACCCCCCTGGTGGGCCTGGGGTGGACCTGAGGTCCTGAGCATGCTGGTGGACGAAGACAGGGCACGGAGAGTGGGTGGTCGCTGGCGAGCGGGACAAGGGAGGGTCGGGACAGGAAGGGCCAGCTGGGCAGACCGAGGCCGTCCCGTGGGGTCGGGGGGATCGCCGCTCCCCTCCCGCGCTCTGGGACCCCACAGGTCCTGCTGTGTCCTGGTGGGAGCTCCAGGCCTGGGCTGAGGCTCAGGTGTGGGGTGAGGCCCTGCCCCACTGGTGCGGGGTGGGGCCCTGCCCTGCCTGGCGGGTCCGGGGGCGCCGGATCCCACTGCCAGAGAAAGCGGCTCTGAACTGCCCTTCGCCCTGTGACCAGCAGTGGCCAGGCCTGAGCCGGGTTAGCTGCGGGGGCGGTGCCGTCTCCTGGCCTGGCCAGCTGGGGGTGGGGCAGCTGCGCACCAGGGTGGCAGGCAGGCAGCACCCCGTTGGCTGTGAGAAGAAAAACAGGCCTTGAATTGGGGTCCTAAAAGCTTCCCGTGGAGGTTTGGGGTTTAGCCGCCCAGCTGGCGCTAGGAGGGCCTCTGGGACCTGCCGATCCCGTGGCGGGTGGCGGCCGCACTGCCCTGCCATGGTGTGTGCACATGTGTGCATGTGCGCCTGTACAGACATGCCTTGGCATGTGTCGCCATCTTCTCTCGCCCCACGTGTGTGATTGGGGAGCGGCGTCCTCCTGGGCCAAGGGGGCCGGCCCGCCCGCCCTCCCAGGGCCCAAGGATGGTCTGTCCTGTCGCCCCTGGACAGAGGGCCCGGCCTCGGGTCCCGGCTCGGCCCCGGCGGGGCCCTGGGTCTCTGCCCTGGCGGCCCGGCCCCGGGCGGGCTCGTTAGCGGCTGAGCCGCCACGCCTGCCTGCGCGGCCGCCTCGCTCGCTGGCGCACTGTCTGCTGGTGTCGGGATCTGTCATCGGCACCGAGCAGAGCCGCCGCCTGACAGTGAGGAGGGAAACGCTCCCCGCCTGAATCCCCCATTAACTTTGTGAGGCGTATTGATTTCTTGTAAAAATAATGATATTGACAGGGCCTTCCAGGAGTAATTGTTTCCAGAGCTCGGAGGTCAGCCTGGCGCGGGGAGGGTGGGGAGAGGGCCGGGGAGGCCCTGTGAGCCCCGGGTGGGCGCCACTGTCCTGGTGGGGCCCCCACGAGGACTTGGGGCCTCTGCTGGAGACCAGGGCCCGGGTGGCCAATCGTGTTCCTCGAAGGTCTGTGGCTACACGGGGGCTCCCGGCTTGGCCCCGGGGCCAGCCTCCCTGGGCAGCAGGCCCGGGTGTCCAGGGTGCATTGTCTGGCTCAGCTTCTGGGGTTTGTCTGAGCTGCTGCCTTCTAAGCAGTGGCCAGGCCAGGGGACCTGGCACCCACGGGCTCTTGTGGAGAACGAGGGTGGCTGCATGCACCCCATCTGATGGCTTCTGTTCCCAGGACAGTCACCCCCTTTTCCAAGAGCACAGAGGAGACGGCGGGGAGGTGGCCACTCTGTGGACAGCAGGGCCGGCCACAGGCTCCCTCAGCGCCGGCAGTCACAGTCGGCACAGAGGTGTCTTTGCAAACTGGGGCTGTCCAGAGACCGGCGGCGGGCCCAGGGTCTCCTTCCCCGTGGACATGGGATGGTCTCCCCTGCAGGGAAGCGGAGAGCTAGTGCCCGGCTGGCCAGCCAGCAGCCAGCAGCCGAGTGGAGGTGCACAGCGCGCCCCGCAGGGACAGATTCTGTCCTGGAAAGTGAAAGAATGAGCGAGCTGCCCCCCAGGACGGGGATCCCAGCCCAGTGGCGGCCATTCAGAGAGAAAGCCTGGTGACCTGTGTTTAGAACGAGACGGCCTGGTCATGGCCACGGTTTCCACCTGGGCTAAAGTCGGCTTATCAAAAACGCACTTTCGGAGCATCTTTAAGAAGCAGGAGTCAGGGGCCTCCCTGGGGGCGCAAGGGGCTAAGTCTCAGCACTGTGAAGCTATTCGCAGCCTCTGCAGCAAGAGTTCGATCCCCGGCCAGGAGCTGACCCACACACGCAGCAGACCCCTGCTGTCCCCCCGCTGCTCCCCTCAGCAGTGGATTTCAGTCAATGCGCCTGTTCTATTCCCCGCTCTGTCTCTGGGGAGTCCTCTCACCCCCCGCACCTCTGGCCTGTTCCCCAGCTCTTGGATGCATACGTAAATACATCTTTAAAAAAATGAGAAAGAAGCAGGAGTCAGCACAGACAGCCGCCCGTGGGAGGAGCGCGGGCTGGATAGGACCATCGCCATCCGCGAGTCCAGCCCAGGCTGGCACCTCCCACTTGGGGTCGCGGTGCCCGGACCGCCCGCGTGCGCGCCACCTCTGCCCGGCCCGGGGTCCCCTGTGTTTCTGCCCCAAGGGGGAATCTGATCGGCGCCGCCAAGGCACCGCAGCGAGGGGCCATCGATGGGCGCTGCCCCGCCCGCGCCGCGCTTTCCTGGGGAGCCGGCTTGCTCGCGGGCCGACCAGGGCTGCCCTTTAGAAGGAGGTCGGTGTCCGCCCGGATCCAATAACCGCCGGCCGGGGCGCCCGTGGCTCTGCTGGGACCCGGTGTCCAGGCTTGTAGCGACGTGTAATGGTATTTAGGTGCAAACTAGCTGTGAAGTGTTAAATATTTACATGTGGAATGCCAATAGTAATTGTCCACTTTATCTGAGCTAGCCTTGGGAAATGTCTTATTTGTTTCCATGTTACTTCAATAAACAGAAAGCTGGAAAATCCTCCCGCTATTTCTTGGGGGCTTAGAATTAATAAAGCCGGGCGGTATAAAGTATGTGCCGAGGGCCTGTGAATGATCGCTTCCACACCAGGCCATATAATATGGCTTTAACTCCATGTGGCCTGTCTATTAAGCAAGACAGGATGAGCCTCACAAATAATAAAAAATATTTATGCTTTTCTTAGTGATACTAACAAGGTAACATATCAGAGCAGAAATGGCAGGAGAAGAATAAGGTAACTGTGTCTTATGAATTCACGGCTCAGTGGGGTCCCGGCCGGCTCCCATAAACACCCTAGGATTCTCTGCTCGGCGCTGCTATTATTCCACAAATTGTATTTTTTGCTTTTTGTTTGTGAAATCTGAAGTGTCATAAATGCCCCCGCCTCATCTATATTTGATAGTTAATATTAGTCTCAACCAGGAAAGTGCACTTTACATGTGACGACACGCGATTACCTGAGAGTGTTATTGCAAAGGAAAAAATCAATACCAATTTATAATTCACGATCGCAGTCTATCAGATTTTATGGCTCTCTATCCAGACTCATTAATTTTTTATTATGATTGACTGAAACTGAAAGATTTTTAACATGTTTCGCTGTTATTTATTCAACCTTAATAATTAAATAAACCTTAATTGGCTGTATTTCGAGGCATCTTGGCGCTGCGGCCAGGAAGGGTTGGGGTGACCATCCATTATTAATGCGGGAGCCCCTCTCGCTTCTGGGGAGGCGGCGGGAGGGTCTGCCGGCTACCGTCGCCCGGGCGAGAGACACCGGGCTCGCCGCCCCTAATCAAATTCTGTTTAAAAGGGAGCCCATGTGTTTTAATTCAAAATATAAATTATCAATCGCGCCGGGAGGCGCCCTCCGCCCTCCCGGAGCCCCGGCGCTGTACCTGCGCGAAACTTTGATCAGCGGCTAATATCTTGATTAATGAGGCCAAGGGGCCCGGCGCGGGGAGGCGCACTCGGGGACGCCCCCGCGGAGGGGCTGGGGCTGGGGCTTAACGGGTCCCTTTGAAAGGTGATTGACAGATGGAAAATTGCACTTTCAAATTTCATCCGTATTCATTTCGGTTGTTCTTCCCCATGTCAAACGCTTCCCTCCCCGGCAGGCCGCGGCGGTATACATTAGCTGTTTCCACAGCGAGAAAAGCAGAAGACAATCCCGCGTTTGAGCACTCTGAAGGAAAATCAATCATGTCATAAGTGAGAAGTATGGATAAGTTTGAACTGTGGCAACTTTCATCATTTCATTTCTGGCCACGCCGGTGGGTTTCTGAGTGTGCGGAGGCCGCCCAGCTGGAGGGGGGTCAGGGTGTAATGGAGCCGGGCTGCGAGGGGGCCGGTTGCCCTGGTATTTGTCAAGGAAGTTTCTCGTGGTATTGCACAGAAGGACATCAAACCCTGAGATTATAGACACTGGACGTTTTGACAGGATGGAAAAAAAGCTGCTATTGACTGTGACGAGGATGCCTCGGCCGGCCCGGCTGGTTTCCGGCCTGGGCTGCCTCTGGCCTCCGCGCAGCCTCGTGGCCGCAGCCGTGTCTGGGAAGAGCCTATTGTTCGTGCCACTTCTGAACTTCGGGGGTGTCCTCCTGGCCAGGAGGGAGGGACCCCTCCCCGAGCTCGGCCTGGGGTGCCGGCTCCCGGGGAGGCCCCGGCCACCCACGCCCACCCCGGAGCCCGGGAGAGGGGAGCCCACCCGGGGTGCTGACGCCCAAGCTCGGGGGACCCAGGGCTTGGAGCGCAGGGAGGGGCAGGGGTGTCGTTTTTATTGGGAAGGCTGTGAAAAGTGTGGGAGACGAGCACGCTGCAATTTCACAATCTTGTTCTTAATATTATTGAAAGAGAGCGCTTCTTGGCAGTAATAAATTTAACACAAAAATCAAATACAAAACAAATTTATTCTTCCCGAGCTGATGCCCCAGTCATTTCTTTCTTGTCTTGCATTAAGCTTTAAAATCAACTGTCACTCCCTATCGATTGCATCTGAATTGTTATCTATATTTCTCAAAAGCGCTCTTGACAGTTAATACAGTGTAAATTATAATCTGGGGAAATGCTGCTTGTGTTCGCCAGCAAATTGCTTAGATTCTGAGTAAAGCCGCTTTTATTCACTATTCTTTCCTCGTGGCCATCTATTTTAGCAAGGATCATTCAGGCCAAATTATTCTAAATTTACACTCGGCTAGTATGTAAATCATATTGTGGGAAATCACTTTTGGAATCACTCTGGAACGTGAGGCCGGGCTGGAGTGTCTGAGCTTGGCCCTAATGAAACAAATACCGCCCAGGGCCCAGCCCCCAGGGCGCCGTGACGCTTCCCAGCTGGGGGGCGTGTGCGGCGTGGGGTGCAGGCCAGGCCAGCTCTGTGGGTGTCAGTCCCTCCGGAGCCCCGAGTCCTGCCACCTTCTTGGAGAGGCCGGTGCCACCACGTGTTCCCCTGGGCTGCGGGAGGGGCCACGTCAGGGGCCCTCCCTTCCCTGCTTCCTCGTGGAGGGTGTGGGCAGGTCGAAGGGCGCTCCCTGGAGAGAACCCGCTCACTCCCTCGGTCCCAGCTGCCCACTGGACACGGGCGCAAGCCACAGACGCAGCGTGAGAGTACTAGCAGCCACGCGAGCCAAGGGAAACAATTTTAATAATTTGTCTTTATCTAGATTGGTTCAGTGGCCATCTTTTTATTTTTAAAGATTTATTTTTATATATTTACACATACAAGAGCTGGGGTGCAGGCCAGAGGTGTGGGGGGGTGAGAGGACTCACCAGAGACAGAGTGGGGAGCAGAACAGGCGGATCCCCTGAAATCCACTGCTGCGGGGAGCAGCGGGGAGACAGGAGGGGTTTGCCGCGCCATGTGGGCAGCTCCGTGGCCGGGGACGGAACTCGGGCCGCAGTGGCTGCTGTAGTAACCCCTGCGCCCCCCGGGGGCCCCTCAGTGGCTGTCGTTTCAATATGTAAACCAGTGCGACTCTATTGGTCGAGTTAAATATGGAATAACACGTTAGAATAATTAAGCAGTTTTCCTCCTCAGTTTTGGAGCCAGGGCACCAGCCGCCCTCCAGCCTCAGCCCCAAATCAGCCGAGGGACAGCTGGGGGAGCTGACGGGAGCCCCCGCCGTGGGTTGCCTGGCCTGACCTCGTCGGGGTGGGCTCACTTGGGCGCGGACTGGCCTGTCCGGTCACTCCGTGGTGGCGGGTCCTCGCCTGCGGGCAAGTTTGGTTTCTCTGCAGAAATATTTCATCCCCCGGGGCGGTGGCCATGGGGGCGCGTGAGGAGACCGGTGCGCGCCAGGTCGGCCCTGCCCTCACTGCACGGCCTGGCTCTGGGCTCGGCAGAGCCGCCCTTCATGCCCACCTCAGCCCACCGTTCCCGCCCATGCCCGGGGCGTGTCTGGCAGGCGGAGGGAAGACGACTCAGGACGGATCGGGAGAGGAACTCTGGGGTGCTGGCGCGGGGGCGGGGGCGGGGGGGTGCGGGTGCAGGGTCCCTGGGGTCTTCCAGGCTGGACGGTGAAGATGGAGGCCTGTGCGCCCAGAGGACCAGCTGGGAAGGGTGCTGGGGTGGGGGCTGGTGCCCCCTCGGTCAGCTGCGGGAGGTCTCCTGGTGGTCCCGCGTGGGCTACCTCTTTGGGGGGGTGCAGTGACTTCCCTGGGGAGCCCCTTGGAAAGGTGGGCGGGGCTTGGGGAAGGAGGCGGGTCTTAGCCAGAGGCCCAGTCAGTGCTGCGCTGCTCGGAGCGGTGGCCATCTCCCGCCCGGTTGCTGTCCAGGAGGGAGAGCCCCTGGACCAGTCTCTCAGCAGCCCTCGCAGCATCACGCCCGACACTCCGCAGCAGCGAGGATTTTGTGGCTGTTCATGCATCGATGCCTGCCAGGCAACGGCCAGCTTTCCAGACAGGGCAGTGGAGTCTCCGCACATTGCCCACGGGGTCCACTCATACTTGACAAGTGGACACTGTCTGGGGACTCGGCCAGGGCCTGGGGGCGGGCGCTGCCCTGGGCTCTTCTCAGGAGTCTGCACGTGTTCATGGGGTGATGGGTGCAGACGCGCGTGAGAAGGTGAGTGTGTTGGGGTGCCCCGGCCACATTCACCGCCCTTCAGCCGTCCCTCAAGGGGCGTCCATCCGTTGGCCTGGTCTGGTGCCATCCAGACTCCTGCTGTGGACAAAGGGAATTACTCTGGTAAACGGCCTTGTGGTTTGGGCGCCGCCTTGCAGAAAGCCCAGGTCGGGCCAGGCGCGACCACCTCCATGGTTATTTTGACCCACAAAACCAGGGCTTCTCGCCTGCTGCCCGCGGAGTGGACATCGCTGGAGGTGGAGAGCTGAGATGTCCAGGAAGGGGCGGACCCCCTCTGGGACTTTGGCCAGAGCCCTTTCCCTGTGGGTGCGTCACTTCAGTGACCAGCGGCGCCACCCAGCCCAGACCTGTCGCCGGCCAGGAGCCTTCCGGATGCGCGAGTCTCCCCGAGTCCAGCCCTGGGCCCAGCTCCTGGACAGGCCGGGCTCACGGGGCTCTCTGGGTGGGGGCCGGGCCCACGCCGCTGTGTCGCTGCGACGCCTGTGTCTGGTCTGGCCTTCGCACGCGACCCCAGGCCTCTGGCCGTGAGAGCTCTGGTGCAGGCGGGTGCAGGCGGGGTGGTGCAGACGGGGTTGTCGCTCAGGCGTGAGTGTCACAGGTGAGCTCTGGCAGGGAGGGGGCACACGAGGCCGGGCACCCCCGTCCGGCTGGCCCCGCTCTGCTTGGCCCCACGGCAGCCATCTTGGCGGTGCGCCTCCCCTTCGAGGCCCTTCCCGACACGCCTTCTGGCTCCACGGCCGCGGGAGCAAAGGCCAGGCCCGGCCCAGCACTGGCCTCGGACGGCCAGCGGGCCAGGCTCCTCAAAGTGAGGGCTGTGCCCAGGGGCCAGATCCTGGCGTGGACCACCGTACCCTCCAAGCTGGAGACCCTCAAGGACGTGCAGGCCCGGAGTTAAAAAGAAATGTCTCCGGAACTTTCTGCCGTCCCCTCTACTCTCTGGTTGTCGGGCCGACCCCATGGCGCCGTCGGCAGGGACCCAGTGGGGCCCCTGGAGGGAGCCGTCCTGGAACATCCCCAGCGTTTCCGTCCTTGGCGGGAGACGTGGCAGAGGCTCCTGGCGGCTTTCTCCCTACAAGCAGGCGGGCCGGGGCCCTCGCTTGGGCTCCCGGGACGTGGCTTGGCGTGTCACGGCAAAGGACTTACGCGCCGGGTGGAGAGACAGTTCGAGAACGGAGCTGCGTGTGCCCGGCGCGGGTCTCCATCTGGCCACGCGGGTGGGGAGCTGCGTCTGGGCGTGAGCTCTGCTGTCAGTCAGGGTCCCCGACTGTGCTCTGTGGCCCTGGCGACCAGGCCCACCCCAACTCATTAAACCCGCGCAAACTGTACCGAGGGCGCCGCTGTGCGATTTTAATATTTGGTGCATGTGACAGGATCATTTTAGTGATTTGCAGGATTTATCTCCTCTTAAAAGTACTGCCTAAGGCGACTCTAATTGGTAGGAAAGCAAATTCCCTCTTCTCCGCCTGTCAGTCTTTGTTTTATTTACTGAGAACTGCCGAAACCTATTTACACAATAATGAGGATAAATCACCGGGATGCTTTCAACACAAAGAGAAATGTGGCGCGAGTTGAAAGCTGTACAATTAAAACAAAATTCCAGATATTCCTGAAGTGCCGTGTGCAGTTAGGGAGAGCAAAATAAAATTAAGACGAATGGAAGGATCGCACCCCGGCCAGCTCGGGAAGCTAATCAGGATCAGAATTCTAGGGATATTTTATGACGGGCAATTTCACTTGAAATGGCAATGAAGTGAATGCCTGTGAGTTACCATCAATATTTGTAATAAAAATAAACAATCATGCATTCCTCCAGTCTGCAGATCCGCGGGGCGAGCGCAGGCTCCCAATCCCGACACCGCGGGGCTGGTGAGTCACGCACACGTCAGCCTGCGCGGCAGCCTCACTCGGCTGGCGCCCGGGGAGGCGAGGGCCAGGGCCACCGGACGGGGCTCTCCAGGCGTGCTTGACCGAGTGACCTGGAAGGTCCCACTTACTTAGAAGTCAAGAGCGCCCTCCACGGTTCTTTCTGAGGGGCGTGCCACAGGGGACGCGCCGCCAAGAGACTCAGGCACCGCCCTGCCCTGGCCCTCACCCATCTGGGGTGCTGGGAGCTGCGTGTGCTCCCCGGCGCCTACCTTGGCTACCTCGTAGCTCCCGAGACCCGGGTTGCGCCAGGGCCTCAGCGGCGCAGTCCCCTTCCTGAGGTGGCCCCATCCCGCCTGGACGTGGCGCCCGCGGAAGCGCAGCGGTGGTGGCCCGGTGATGGGGCCCAGTAGGGTGGAGCAAGGAGGCCGTGACAGCGATGCGCACGCATGAGCGAGACGTGGGCCACGCCCAAGCCTCACCCCAGGGATGTCGGCAGGGGCAATCCGGGCGCAGGGCGGGCAGCGGAGCCCAGGGTGAGGGTTCAGGCGCTCCTAAGGAAAGCACTCCTGGGGGTGCTCGGCTCCCCCAGCGGTGGCCTCCAGCTACCAGGTGCTGGGCACCGGGTGGACACAGGGCCCTGGCCTGTCCTTGGCCTGACCCAGCCTGGCTTCTGCTGCTCGGGGGGCCAGGCTCCAGGACCCTCGGGTTCGGACCGTGGAGGTGGCGATGGCTTCTGCACCTGCCTCCCCCCAGCCACCCTGCCTCTCCCCGCCGCCCTGCCCCCCAGCCCTCAAACTCAGGGCCTTAGTCCCGAACGTGCCCGCACCCCCTGCTCCCGACAGCGCTGGCGAGGGCCGCTCAGTTACCCCAGAAAAAATAATTCACATAAGCAGATTTTAGCACATTTACCAGGTCTTTTAACTTCATCTGACACTGTTGGCATGGAAGATGAGCGAAGTGTATTTTTATCTCCCAAGGGAGATCCTTTATGATGACTCTTTCAAGGTGAATATTGGCATTTATTTAGCCTGAGCAGGAAATAAAAGGGAGCAGAGCGAGGCCTGAGCGGAAAGGCTGGAGTCAGCAAACAGGGTTTTATTTTGTTGCTTTGAATCGCCAGCCCTCAGACACGGCCGAATCTAAGTTAATTTAAAGTTTCTCTTGAGGAATTCATATCAAATTAAAGTGTTTCTCTGCTGTGATGACAAGAGCGGGGAACACATCTGAATTTCCTCCAAATTATGGTCTATTTTTGCGGTCTCCTAAGATTTGCCTTTGTGGACCCTTATTCCACTATCTTTGAGGGAAAATTAATTTAACTAATGGCAGCTCAGACTAAAACATCAATCAAAGGAAGAGCAAAATGACAGGACACTCGCTGAGGGAAGGGCGTGGAGGCCTGGTCCTCCCGCCTCGTCCACGCGGGGCTGCCCGGCGCCGACGACCATCCGCTTGACCTGTCCCCGGCTCCGGCTGCGCTCTGGCCGGCCGAGGAGCGACGGGAAAACGCAGTTAGACCCGGGCTTCCTGGCCAGCACCGCTGCCCTCGCCCACAGGTGTTCTGGAAGGTTCCGGCGTGTGGACCGCGTGGCAGCGTGTTCAGCTGCCTGGCCCAGGCCCCGCCACCCTCGGGCCCGCAGCGGTGTGGGGCAGGAGACTCGAGGGGGCCCCCAAAGCAGGCTGGGTGCCATCAGGGGCGAATGACCGGCCGGGCGCAGCTCTCTTGGGGGCGCGGGGCATGCACCTGTCACCCTGGGGTCCGGCGCGAGGGGGACCTTCCTCGCGGCCGCTGTCCCCAGGCCTGGAAATTGATGGCCGGGCCGGGCTGGGGAGGGGCGCGCCCGCGAGGGCCAGGCCTCGAGCTGTCAGTGTGAGCAATGAGGAGCGCGAGGGGCCGGGCCCTGCCCAGCAGCTGCAGCGGAGGAACGGGGAGCATATTGATCAATTAAATATGCAAATACCTCAGCTCGGGGAGACAGAGATGAATAAACTGGCGGGAGCACGGAGTGCGCCCTAATGACGCGCTCAGCGCGGGCGACTTTCCCAAAGGGGGCCCTGCCGGCTTGGGGCACGCAGGCTCGGGGTGCCCTGCGCGGGCCCTCCCCCGCCCCAGAACAAGGGAGAAACTCAGGTTTCCCCACAATGGCTGCGATACCCCATTGTTCCCGACTTTTTCAGGCCCTTTCTGTATCGTTTCCTTTCTCAGCCTCCCCAAAGAAAGCCCGATTGTTCCTCTCAGACTCTCCTGCCCATGGGTGAACCCCGTAAACCCGGGGACCCCGGATTGGGTTTCAGCTCCGCGCCACAGGCCAGGCCGGCCCGGAGCACCTTTTGTCCGTGACTTTTGCTCTGTGAAAGCACCTAATTATGACTTAGCTCTTCAGACTAATGAAATTATCGTCTGTTCTCTCGCTTCGGTACTGTTGTCAAGACTTTGAAACATGATCGTTTAATTACTGACACCTACTGTAGCTCATTTTATGCGTGCAGAGCTGAGGACGCGCGTCCCTGGGAGCCCGACAGGGCGCGAGCACCGCCCTTTGACGCGTGTAAAAGTCCTCTTTTCATATGAAAATTTAATACAGCAGCGGGTCAGCTCGGCTGTCTTCTGTTAAGCAGCCCCAGATTTAGTCATTTATAACAGAATTATTTGAAATTCCTCGCTGGGAAAAGGGCAGCAATTGCAGAGGAGATCGCTGGAACAAAACCCCAGCCAAGTTCAATGCTATCTGCCCCGGGCCGGTCACCGCGGCCCGGTCGCCGCTGCCCGGCCGCCGCGCCCCGCCACAATGAATGTGGGAAAGTAAGATGTCATTTAAAGAAACGGGGGAAAATATTCAGACTTTGACATTTGGGCTGTTTTCCACGCTGATAACATCAAAACTTGTACTTCTTGATAATAAATAGGAGAATGCCAGCTGTCAGTCAGGGCTCTCCGGGGTGGGGGGGGGGCGAGACGGAGACCACAGGCGCCCCAAGAACGCTTTTGGGCTTCGCCTCCCAAGTACAAGTGTGTGCGCGAGACTCGTGCATATTTCTCAGGAAGTTCCTATGCAGGTGTCCGCCCCCCCAGACTCGCCTGGCCCCCTTGATTGATGGGGGAGCCCGTGTGCA